>NC_045444.1:10762959-10942406 GCF_002776525.5 Piliocolobus tephrosceles | reverse complement strand
CTCATCAAAATTGACTGGGAGGCAGTAATGAGCATGCTACCCAGCCAAGGAAACTATGTTTTTGCCACAGAACTGTGCAACCCATGGATCGGAAGTTCCCACCCTCAAACCCATGCCACCCGGGCCAAATGTGCCAACTCTGAAATCCACAGATTCTTACAGCCTCTCAGCTGGAATCTGCTCAAGCCTACTGAACTCCTGAGGGGAGGGTGACCAGCACCGGCTGCAGCTGCCCGCTGTCTAAGTCCAAGAAATATGGGACTTCATGAAAAGACTGAACTGAAAATTTATTGTAGTACCAGAAGCAGAAGGAGATGGGCAGAATGGAAACAAGCTGGAAAACACATTTCAGGATATTGTCCAAGAAAACTTCCCCCACCTAGCAAGACAGGCTGACATACAAATTCAGGAAATATAGAGAATACCATTAATACACTCCATGAGAAGATCAACCCCAAATGATAAAGGGTATAGCACCACTGACCCCATAGAAATACAAACGACCATCAGAGAATACTATAAACACCTCTAATAAATAAGCTAGAAAACCTAGAAGAAATGGATAAATTCCTAAACACATACACTCTATCAACAACCACAAAGATGTTGAATCCCTGAATGGACCAATAACAAGCTCTGAAATTGAGGCAGTAATTAATAGCCTACCAAACAAACAAACAAAAAAAAGCCCAGACCAGAGAAGCTGGTACCATTCCTTCAGAAATTATTCCAAACAATTGAAAAGGAGGGACTCCTCCCTAACTCATTTTATGAAGCCAGCATCATCCTGATATCAAAACTGGGAAGAGACACAACAACAAAAAAAGAAAACTTCAGGCCAATATTCCCTGATGAACATCGATGTGAAAATCCTCAATAAAATACTGGCAAACTGAATCCAACACTACATCAAAAATCTCATCCACCATGATCAAGTCGGCTTCATCTCTGGAATGTAAGGCTGGTTCAACATACATAATCAATAAATGTAATCTGTAAACATAATCAATAAGTGTAATCCATCATATAAACAGAACCAAAGGCAAAAACCACACAATTAGCTTGATAGATGCAGAAAAGGCCTTCGATAAAATTCAACATCTAAAACCTCTCAGTAAACTAGGTATTGCTGCAACATATCTCAAAATAACAAGAGCTATTTATGGTAAACCCACAGCCAATATCATACTGAATGGGCAAAAGCTGGAAGCATTCCCTTTGAAAACCAGTACAAGACAAGGATGCCCTCTCTCACCACTCCTATTCAACATAGTATTGGAAGTTCTGGCCATGAGAAAGAAATAAAGCATATTCCAATGGGAAGAGAGGTAGTCAAGTTGTCTCTGTTTGCAGATGACATGATTTTATATTTAGAAAACCCCATCATCTCAGCCCAAAAATATCTTGAACTGATAAGCAACTTCAGCTAAGTCTCAGGACACAAATTCAGTGTGCAAAAATCACAAGCATTCCTTTACACCAACAATAGGCAAACAAAGAGCCAAATCATGAATGAACTCCCATTCACAAATGCTGCAAAGAGAATAAAATACCTAGGAATACACCTAACAAGGACCTCTTCAAGGAGAATGACAAATCACTGCTCAAGGAAATAAGAGAGGACACAAACAAATGGACAAATATTCTATCCTCACAGATAGGAAGAACGAAAATGGCTATACTGCCCAAAGTAATTTATAGATTCAATGCTATTCCCATCAAACTACCACTGACATTCTTCATAGAATTAGAAAAACTATTTTAAATTTCATATGGGTTCAAAGAAGACCCCGTATAGCCAAGATAACCCTAAGCAAAAATAACAAAGCTGGAGGCATCATGCTACCCGATTTCAAACTATACTACAAGGCAACAGTAACCAAAGCAGCATGGTACTGGTACCAAAACAGACATATAGAACAATGGAGCAGAACAGAGACCTCAGAATAACACCACACATCTACAACCATCTTCGGCATCTGTCAGGCAAACCTGACAGAAAACAAACAATGGTGAAAGGATCTCCTATTCAGGAAATGGTGCTGGAAAAACTGGCTAACCATATGCATAAAACAGAAACTGGACCCCTTCCTTCCACCTTATACAAAAATTAACTCAAGATGGATTAAAGACTTAAATGTAAAACCTAAAACCATAAAAACCCTAGAAGAAAACCTAGGCAATACCATTCGGGACATAGGCACAGCAAAAGTTTCATAATGAAAACACCAAAAGCAATTGCAACAAAAGCAAAAATTGACAAATGGGATCTATTAAACTAAAGAGCTTCTGTACCGCAAAAGAAAGTATCATCAGGGTGAACAACCTACAGAATGGGAGAAAATTTTTGCAATCTATCCATCTGACAAAGTTCTAATATCCAGAATCTACAAGGAACTTGTATTCTTAAATACAAGAATTAAAAAAATAAAAAAAAACTTCATTAAAAAGTGAGCAAAGGACATGAGCAGACACTTCTCAAAAGAAGACATACATGTGGCCAACAAACATATGAAGAATAGCCCAACATCACTGATCCTTAGAGAAATGCAAATCAAAACCACAGTGAGATACACTCTTGCACCAGTCAGAATGGCTATTATCAAAAAGTCAGAAAAATAACAGATGCCGATAAGGTTGCAGAAAAAAAGGAACGCTTTTACACTGTTAATGGGAGTGTAAATTAGTTCAACCATTGTGGAAGACAGTGTGGTAATTCCTCAAAGACCTAGAGACATCAGTACCAATTGACTCAGCAATTCCATTACTGAGGATCTACCCAAAGGACTACAAATCATTCTGTTATGAAGACACATGCACGCAGATGTTGATTATAGCCCTACTCACAAGGAAAAGACATGGAATCAACCTAAATGCCCATCAGTGATAGATTGGATAAAGAAAATGGGGGTACATATACACCGTGGAATACTATACAGCCATACAAAGGAACGAGATCATGTCCTTTGCAGGGACATGGATGGAGTTGGAAGCCATTATCCTCAGAAAAATCATGCAGGAACAGAAAAGCAAACACCACATGTTCTCACTTATAAGTGGGAGCTGAATAATGAGAACACTTGGACACATTGAGAGGAACAACACACACTGGGGCCTGTCAGATGGTGCAGTGGAGTGGGGTGGAGGGAGCGAGAGCATCAGGAGGAACAGCTAGATGATAGGATGATCTGTGCAGCAAACCACCATGGCAGAAATTTACCTACGTAACAAACCTGCACCTCCTGCACATGTACCCCTGAACTTAAACTAAAAGTTGAAGAAAGCAAATAAATGCGATGGTTAAAAAAAGAAAGAAAAAAAGAAAAGAAAAAGAAAAACCTACAGCTAATATTACACATAATGGTGAAATACTGGATATTTTACCCCTAAGATTAGAAACAAGACAAAGACACATTTTATTAATTCTACTCAGCATTGTACTGGAGCTTCTAGCCAAGACAAGAAAAAAAAAAAGAAAGTAATACAGATTGAAAAGAAAGTAAAAGGACTTCTATTTGCAGATGACATGATCTTTTACATGGGAAGCCTAAGGTAACCACACACACACACACACACAAAAGCTATTAAAACTAATAAATGAATTTAGCCATTTAGCCATAGGCCAAGCTACAAAATAAAAGAATCAGTCATATTTCTATGCACTAGTATTGAATAATACGAAAATAAAATAATCACATTATAACAATATCAAAAAATAAAATACTTAAGCACTCAGTTAACAGAAATATAAGATGTGTACATCAAAACTACAAAATATTGTAATAGAAACTAAAGAAAATCTAAATAAATGGAAAGACATCCCATGTTCATGAATTGGAAGATTTAATATTATTAAGATAGCAATTTTCTCCAAACTGATTTGCAGATTCAACACAATCCCTGTCGAATTCCCAATTCACTATTCGCAGAAATAAGCAAGCTGGTCCTAAAATTTATATGAAAATGCAAGGGACCCATAATAATCAAAACCATTTTGAACTAGAACAAAGTTGGGTGAGTCATATTTTACTGCAGAGCTACACTAATCAGGGCAATGTACTGGCATGAAGATGAACAGGTAGAGTAATGGAATAGAATCACAAGTCCAGAAATAAACCCACACCTTTAAAGTCCATTGATTTCTGCCAAGAGTGCCAAGATCATTCAACGAGAAAGAATAGTCTCCTCAGCAAATCGTGTTGAGACAACTGGATTTCCTCACATCATATATAAAAATTAACTTCAAATGGATCATAGGCCGAAATTTAAGAGCAGAAACTAACAGACTCTCTAGGAGAAAGCACAGGAGTAAATATTGCTTACCTTGTATTGAGCATTGGTTACTAGATAAAACACCAATAGCACAAGCAAAAAAATAAATAAATAAATTGAACTTTATCAAAATTAAGTGTTTTTGAGCTTCAAAGGACATGATTAAGAAGACAAAAGACAGCCTACAGAATGGGAGAAAATATTTGCAAACCATATATCTGATAAGGAACTTAACTTATATGCAGGCTATATAAAGAATTCTTACAACTCTACAATAAAAATACAAATAACTCCATTAAAAAAGGGAACTATATTCCAGTAAATATTTCTCTAAAGGAGATATGCAAATGAGGCCGGGCGCAGTGACTCATGCCTGTAATCCCAGCAGTTTGGGAGGCTGAGGCGAGGGGATTGCCTGAACTCAGGAGTTCGAGACCAGCCTGACCAATATGGTAAAACCCAGTCTCTACTAAAAATGCAAAAAATTGGCTGGGCATGGTGGCTCATGCCTGTAATCCCAGCACTTTGGGAGGCCGAGGCGGGCAGATCACCTGACAGGTAGGGAGTTCGAGACCACCCTGACCAACAGTGGAGAAAACCCATCTCTACTAAAAATACAAAATTAGCCAGGCATGGCTATAGGCACATGCCTGTAATCCCAGCCACTCAGGAGGCTGAGGCAGGAGAATCACTTGAACCCAGGAGGCAGAGGTTGCAGTGAGCCGAAATCACGCCAATTGCACTCCAGCCTGGGCAACAAGAGCGAAACTCTATCTCAAAAATAAAAACAGATTAGCCAGGAGTGGTGGTATGTGCCTGTAGTCCCAGCTACTGAGGAGCCTGAGGCACGACAATCACTTGAACCCGGGAGGTTAAGGTTGTCTTGATCCAAGATCCTGCCACTGCACTCCAGCCTGGGTGACAGAGCAAGACTCTGTCTCAAAAAAAGAAAAAGAAAAAAAGATATGCAAATGGTCACCAATCACATGAAAAGAGGTCCTACATCGTTACTCATCATGGAAATGCAAACCAAAAGCACAGTGAGATACCGCTTTGCACTCACTAGGATGGGTAAAGTCCAAAAGACGAACACGTGCTGGTGAGGATGTGGATAAATCTGAACCCTCATTCACCACTGGTGAAAATGCAACATGAGGACGCCTCTTTTCAAAACAGTTTGCCAATTCTTCAGTTAAACAGAGAGTTATGATATGACCCAACAATTCCACTCCTAGGTATATGTTCAAGAAAATGGAAACATACGTCCACTCAAAAAACTTACACACAAATATTCACAGCAGCATTATTCATCCTAGCCAAAAAGCAGAAGCGACCCACATGCCTGTGAATAAGTGAAAGGATTTTACAAAATGTGGTATCTCCGTGCAATGGAATATTGTCTAGCAATGAGAAGGGAGGTACCAATACATGACATGGGTGAACCATGAAAGCATTATGCTAAATGCAAGAAGCCAGGCACAAAGAGCCACATATTGCCTGGGTCCGTATTATTGCCTCATGTTTACTGAGTGGCTTCCGTGTGCCAGGTGCTGTTCTTGGCCCTGGGGATTAATTGCTGAATACAGTAGACTTGATGCCTATCCTCCCGAGGCGTTCGTTCTAACGCAAGACAGATTTGAGACAGATACTTGTGCACATAATTAATTCAGTAGAATTAATTGCAATTGTGATACGCACTAAGAGAGAAGAGCAGGGGACTATGTCCTTGCCTGGGAGATGGGGGAAAGCTTTCCTTAGAAGGTGACTCAATTGCATGTCCTCCTCTTTTGTTCACTTCATAGCATATTATAAGCATTTTTCCAAAATTAAAAATTCATTATGCACATCATTTTTACGTCTGCGTCATCCACTTCTTGTGGTTGTGTCTCACCATCCCTGAACAATGGGCAGGCCATTTGCTTCCATTCTTTTTCTATTCTACATACTGCTTCAAGAAACTCCTTTATGTGATATCTATATTCCTCATTACAGCTTAAGGATAAATTCCTATCAAAGTAATTACTCAGTCAAAAGATAGCTGTTTTTGTTTTTGTTTTGAGATGGAGTCTCACTCTGTTGCCCAGGCTGGAGTGCAGTGGCGCGATCTCAGCTCACTGCAACCTCTGCCTCCCAGGTTGGAGCAATTCTCCCTGCCTCAGCCTCCCGAGTAGGTGGGACTACAGGTGCGTGCCACCATGCCCAGCTAATTTTTGTATTTTTTTAGTAGAGACGGGGATTCGCGATGTTGGCCAGGGTGGTCTTGAACTCCTGTCCTCAGGTGATCCGCTAGCCTCAGCCTTCCTAGTGCTGGGACTGCAAGCATGAGACACCACACCTGGCCAAAAGATAGTTTTTTAAAGCTCTTCATATATATCACCAAGTGTTTTTCAGAAAGATTGGTCCGCACCTGCCCCATCCACACCCACACCCACACACCAGAAACCGGAAGGTTCTCCTCATTTTTCTCTCCATCCAGTGCTAGGAGCTGCCCAGCCCTCCTGACAGAGTCATTCTATCCCTGTGAAGGCACTGGAAAAAGGGCCTCCCACTAAGCATCACACATGGGCCCCAGCTGTACCCTAGAGAGTGCAAGAGAACATATCTGAGAGCCTAGACACCTCCCAGCTCTCAGTTCAGCATAATCGGAGCTCAATGCCAGATCTCAATGTATCCAACCAACTTCTGCATGACTCTTTTGCCCCTTCTTTCATCTCTATTTTGGTGTTGCTACTGCTCATTTACTAGTCCCTATAATAAATCATGCAGTGATTGTCACAAGTTTTAATATATAAGATTTGCTCAAATTCATGTAGGTAATTTGATTTCAGAGATGACTAACTTTGTTTTTCTAGCCTCAAAGAACGACATCAGACAGCCTGGACTTCGGATCTCAGGTCTTCAGCTCACTAGTTTTAGAACCTCGAGCAGGTGCCCCTCCTCACATCTCTGAGTTTCTCAAAATGTAGATAACCCCTATTTAACCACGGGAGTGAGGCTTGTCTCAGAAAACATGTCCACAGTCACTGCCTGGCAGGTGGCCTTGTGGGACATGCTAGTTCTCCTGTCCCTGCTCTTCTCTCCCCACAGCCCACAGGATGGGGCATCCATGTGTCCTCTGTAGGCAAGCATCCTCTGCAACTTTTATGCAGAGTCACAATTCCTGTCACCCATCAGCCAGCACGCTTCCAGGGAGCTCCCACCGGGGCACAGAGCTGTTGGATTATCCGTGGTCATGCATAATCCACACAAGACACAGCCCCAGAGATGTTTACGATCTTCTAGCACTCGCAGGGTACATATGAAACCCTAAACAGCCAGTTCTGAAAAAAAGTCTTCTGAGGGGTCCTCGACACTCGGAAAGCTGCGGGGTGAGGACAGACAAGAGGCCAATGGGAAGGCTCTTTTTCCATTTTCCTGCTTGATTTTTCTGCTTGAGACTTACCATGATAACAAATCCTACAATACTCCTTATTTATCTTTGTTGTTTTCCGTCTCGCCCCACTAGAGGGCGTGCTCCCTGAGGGCAGGGTCTTGGCTGGCTGGGGTTTTTTGTCTCTTGGTTAATATTGACTGAATGAATAAATGACTAAGTCAGTCGTGAAAGTGGGAACAAAGGCACGCATGTGTATTTTTGGAGAGAAGAAGTGAGGTCTGGTGGAAGCAGAGGAGCTCTGTCTCTTTGGGGTGCACAGCTCACTGCCTCCCAGAGCCTCCAGGACCAAGGGTCAGGGATGTAGGTTGAATTGCAGGACCTCAGCTGTACCTGTCCCGTCAGTACGCTTTCCCGTCACAGGAAAACGGTCTACACCCAGACTGACTGTGGGATTGATTTCTAGGTCTTTTTATGGGGGTCAGGTGAAGAGATGGAAAAAGTTAATATACGCTGCATTTCAGAAACAAACTTAGGAAAAAATTCTCTGGCATTTTCTAGCCATATAATGTGCATACAAAGCCTAATATCTTTTTTCTTCCATTTCTTTATCTGTACTATGAGATCAACTTACAGGAAATAATCATAACACAGTCATAACACAGTTCTTGACTCCTAGTAGACAATCAGTACTTGATGTCAGCTATCATGATGGTGGTGACGTTGCTATTATTTGCTTCCTGTTCCAGGTGGCTTCTGGCTCCCTTGGGACTTGCCTTGTGTGTGGGTACAGTTCAGACCAGAGGAGAAGTGGGACCCACCACAGCATCCTGTGGGGTCCTGTATAGGGGAGTAAATGAGCCTGGGCGTTAGGGAGAGGGCTGGTGGAGGGCTGGTGTAAAGCACAGTAGGCAAGTGGTGACAACCACTGGCTATTAATACTTTTAGTGAGTTTCTGCTTCACTGCCTATCATTTTTTCTTAAACTTAGCAGCTTGCACTGACGACAGGAAGCACATGCTTGTAAGCAGACCGTCTCCTGCAGCACTCACTGCACACAGGGCCTGTCTCCACTGGGACTGAGAGCCCAGACTCTCCTGCCCACATCCTGCAGCCGGCCTGGAAGGAGGCACCCGCCAGCTTCCTCCTTTGGTTCTCTCTCTCTTGCTGCGCCTCTGCTGCTTTTCCATGTGATCAAAGCGACCTCGACATCTTTCCCCCGTGCAGAATTTAATTTCCTAACTGAGATTTTATATATAGCACCAAAAAAAAGATGTTAGGTCTCTGATCTCAAAGGATAACCCCCCCTCACCTGTGCAGGAGCAGGGCTGCAATTGATATGATAATGCGGGAGAATGCAGTCCTGGAAGGATGTCAGGCGCTTCTAAATATACACGCATGCGGCCCAGTTCTGACTAGTGAGGGCTTTGATGTTAAATGAAATGGGATAATGATAGGAGGAGAGTGACGCTGGATCACAAATCTTCTCTCCAACAGATAAGGACAAAAGTCAGCAAAAACCTTCCCAACTGCCTCCAAGCAAGGGAAAAGGGACTGCATCCTACAGCTGCAGACAAGGAGCCCGAGTTCAAAAAAAATCATAGTATTCTAGCTCAGCACGGCACTTACTCTTCTCCGCCAACCAGAGGTCAAACTGGCAAAGGAGGTAAAAAAAAAAAAAAAAAAAAGTTCTAAGCATTCTCTCAATGCCCCCACATGTGGTGACTACAAAGTAAATGGGCCACCCTGGAAAACAGAAAGATCAACCTGAGAGAGGGGAAGGAAGCCCAGCTGGCTTCCTCTGGCTCTGGGTGAGGCAGGAAGAAATCTGGGCTCCGGCAGGTTGAGGGCCTCCCACTGGATATCCCGAGGATGTTCTCCTTCTGGCTCCTTCCAAGACAAAAGGAGAACACAGGTGCATAAAACACAATATGCAGGCCTGGAACTGAGCCCCAGAGGAAGGCAATCATGTCAAACGGGGCAGAAAGGCTGTCAAGGAAAATTCACCCAGTGATATTTGAGCAAGGGAAGTTAAGGGTGAGAGAGAGATATGGTAACTGCGTAGCGATGAGACACGCATATTCCAGGGAAAATACGCAAAGGAGGAGGGCGCAGGGCACACAAAGGCCTGGAGAAGAGTGTGACCCTGTGAGTCCCTCACTCCAGAGGAAGTCTGGATAGAAACGTGAATGAGACTAAAATTGAGAGAACAGCTTTAAAAGAGAACCTTTAGAAACATGGAGTGCTAAAGCAACACTTCTCACAGAACTAGTAGATTAACAAAAACAGCAGGGGACAAAATGGCCAGTGAGTTCCTGACACGGAGGCAGATAGGCTTGAGATGGCGATGGCGGTGGTGAACGCCCGAGAAAGGACCCAGAGAGGACGGCAATCAGGGAAAGGATGACAGGAATGCCGAACAGACCTGGGGAGCTGCGACCTGACACACACGTGTCCCTGACGTGGAAACCCCACAGAAGGCGAGAGGATGTCTTTGCAAATATACGATTATTTTCATGAACAAAGACAGAAGAACTGAAACCAATCCAAAAGGAGTGCGCTGTTCAGAAAAAGGTTAATACAGAACCATAGCCATGGGAAGTTTCCTGGTTAAAGTAATAAACAGGAAGGATAAGAAAAGACTGCTTCAAGCTTTCAGCTAGTCAACCAGGCCAAGAGATGACTGGGCAGGGGCGGATCACCCGGGCTCAGTCCTTTCGTCTCCCAGCACTCTGGAGCAGTGATAGAGGACAATAGCAATGACACTGAGGGAAAATTCAGAGGGCAAGAAAGTCTTACTCGAGAACCTAGCCAGCTGGGTTCGGAAATAAGAGTCACACATAAGACCAGGCACACTGGCTCACCCTGTAATCCCAGCACTTTGGGAGGCCAAGGCGGGTGGATCATGAGGTCAGGAGTTTGAGACCAGCCTGGCCAACATGATGAAATCCCATCTCTACTAAAATTACAAAACTTAGCCAGGCATGATGCCACACGCCTGTAGTCCCAGCTACTCGGGAGGCTGAGGCAGAAGAATCACTTGAACCCGGGAGGCAGAGGTTGCAGTGAGCCGAGATCATGCCACTGCACTCCATGCCACTGCACTCCAGATGGTGACAGATAGAGACACCATCTCAAAAAAAAAAAAAGAAAGAAAGAAAGAAAAAAGTCACAGATAAACATACCAAAAAGTAGGCTGCAACCAGGAGACATTTAGAAAAAAATTGGGAAGGGTAGGCCCGGGGCAACACTTAAACCAGGGAACAAATGGTTAAAACCGTACATTGTGTGTTATCCATATCTTACCACAATAAAGAAAAATATTTTTAAAATGCAGGAAAAAAAGGACAGTGGAGTGTGGATTTAAAAGTTCTAAGAAAAAGAAAAAAAACTGTTTACCCAGCCAAGTTTCCCCTTGATTATTATAGGTGGCAGACTGTCACGACTGGCGGGAATTCGGGAATACAACATCTACGAGATCTTTAGCGGGGAGAGAGGAGAGGTAGAATGACTTGGGGATGAAATGCAGCCAAGCAAACAACCAAGGCAAAATACAAACCCTGCCAGGACAGTAAAAGCTGTTATAAAAAAAAGACTCATGAATATCAAATCCACTTAAATATAGAAAAAAAGGTAAAACCAGTGGGAATACATGTTACAAAATAGAATGCAAATGCTTCTAACCTTGGAAAAGTCAGTATTATACATATTACTAACAAAAATCAAGAGAAGTAGTAAGAGAAAGTTTAAGAATGCTGATTTCCTCATCTTTTATAATCGAGTATAATTAAGACCTTCTGAAATTGAGACATGAGTTAAAAACATAAAGGCTCCAACTTCTTTGTGTGTTTCATATCTTGTTGTTAGCCTTGCAGGGCTCTTTTACAAAATAATATCTTTTGTGGCAAAGCAACATTTATTTGAAGATCAGCAATTCTCTTCATTTAAATACCACTTCATTTTCTTCTCTCAAATTGAAGTAAAATTTAATAAAATACTTTCATATTGAAAATAGGAGGTATCACAAATCCCCTTTTTATTGAAGGGAATTTCTTTGTTCAGCCCTGCCTGCACCCTTTTGTAGTCTATACGGCTGAAGTGAGGGCCACTGGGGCTGGGGTGGTTATTGGAGAGCAGTTGAATCCAGGGTAATTCAAAACATATATTTTTCTCTCTCTCTCTCTTTCTTTCTGCATTATTTCCATTCCTTGTCATGAACAGGCTTCATTTTTACCAAATCAACACGATTTGAGAAAAATGAATAAAGAAATAAAGACTTAAAAGTCAGATAATGTTTTTGAACATTGTGGTTTGGGTTCTGGTGAGTGAGGGAACCTTCCCCTCTCGGGTCGACTCCCACGGTTGTGATTCCCTTCTCACAAGCGACAAAGCCTGCTCTTGAGAGCTGTTGATGAACTCCTCTAGCCCACCCTGGTATGCCTCCCAGAGGAAGGAACTCACAGTCCTGAGGCCGCGTGGCATGACCAGAGGTCAGCAGCCAAAAAAAACAAGCTGGAGCTCAAGTTTAAGTCTTGACCTCCAAGCAAACACCCTTGAAAGCTGACGAATCAGGGATTTCCAAAATCATACTGCCTAACAATTACCAAGCCCTCAGCAGGCATTTCTTCCTGGGGTGTGTGGAGTAGTCAGGTGGGGCATGGGCCCCGGCCCAGGGCTGGCTCTGGGCGGACTTAGTGGCCTGGCTGTAGTAATCACTGCCCCTAGCCTGACGTGTACCCTCCCAGGCATGTGCCCAGGCAGAGGTGGCAGCAGTGGGACAAGGAACCTGACCAGCTCAGGCTTTCTCAGGCCTCTGCTGTGTCCACTGACCAAAGAGGCCAAGAGGGTTCAATTCAGAGCCACGTGGGAGAACTGCCTCTGCCTGCTCAGTGCCGGGAGCCGCAAAAGTCACGTGGTGAAAACCACACGACCAGGAGGGCTGGGGAGTTGGTTGCTTCTGTGTACTTGTGTCACTGAAATCACAGTCAGTCAGTTTTAGCTCATAAACCTTCCTTTCAGGAAGCCCCCTTAATATTTCTTTTTCTTTTTTGAGATGGAGTCTCACTCTTGTTGCCCAGGCTGGAGTGCAATGGCGATCTCAGCTTACGGCAACCTCTGCCTCCTGAGTTCAAGCGTTTCTCCTGCGTCAGCCTCCCGAGTAGCTGGGATTACAGGTGCCCACCACCACACCTGGCTGATTTTGTATTTTTAGTAGAGACGGGGTTTCACCATGTTGGCCAGGCTGGCCTCGAACTCCTGACCTCAGGTGATCAGCCTGCCTCGGCCTCCCAAAGTGCTGGGATTACAGGTGTGAGCCACTGTGCCCAGCCGAGCTCCCTTAATATTGAGAGGGGACCCCAACAACTCCCTAACCCATTTACTTGAGGGAAAGTGCACAAGCTTTTATTTGAGAAAGTTTAGCAAGAAGTTACCAGTTTCTCTAGTTCAGAAAAGTAAACTTGAGATTCGTTTCCACAAGCAGTGACCCCAGGCTCCGGTAAAGGATCAAAAGATTCCAGGAAGATTTTGGCTTCAAATAAAAGAAGCCAAGAGAACCGTCATGCAGATGAGGCTCTCTTAAAGGCTGGTTGTGAAGGCAGCGTGCATCAGACAGCTTGGAGGGGAGCGGGTGCAGGGCTCCAGCTGGGACCGCCATTTCAAGGGACAGCACTGTGCCTCCTGTCCCCACTAGCTTGAAGGCCTCTTTAAACCCATGTGTCAGCAAACCAATGGGAGGCTGGGTGCGGGAGTGAATTCTAATCAACTGGGAGAATTAAGGCAGTAGAGGTAATTCCTTTGGGCTGCAATAGTCAAGGGGAGCATCTCTCAAGAGTTCTGACGACAAACACACATAAGCTGGAGAGAATTCCCAACATGGGGGCATGTCCAGCAACTTCTCCAGCACACACACAACACAGAGAGACACACACACACACAGAGAGTTTTAGATCGAGTTTCATTTTCAGTTTTGCTGTTTATTTGCCACAGAATCTTGAATGTTCACCTAACTCCTGTGACCCTCGGTTTCCTCATCTGTAAAATGGGCATCACACAGTAGCCACTTCACAGAGTTACCGCACATCTCAAAGATGCTATTCCTAAGCTGTCTGGTGTAGGGGTAGCCCTCATTGATGACAGCTCCTGTGACTATTAAGTAGATGTCAGGGGTGCGAGGAAGAACACAGCAAAACTGGGAAGGGCAATGTGTGCTGATACGCCCTCATTTGGGATCCACTGTTTGCTCAGAAACTGTATTTCATTTTGTCAGTGTCGACCTGCACTGGTTCTCAGGGAAGCTACAGGGATCTCTCCCCGCACTCTTCAACCTCCGCTGTATTCTGATGCATTTAAAGGACAATTAGGCTGTGACAACTCACTGATGAATAACCATGCTCTCTGCTAATCTTGTCACATTGGCTACTGACTGGAGACATAATTACTACAACATGGTTGAACAGATTACACATATTAAAGACTTGCCCTACAAAAAGAGACAGGGCTGGGAGACCTGCAGCATCTGAATTCCCCATCCTCTGGGGTCCTTCCCAGTGAAAATGACGGTCCAACGTCAGTGAGTTACCATTATGATGCCCCAGAGCTCCGCCTTATTCTGATGGGGGATTCCCCTCAGTGCCCCATCCCCTCCATTCCCAGAGCTGAGCTCCCAGCTGCTGGGCTGAGGGCTTTCCAAGATGATGGGTTAGAGACCAAGGCCAATGGACTGAGGATGGTGGCTTAATAATGTGAGCATTTGGAACTCCAACTGCAAAAGTAACTTCTGCAATGACCATGGCTCTGGGACTGAAGCTCTGGAAAGTTCACTTCGGCAAGCTCACAGCAGCCTGAGCAGATGTATTCTCACCGAAGGGCTTCAGACAACTCGCCTGTCAGGGGTGGCTCCCGCATCTGGGCTCACCACTGTCAGCTGGGAGGATGCCACTCCCAGGCCCTTTTCTGTGCAAATACACACACACACACACACACACACCCTTACTTGTATAAACATGCATCATTGTAAATGTCGCCTTTACAGGTTTAAACATCAGAACCATACTACATATACTTTTCTTTGCTTTATGCACCAACAATTTGGAAATACTCTTGTCAGCTGCATAGGTCTTCCTCATTCTGCGTAATGGCTGCATCACACTCAAGAGTAGATGTACTTGGATACTGCTTCAAATTTTCTCTTTATAAAAAAGTCTAGAATGAGCATCCTTAGCGTCTTATGTAGACATCCTAACGTGCATATAACAAGCTTTTACATTTTTAAGGCTAAAGCCCTAGAGATAAAATTTCTTCGTCAAGAGTATGTGCATTTTACAATTGAACAGATTGGCAACTTGCATTCAAGAAGCTTGATGTTCACCAAGCTGCCCTCTCTCACACTGCAGACAAGAAGACTTGTTTCTCCACATGCTTGCCAGCAGTGGGTATTATGAGTCTTTTTCATTTTTGCAAACCAGAGAGACAAAACAAAACACAGTATTATGGCTAAAATTACATTTCCTTTGGAGTTGAGCATCTTTTCACACACAGATTCTGAATCTGAATTCTCCGTTGGCATCCTTTGCCCGTTTTTCTTTTAAATTATTTTCATTTTCTTTACTGACTTTTAGAAGCTCTTTATATAGAAAGATGGACAGTAAGTAGGCCCTAACTTTCTGAACATTGTTTTCCAAAAGTTGGTTATTTGTCATTTAATGTGTTAGTGGTATTTTTCTCTTCTACAAGTTATTTTTAGTTTTTGGTCAAATTACCTATAAATGTTTTATTAAAAGTGTCTGGATTATATGTGCTTCCCCCGGAATAGTTTTATATATTGTCTTAAATTTTCTCCTAATGCTTATGTTTTTTAAAATGTGGCTCTTTAATACAGCTGATTTATTTATTGCAGCACAAGAATTAGATATCTCATTTCATTTTTCCAAATGTGTGGTCAATTTTTCCAACACTGCTTATGAGAATGCCATATTTCTCCATGGAATTGAGAAACACAGATACAGGTATAAATTACCACAAATCCTTACGTTTACTGTAAAATTTACTATTATGTTGAGTTAATCTTTTGGTTGAGCCCTGTGCATGTACCATAAGTTTTCAATAATTCATTGGCTTAATGGTATACCTTATATTATTTGTTGATCTTTTATGTCAAATGTTCTCTGGTTATTCTTGTGCATTTTCTCTTCCATTTGGATTTCCATTAAAAATCCAGCAGAGACTTTGTTGAGATATTCTGCAAGTTCGTAGGAAGAGAGTTCACATCTTTAAATACTGGATTTTCCATTCAGACACATGATGTTTGTTTATTTAGATCTCTTTTAATGAGATTCATTTATGTTTTATAATTTCTAATTTTCTTGTTACACATCTTGCATATTTCTTACAAAGTTTATACTTCAATTTTTTTATGTTTTGGGTTGCTGAATGCATGTCACATTTGTCGTCCCCATTTTCTAATTGGGCAATCCTGATTTACAGGAAAGTATTCGATTCTTGTGTGTTCATTTATATTTTGCTGATTACCACATTTTTAGGTTTGTTTCCTTGGATCTTCTCAGTACATACATGTTGCAAATGTGGTTTTCCCTTTCCAACACTGTAATTCGTCTTTTTAACTCTTGATTTGTTCTTTAGCTACATCCACTATAATGTTGACAGTGGGAATTCTTGCCCACCTCCTGTCCTTAGTAATACTGTCATAGCACTGAAGGTAGCTGTAGGCTCCCCCAGTTTCCCCACTTTTTCTCTGTCCTAACCAAGAAACACAGAGTGCCTTGACCGCTCTGTGACCCAGCCAGCTGCATGTTTTCCCCGCAGGCTTCACCCAAGCCGGGACCTTGAACATTCCCAGACACTGATAACACTGTTTAGGTCCATGCTCAAAAACACTGAGGCTAATCCTGTTGCTGTTATACATGTAGAAACTAGCCCTGGCCCTGAGCCAAATGCTTTAAGCCCTCATACAGACTCCACAACCTCACCCTCACTATGGACATACCCAGGATGAACTTTTCTTACTATCCATCCCAGGGACGCTGAAGCTCTCCGTAAGCTCCCCTAATAAATGCTTTGGACTGATGTTTAGTGCTTCTTTCTTTGGAATCTCAATATTTCAGCCAAATATGTAGGTGATCATATATCTTGTTTCTCCATTAATAATTAATGCGGTAAATTATCTAAAAATTATCATCAATATAAAACCATCTATTCAGAATTAGAATGCTAATACCTGACTTGATTACTTTCAGCGAGTGACTTTCATAAACACCACACATTATATATCACGGTATTTATTTCCTGGTCATGACATACACTCTGGATGCACTGCCAGATCTAACTTGTTAATATGTTATTGGAGACCTTTGCCTCTATGTTCTAAAGTGGTGAGTTTTTTTTTTCCCTGTCCTCATTGGAGGAGTTTTTCCAGCCTCATGGAATAAATTGAGCAGCTCCTCAATCATTTTCTATGCTGTATGCTCTGGGACTTTTTATTAATATACAGTTTGTCTTTTTATAGGTTTGGTTTTTTTAAATACCCTATAAAACTGTCTAGACATGTTGGCTTTTTTAAGGATACATTTTTTACTGCTTTGAAAATTTCATCGATGGGTTTTCTATTGTTGCTAAATTCA
Organism: Piliocolobus tephrosceles; assembly: GCF_002776525.5. NCBI lineage: Eukaryota > Metazoa > Chordata > Mammalia > Primates > Cercopithecidae > Piliocolobus > Piliocolobus tephrosceles. Next base: position 10,925,127 of record NC_045444.1, on the reverse strand, counting down.
ATTTTGGTCATTTCATATTCCTGGAAAACTGTTTATTTTATCTATTATATTATTTTCAAGTAAATCTATAAAGATTTACACATCTGAAAGTTTTTAAATCTCCCCTGTGTCTATAGTCTGCCACCTATCTCATTTATAAAGAAGATTATTCGTCCTTAGAGTTTCTTTTTGTTTTCATCAGAACCAAGAAGTTGAAATATTCTTGTTAAACTACCAGCTTTTGGAAGCATTCCCTTGAAAACCAGCACAAGACAAGGATGCCCTCTCTCACCACTCCTATTCATCATAGTATTGGAAGTTCTGGCCAGAGCAATCAGGCAATAGAAAGAAATAAAGCACATTCAAAAAGGAAGACAGGAAGTCAAACTATCCCTGTTTGCAGATGACATGATCCTATATCTAGAAAACCCCATCCTCTCAGCCCAAATGCTTCTTAAGCTGATAAGCAACTTCAGCAAAATCTCAGGATACAAAATCAATGTGCAAAATTCACTAGCATTCCTACACACCAACAACAGGCAAGCTGAGAGCCAAATCATGAAAAAATTCCCATTCACAATTGCCACACAAAGAATAAAATACCTAGGAATACAGCCAGGGAAGTAAAAGATCTCTACAATGTGAACTGCAAACCACTGCTCAAAGAAATCAGAGATGACACAAACAAATGGAAAAATATTCCACGCTTATGGATAAGAGCCAATATTGTGAAAATGGCCACACTTCCCAAAGCAGTTTATAGATTCAATGCTATTCCCAATAAAATACCATTGACACTCTTCACAGGACTAGAAAAAATTATTTTAAAATTCACATGAACAAAAAAAAGAGCCTGAATAGCCAAGACAATTCTAAGCAAAAAGAACAAAGCTGGAGGCATCACACTTCCTAACTTCAAAATATACTACAGGGCTACAGTAAACAAAACAGCATGGTACCGGCACAAGAACAGATACATGAACCAATGGAACAGAATAGAAAACCCAGAAATAAGACCACACACCTACAACTATCTGATATTCAACAAACCTGACAAAAACAAGCAATGGGAAAAGGATGCCCTATTCAATAAATGATGCTGGGATGACTAGCTAGCCATATACAGAAGATTGAAACTGGACTGCTTCCTTACACCATATACAAAAATTAACTCAAGATGGATTAAAGACTTAAAAACCCTGGAAGACAACCTAGGCAATATCATTCACGATATCAGCACGGGCAAAGATTTCTTGACAAAGATGCCAAAAGCAATTGCAACAAAAACAAAAATTGACAAATAGGATCTAACTAAACTAAAGAGCATCTGAACAGCAAAATAAAATATCAACAGAGTAAACAGGCAACCTACAGAATGGGAGAAAAATTTTGCAAACAAATTTACAAGAAGAAAAACCCATTAAAAAGCAGGCAAAGGATATGAACAGACACTTTTCAAAAGAAGACATACAAGAGGCCAACAAGCATATGAAAAAAAGCTCAACATCACTGATCATTAGAGAAATGCAAATCAAAACCACAATGAGATACCATCTCGTGCCAATCAGAATGGCTTATTACTAAAATGTCAAAAACTTATTATTAAAAAGTCAAAAAATAACAGATGCTGACAAGGTTGTGGAGAAAAAGGAATGCTTATACACTGTCAATGGGAGTGTAAATTAGTTCAACCATTGTGGGAGGTAGTGTAGTGATTCCTCAAAGACCTAAAGACAGAAATGCCATTGAAACCTGTAATCCCATTACTGGGTGTATACCCAAAGAAATATAAATCATTCTGTCATAAAGACACGTGCATGTATATGTTCACTGCAGTAGTATTCATAAGAGTACAGACATGGAATCAACCCAAATGCCCATCAATGATAGACTGGATAAAGTAAATGTGGTACATATACACCATGGAATTCTAAGCAGTCACAAAACAGAATGAGAACATGTCCTTTGCAGGGACATGGATGGACCTGGAGGCCATTATCCTTAGCAAACTAACACTGGGACAGAAGACCAAATATCATGTGTTCTTACTTATAAGTGGGAGCTGAATGGTGAGGACACATGAACACATAGAGGGGAACAACACACACTGGGGCCTATTGGAGGGTAGAGGTTGGGAGGAGAGAAACGATCAGGAAAAATAACTAGTGGATACTAGACTTAATAATAATCTATACAAGCAACCCCCATGACACACACTTACCTTTGTAACAAACTTGCATATCCCGCACATGTACCCCCAAACTTAAAAATTAAAACAAACAAAAAATAAAATAACATACCAGCTTTACTTTTGTATTTTTAATTAACATTAGAACTTTTATTTGTTTCCATGTTATTAATTTCTGTTTTATATTATTTTATTTTTTCTACTATAATTGGTTTCATTTGTTATTCACTTTTCAAGTTTTTTTGGTTGAGTGTACACTGCATTTTCAGTATTTCTTATTTTCTAAAATATATAGTTAAGGCAATATCTTTTCCTCTACATTCTTCTTTAGTTACATTCCAGGAATTTTGATATGGGATGTACTCTAAAAATTTTGATGTCTTCCTTAACACAAGAATAGATATAGTTTTAGACATTTTCTGCAGCTAATGTTTAATTTTATTAAATTATGGTAAAGGAAAATAACCTATTGGATTTTGATTTTTGGAAAATATTGAGATTTCCTTAGTGTTCAGTCTTATGACATGTTCAATTTTGTGAATGGCCTGTGGGTTTAGGATATACTGTATATTATCTATTGGAAAAATATATATGTATACACACCCCGTTTACACAAATACACAAACACAAGTGTAATAAAACTTACCGTATTCTTATAAATCCTCAACAGTCTTTGATATTTTTGTCCATTTCGGAGTGAAATATATTAATGTCAAGCCTTGTAATTACAGATTTACAGGGGGGAAAGAGGAAGATGGCCGAATAGGAACAGCTCCAGTCTCCATCTCCCAGCGCGAACAACACAGAAGACCGGTGATTTCTGCATTTTCAACTGAGGGACTGGGGTCATCTCACTCGGGAGTGCCGGACAATCGGTGCTGGTCAGCTGCTGCAGCCTGACCAGCGAGAGCTGAAGCAGGGCGAGGCATTGCCTCACCTGGGAAGCGTAAGGGGGAAGGGAGTCCCTTTTCCTAGCCAGGGGAACTGAGACACACAACACCTGGAAAATCGGGTAACTCCCACCCCAATACTGCACGGTAAGCACATCGGCACACCAGGAGAATATACCCCACACCTGGCCGGGAGGGTCCCATGCCCACGGAGCCTCCCTCCTTGCTAACACAGCAGTCTGCGGCAATCTAACCGCAAGGCAGCAGCGAGGCTGGGGGACGGGCGCCCGCCATCTCTGAGGCTTAAGTAGGTAAACAAAGCCGGTGGGAAGCTCGAACTGGGTGGAGCTCACAGCAGCTCAAGGAAACCTGCCTGTCTGCCTCTGGGACAGGGCACAACTAAAAAATAACAGGGGAAGCAGCAGAGGCCAGTGCAGACGCGAACGACTCTGTCTGACAGCTTTGAAGAGAGCAGTGGATCTCCCAACATGGAGGTTGAGATCTGAGAAGGGGCAGGCTGCCTGCTCAAGTGGGTCCCTGACCCCTGAGTAGCCTAACTGGGAAACATCCCCACTAGGGGCAGTCTGACACCCCACACCTCACAGGGTGGAGTACACCCCTGAGAGGAAGCTTCCAAAGCAAGAATCAGACAGGTGCACTCACTGTTGAGCAACATTCTATCTTCTGCAACCTCTGCTGCTGATACCCAAACAGGGTCTGGAGTGGACCTCAAGCAATCTCCAACAGACCTATAGCTGAGGGTCCTGACTGTCAGAAGGAAAACTATCAAACAGGAAGGACACCTATACCAAAACCCCATCAGTACGTCACCATCATCAAAGACCAGAGACAGATAAAACCACAAAGATGGGGAAAAAGCAGGGCAGAAAAGCTGGAAATTCAAAAAATAAGAGCACATCTCCCCCTGCAAAGGAGCACAGCCCATCGCCAGCAACGGATCAAAGTTGGTCAGAGAATGACTTTGACTAGATGAGAGAAGAAGGCTTCAGTCCATCAAACCTCTCAGAGCTAAAGGAGGAATTACATACCCAGCGCAAAGAAACGAAAAATCTTGAAAAAAGAGTGGAAGAATTGACAGCTAGACTAATTAATGCAGAGAAGGTCATAAACGAAATGACAGAGATGAAAACCATGACACGAGAAATATGTGACAAATGCACAAGCTTCAGTAACCGACTCGATCAACTGGAAGAAAGAGTATCAGCGATGGAGGATCAAATGAATGAAATGAAGCGAGAAGAGAAACCAAAAGAAAAAAGAAGAAAAAGAAATGAACAAAGCCTGCAAGAAGTATGGGATTATGTAAAAAGACCAAATCTACGTCTGATTGGGGTGCCTGAAAGTGAGGGGGAAAACGGAACCAAATTGGAAAACACTCTTCAGGATATCATCCAGGAGAACTTCCCCAACCTAGCAGGGCAGGCCAACATTCAAATTCAGGAAATACAGAGAACACCACAAAGATACTCCTCCAGAAGAGCAACTCCAAGACACATAATTGCCAGATTCACCAAAGTTGAAATGAAGGAAAAAATCTTAAGGGCAGCCAGAGAGAAAGGTCGGGTTACCCACAAAGGGAAGCCCATCAGACTGACAGCAGATCTCTCGGCAGAAACTCTACAAGCCAGAAGAGAGTGGGGGCCAATATTCAACGTTTTTAAAGAAAAGAATTTTAAACCCAGAATTTCATATCCAGCCAAACTAAGTTTCATCAGTGAAGGAGAAATAAAATTCTTTACAGATAAGCAAATGCTTAGAGATTTTGTCACCACCAGGCCTGCCTTACAAGAGACCCTGAAGGAAGCCCTAAACATGGAAAGGAACAACCGGTACCAGCCATTGCAAAAACATGCCAAAATGTAAAGACCATCGAGGCTAGGAAGAAACTGCATCAACTAATGAGCAAAATAACCAGTTAATATCATAATGGCAGGATCAAGTTCACACATAACAATATTAACCTTAAATGTAAATGGACTAAATGCTCCAATTAAAAGACACAGACTGGCAAACTGGATAAACAGTCAAGACCCATCAGTCTGCTGTATTCAGGAGACCCATCTCACATGCAGAGACATACATAGGCTCAAAATAAAGGGATGGAGGAAGATCTACCAAGCAAATGGAGAACAAAAAAAGGCAGGGGTTGCAATCCTAGTCTCTGATAAAACAGACTTTAAACCATCAAAGATCAAAAGAGACAAAGAAGGCCATTACATAATGGTAAAGGGATCAATTCAACAGGAAGAGCTAACTATCCTAAATATATATGCACCCAATACAGGAGCACCCAGATTCATAAAGCAAGTCCTTAGAGACTTACAAAGAGACTTAGACTCCCATACAATAATAATGGGAGACTTCAACACTCCACTGTCAACATTAGACAGATCAACGAGACAGAAAGTTCACAAGGATATCCAGGAATTGAACTCATCTCTGCACCAAGCGGACCTAATAGACATCTATAGAACTCTCCACCCCAAGTCAACAGAATATATATTCTTCTCAGCACCACATCGCACTTATTCCAAAATTGACCACATAATTGGAGGTAAAGCACTCCTCAGCAAATGTAAAAGAACAGAAATTATATCAAACTGTCTCTCAGACCACAGTGCAATCAAACTAGAACTCAGGACTAAGAAACTCAATCAAAACCGCTCAACTACATGGAAACTGAACAACCTGCTCCTGAATGACTACTGGGTACATATCGAAATGAAAGCAGAAATAAAGATGTTCTTTGAAACCAATGAGAACAAAGATACAACATACCAGAATCTCTGGGACACATTTAAAGCAGTGTGTAGAGGGAAATTTATAGCAGTAAATGCCCACAAGAGAAAGCAGGAAAGATCTAAAATTGACACTCTAACATCACAATTACAAGAACTAGAGAGGCAAGACCAAACACATTCAAAAGCTAGCAGAAGGCAAGAAATAACTAAGATCAGAGCAGAACTGAAGGAGATAGAGACACAAAAAACCCTCCAAAAAATCAATGAATCCAGGAATTGGCTTTTTGAAAAGATCAACAAAATTGGCAGACCGCTAGCAAGACTAATAAAGAAGAAAAGAGAGAGGAATTAAATAGACGCAATAAAAAATGATAAAGGGGATATCACCACCGACCCCACAGAAATACAAACTACCATCAGAGAATACTATAAACACCTCTACGCAAATCAACTAGAAAATCTAGAAGAAATGGATAATTTCCTGGACACGTACACTCTTCCAAGACTAAACCAGGAAGAAGTTGAATCCCTGAATAGACCAATAGCAGGCTCTGAAATTGAGGCAACAATTAATAGCCTACCCACCAAAAAAAGCCCAGGACCAGATGGATTCACAGCTGAATTCTACCAGAGGTACCAGGAGGAGCTGGTACCATTCCTTCTGAAACTATTCCAATCAATAGAAAAAGAGGGAATCCTCCCTAACTCATTTTATGAGGCCAACATCATCCTGATACCAAAGCCTGGCAGAGACACAACAAAACAAGAGAATTTTAGACCAATCTCCCTGATGAACATCGATGCAGAAATCCTCAATAAAATCCTGGCAAACCGGATTCAGCAGCACATCAAAAAGCTTATCCACCATGATCAAGTGGGCTTCATCCCTGGGATGCAAGGCTGGTTCAACATTCGCAAATCAATCAACGTAATCCAGCATATCAACAGAACCAAAGACAAGAACCACATGATTATCTCAATAGATGCAGAAAAGGCTTTTGACAAAATTCAACAGCCCTTCATGCTAAAAACGCTCAACAAATTCGGTATTGATGGAACGTACCTCAAAATAATAAGAGCTATTTATGACAAACCCACAGCTAATATCATACTGAATGGGCAAAAACTGGAAAAGTTCCCTTTGAAAACTGGCACAAGACAGGGATGCCCTCTCTCACCACTCCTATTCAACATAGTGTTGGAAGTTCTGGCTAGGGCAATCAGGCAAGAGAAAGAAATCAAGGGTATTCAGTTAGGAAAAGAGGAAGTCAAATTGTCCCTGTTTGCAGATGACATGATTGTGTATTTAGAAAACCCCATCGTCTCAGCCCAAAATCTTCTTAAGCTGATAAGCAACTTCAGCAAAGTCTCAGGATACAAAATTAATGTGCAAAAATCACAAGCATTCTTATACACCAGTAACAGACAAGCAGAGAGCCAAATCAGGAATGAACTTCCATTCACAATTGCTTCAAAGAGAATAAAATACCTAGGAATCCAACTTACAAGGGATGTAAAGGACCTCTTCAAGGAGAACTACAAACCACTGCTCAGTGAAATCAAAGAGGACACAAACAAATGGAAGAACATACCATGCTCATGGATAGGAAGAATCAATATCGTGAAAATGGCCATACTGCCCAAGGTAATTTATAGATTCAATGCCATCCCCATCAAGCTACCAATGAGTTTCTTCACCGAATTGGAAAAAACTGCTTTAAAGTTCATATGGAACCAAAAAAGAGCCCGTATTGCCAAGACAATCCTAAGTCAAAAGGACAAAGCCGGAGGCGTCACGCTACCTGACTTCAAACTATACTACAAGGCTACAGTAACCAAAACAGCATGGTACTGGTACCAAAACAGAGATATAGACCAATGGAACAGAACGGAGCCTTCAGAAATAATGCCACACATCTACAACCATCTGATATTTGACAAACCTGAGAAAAACAAGAAATGGGGAAAGGATTCCCTATTTAATAAATGGTGCTGGGAAAATTGGCTAGCCATAAGTAGAAAGCTGAAACTGGATCCTTTCCTTACTCCTTATACGAAGATTAATTCAAGATGGATTAGAGACTTAAATGTTAGACCTAATACCATAAAAACCCTAGAAGAAAATCTAGGTAGTACCATTCAGGACATAGGCATGGGCAAGGACTTCATGTCTAAAACACCAAAAGCAACGGCAGCAAAAGCCAAAATTGACAAATGGGATCTCATTAAACTAAAGAGCTTCTGCACAGCAAAAGAAACTACCATCAGAGTGAACAGGCAACCTACAGAATGGGAGAAAATTTTTGCAATCTACTCATCTGACAAAGGGCTCATTTCCAGAATCTACAAAGAACTCGAACAAATATACAAGAAAAAAACAAACAACCCCATCCAAAAGTGGGGAAAGGATATGAACAGACATTTCTCAAAAGAAGACATTCATACAGCCAACAGACACATGAAAAAATGCTCATCATCACTGGCCATCAGAGAAATGCAAATCAAAACCACAATGAGATACCATCTCACACCAGTTAGAATGGCAATCATTAAAAAATCAGGAAACAATAGGTGTTGGAGAGGATGTGGAGAAATAGGAACACTTTTACACTGTTGGTGGGATTGTAAACTAGTTCAACCATTATGGAAAACAGTATGGCAATTCCTCAAAGATCTAGAACTAGATGTACCATATGACCCAGCCATCCCACTACTGGGTATATACCCAAAGGATTATAAATTATTCTACTACAAAGACACATGCACACGTATGTTTATTGCGGCACTATTCACAATAGCAAAGACTTGGAATCAACCCAAATGTCCATCAGTGACAGACTGGATTAAGAAAATGTGGCACATATACACCATGGAATACTATGCAGCCATAAAAAAGGATGAGTTTGCATCCTTTGTAGGGACATGGACGCAGCTGGAAACCATCATTCTTAGCAAACTATCACAAGAAGAGAAAACCAAACACCGCATGTTCTCACTCATAGGTGGGAACTGAACAATGAGCTCACTTGGACTCGGGAAGGGGAACATCACACACTGGGGCCTATCATGGGGAGGGGGGAGGGGGGAGGGATTGCATTGGGGAGTTATACCTGATATAAATGATGAATTGATGGGTGCTGACGAGTTGATGGGTGCAGCACACTAACATGGCACAGATATACATATGTAACAAACCTGCATGTTATGCACATGTACCCTAGAACTTAAAGTATAATAAAAAATAAAAAAAAAAAAACAGATTTACAGATTGTATTTCTAGTTCACTGTGCTGAATGTACCTCGAGGCTATGCTTTTAATGCATAAATTGCTGACACCTATTTCTTCTTGTAAAATTACACCTGTTACCTGGGATGCCCTGGGGTAGGGGGTGATGAGGCTACATCTCAGTGGCTTCTCTGAGCTGCTGTCTGGTCACCTCATGGCAGCTGACCTGGCTCCCTGTCCTCTCTCTGGCTACCACCGAGCACAGAGGGAGTAGAGAGACCTTCACGCTTAGGAATTTGAATTATTTTTCCTCTGGTATTGTTATTTCACCTTTATTTTTGTTAATATTTCTCTGCTAGTTTTTCTAATTTATTATTTCCAACTTTTGCCATGTTATTTTGTGTTAGGTATGCTGTTTGTAAACTTCAGTCTGATAGTTTTACTAGAGAATTTAATCTGGTAAACGTTCCACATAGTTGCATGTCAAACTGTTTTGGTTTTGTCCTTCCAACTGAATGAGAGTTTGGCTAAGGATAGTGTTATAAGTGTCCTCAGCTCAAACTCTAGAGATACTGTTCCAATATCTTCTTGAATCCAATACTACCAAGGACAAGTTGGATACCCCAATTCATTTCTTATTCCTTTAGAGGTTAAGTTTTCTGATGTTTTTTAAAGGTTTTCTTTTCATGCTTGAATTTCTGCATTGATGTCTCCAAGTGTGGGGTTTTTTCTTCCTGCTTACCCTTTTTGCACACCCTTTCACACTCAAGAGCACAGGTCATAAAACATTGGCTCTTTTTTTGAGCCATGTTTTATGATTGGGAGATTTATATCCATTCTCCTCAGCTCTTAAAATTTTTAAAAATTATATTTCATCCTTCTGTCCTTTTGTGCTTCCAAAACTTTGGAGAAGGTCTCCAAAACTTCTTATGCTGAGTCTCCAGATCATTCCAATGCTCTTCAGCTGTGTCCATTCCACTATTCATCCCATCTACTAAATTTTTCACTTTTGTTTCAGTTTACCATTTATTTTCGTATGTATCTGTTCTTGTTTGATGGAAGCAGTATTTTCTCTGCTCTCTCTAGTGTTATTAATCATACTTCTCTTGAGGTCTTATTTGTTTGAAGTCTAGTAAGTTTTCCCCTCTTGTCTTTGGAGAGTATCATGGAGGGTGTTGAAGGGTGAGGATGAAGGCAGCAATGGGGTATGCCTCCAAGTAGGATGTACCAGTGTCACCAGCCTTCCAGGAAAGCTCCTGCCTCTTAAGATAGAGCCTCCACACTCATGGACCAGCTGGGAGCCAAATGACTGACTTGTCACCACTTGACAAGAACTGGCATATCCCCCTAAATGCTTCTTTCACAGTTTCCTCGCCTGCTCACCACAATGGCACTCCCAGACTCTCTCCTCTTTCTTGCATCTGTTGTTTGAACTCCTGAAGGGCTCCTAGACATTCTCTACCTTTGCTCCAGATCTCAGAAGTATACACTAGGACCTTATTATGCGTAGGTTTCTTCCATAATCTGGCTGTAACTATCTTCTGTCACAGTAGGCATTCATCAAAACATCTGTATCACTGATGACATCCTTTGGTTACCCATCAATGTCATGTAGTTAGTCTCTTTGCAAAATATGTTTTACAATTTCCGAGGATTGGATGTAGGAGGGGAGCTTGGTGCCTATGGTTATTCACCTTGGTCTAAATCCTTGGCTTGGAGAAGAAGAAAATGAGCAATGAGGAAGTTGTGTATTTTCTTCAAGATCTTTCCCGCTGGCAATGACAGATGGGATGGTACCTGCATGTCTATGATGTCAGAGCCTATGTCCTTTCGGACATGCCATGCGGTCTCTGTAACTGGAGAGAATTCTTGGGTACGTAAAAATATAAGTAGAGTCTCAGTGATATGGTTTAGATGTGTGTCCCCTCTAAATCTCACGTGAAATGGAATCCTCGGTGTTGGAGATGGGGCCTAGGGGGAGGTGTTTGGGTCACAGGGAGTGATCCCTCATGAATGGCTTCGTGATGTCCTCACAATAGCAAGTGAGTTCTCGTGAGATCTGATTACTTAAAAGTGTGTGGCACCTCCCCGTCTCTTTGTCTTGCTTCCACTCTCCCATGTGAGACACCTGCTTCCCCTTCACCTTCCACCATGATTGTAAGCTTACTGAGGCCCTCACCAGAAGCAGATGCCAGTCCCATGATTCTTGTACTGTCTGCAGAACCATGAGCCAATTCAACCTTTTTTCTTTATAATTTATCCAGCCAAGTATTTCTTTATAGCAATGCAAGAATTGCCTAACACACTCAACAAGTGCAGTTATTATTCTTGGGAAGTACATTTGGTGATGAATAGTGAGTAGCTATAGAGCTGGCTTTTCAGAAACTTCTCTTGCAAGAATGGAACAGACACAAGTAGGAGGTGGTGGAGACTGCAAACTGGAGGGGTGGAGAGAGGCAATCTGGGAGATCAGGGCTGGGGGTGTCCTGGGTGGGCAAGGAGAGGAGGTATACACATGCCCATCTTCTGCAAGCTAATGTGGGACAAGCCAACATTAAACCATTACTAAGCTCTTGCAAGTTTGTTTTTTAAAGTGCTGGTTCCCTCAGCCTGAGATCTTGGGGATCAGCCTGGCTTACCTGAAGGAAAGCTGCTGCACAGATTCCTTCCTGTGCACATTTCTTTCCTTTGTCTGGCAAGACCTCACCCCACTCTGGCAGCCCTACTCCCCATCTTTCTGAGACTATATTCCTACTGAGTAGCATAGTCATCCTCTTCAGAGTCTGCCATTCAGCTGGAAATCAGCCACAAACACTTCCCAGGCTACAGGGAGCAAGCGATGGTGGCAAAGCAGGCACTGGCTAAAACGTACTGCGAACTCACATGTAGCAGGAGCAAGTAGACGGAGTAGGGCTGCCACCAAATCCTCCTGCACTGGTGCAATGGTCATCTCTCTTTCAGGCAATTCTCCCCTGCCTGACGCGCATTGGTATGTGCCCCAGACTTTTTCCAGAGGCAGGGCATCAACATGCAGTAGGCGTGCCTGCATGTACACACACATACTTGCAGGCCTGTGTACACACACATACCAAGCATTAAAGAAAGTGTTCAGAAATCACAATAAGCTGGGGAGCAGATTCCAGGAAATGCTCTGAGGTCCATGGAGAGATGCAGGCCTGCTCTGTGGGGAACACGCTGGGGCTGGGGAAGTGGTGTGTGACTCCCAGCCTTGCTGCACCAAAGTTCTAGGTGCTAAGTTCTACATTCTGGGCTCTTGACCATAAGCGGCACAACGCCCCACTTAAGAGTAGAAGAGTCCAGGCAGAAATCAAGGATGCAGGAAGGAAACTAAAATCTATTAAGGAACTAGTATCCACTGAACATCTATTTGTGAGACCCAGAATCAGGCATTTTTATCTTCATATCCACCACCTCATTTAAAGACTTCCTTCATTTAGCAGATGAGGAAACTGAGGCTCAGTGCTCTGAAAATGACCTTGTCCACACTGGCTCTGAAAGAGGCAGCAATGGGTCTGGATGCTCCATGGGTTTGTGTGGAAACCCACGGATGCAATATGAACCCAGGGTCACACCCCAAATGGTCACATTTTTCAGGCCAAAGGGGAACAGCAGTAGGGCGTGAGGGCTTTGGAAGCTTCCAGTTGCAAATCAAGCTCTGACTTAATGAAAAACTGATTAGAGAAATCTTGACTTTCAATAACAAAAGTTTATGAAAGTAACACAACTGATTTTTCTCTGAATGAATCATAATTGACATTTAATTACAAAGGCAGTGCTCAAGATGGGAGCTGCGCCAGTTAAGCTCTCTGCGTCTCCTCTGCTGCATTTCAGGGCAGTGCAGCCATAGGGGACGAGCTTTGGAAAACTGTGGGCCATCATGGTGGATTCAAACAGCATCTAGCATCTGTTTCCGTAAACACTAAAGACCTACTGTATGTGGAAGCTTGGATTCCCAGAAGCCTAAGAGAGGCACAGGGGACACATTTGACTCCCTGCTTCCAGGAGCCTACCTTGTTTCTGCAGAGAAAGTGCAGGGACAAATCCAATTGTGACTAGTATCCTGCGTGCCTGGCATAGGCAAATGAACAGTCAGAAAGGGAGGTGTGGCCATGGACCGGGGTTTCCAGGGATGGCCCCCCGAGGATTCAGGCCTTGAGGCGAGCACAGTATTGAAACAGAAGCCCAGGTATCCCCCGCTCCCAGCGGAAAGCCTCTGGCCACTCCACACTGTCCTCAGGCTGAGCCTCCCAGCGGTGGCCAAGGCCCCCCTGGGCTGGGTGCTCTGTCCACCACGGACTCTCCTCCCTTCACCAGGAGACACCACATCCCAGCACTGCCACGCTGATGTCGGTTTCCTGTCCACACGGCGACAGCGACGTGGCTCCCCAGATCTGTCCTGACGCCGTCTGCTTTGTGTGCACTCCTAGTGCTCCCTGTCCCTGCCTGGCCAGCCCCGGCCTCCAAAGGCGCTCCTCCGCACCGTCCCCGCCTGACGCCCGGTGGAGGCCTCAGGTACACCCCTGTGGCCGCCTGCGGCTGATACGCGGCTCTCAGCGCCCTGGCCCGGAAGGTCTGCAGGCCGCAGGAACCGCGCGCGGGTGGCGCCGCATCACAGCAGGCCCGGCCTGAAGGCGCCCGGGGACCGCCCCCCACGGAGGCGCCGCGCGGAGACCTCGGGGGACCGCGGCTCTGCACTGCGTAGTCGGCTCCCCGGGCAGGCAGCGCCTCTCCCCTCAGTCTCTCTGTCTGTAACCTGGGCCTGCACAGCTGTTCCCCCACACCCTCGGCCTGCTCACGTCCCCCATGATGACGGCTGCTGGCCGGCCAGAGGGTGTGGAGCCGCGGCCGCCGCGCCGGAAGCCGATTCGGCCAAGGGCTGCGGACTCCGGAATCCCGCGCTTCCCCGGGAGGTCGGCCTCCCCCTTCCTGGCCGCACGGCCCCGACGTTCGGCCTGACGCCATCTTGTGGCATCGGGGAGAACTGCAGGCGGCTCTTCGGAGCTCGCTGGTTCTCCTGGGCTCCTGGTGGGAGGATGAGGGTGGAGCACGTCTACAGCTACCCCGAGAGAACTCTTGTTCTAGAATTTAGAACAGATTAAATTAGGCTTCAAAGGACGCAAACACGAAAGACCCCGGGGTATGCTTTGCCACACCAGGCTATATTTCTAAGGCAACCCTGGGCTGCTGGTTTCAGAGGAGGCTGAGCCAGCAGCCCAGACACAATTCCCCGGGAACCAAGGCGCTGGGCAGGAGGGACTGCCAGCATCCCGGCTCCATTCGCCCTTGGAATCCAAAAGAGACAAGCAATTTCCCTTACAGACTTCCTCCCATATGTCCAAACCAGCCTCTGTATGGATAAATTGCATCCTTCCTTTGGTAGCATTTTGTTCTTCTAGGTCTGCAGAGCCTGCAGAATGAGACCACCAATCCAGACATGCGGTCTGAGCCTGCAAACCATCCCCAGGGACAGAGAAAAGGCAGAAGGGCGAGCCAGAGATGATCAGGGGACAGGTACAGCCTAGGGCTGGGTTTCTGGCCCAGGGCCTCTCTTGCACTGTGGACACCCACATGTGACCATGTAGCAGCATCTCCACCTGTGTACCCTGAAGACCACACGCCCCACTGAAGTTACTGGTGGTCCCGGTCAGGGTCCCTGACTCACTGCACCACACCATCTTGAACACCTAGCCCGAGCCAACGTGGCCTCCCCAGGCGCCAACATGGCCAGTTATACAGAATTCCTTTTCTTGTGTTTCTTCAATGACAGAACTCCAAGCTGCTTCGGGGTCACAATATGGCCAGGTAAAGATTCCCGTTTGCTTACTGCTTGGCCGAGTGAGGTGGCCGTGAAATAGCCTAGCCAGTGACATTTAAGCCAATGCGCCTGAGGAGGGCGCTGCTTCTAGAATAAAAGGAAGAGTCCCCCCAGAAGGAGCCCCTCCTTCCCCTTCCGTTCTGTGTCCTCCCAAACCTAAGACCTTAGAAGGCAGGGGCCATCCTGCACCCTGGTGCAGCTGGGGTGAAGCAAAAGGCCTCTGGGGACCACAGCGTGTGACGATAGGGAGGCCGGGTCCCCAGGGCCTTGCTGTCCCACCGCGCCCACACCTGGGCTCCGACCTGAAAGTCTCGCTGCACGAAACACACACGTGCTGTCTGTGGAAGCCCCGCCCTTGGATTTCATGTTGCGGGGTCCGAGGACACCCTCAAATGAGTCACCCTCATCCTCATTCTCCTTGCGCAATCCCAGGCTGTCAGTTCCAGCCCCGGCTCCCATCCCGGCCTCTCTGTGTCAACTTCCAGGACCGTCATTCAGCAGCCACCTCACCCCGTGGGTCTTCACCCGTGCCCCTCCCTGCCACGAAGTCCCAAAATGCAGATCTGATCCCGGGGTTTCTCCTCTGCGGAGCTCCTCGCCCTCGGCCCCATTGGCCTGGTGGCCTGGTCCCTTCACATGACAGCTGGGCTGGGCGTCTCCCCCGGGGCAATCTTTCTCCCAGGAGCACGTGCTACTTGGCAGGGCAGCTGCATCTGGACCCGGCCTGCGTGGTTCCCAAAGCCTGCGCGGTGCCCCGGGCTTCCCTGCTGGCCGCACACTCTTGCAGCCGGGAGGTCAGTTTGGGCACCCTTCTCAGTCTCATCTTCCTCATCCGAAAAGTGCCAACTGTGGCACCAAACCCTCAGGGAAGTCGGCGCAGCTCAACCAGAGGACACGCGTTTCCTATCGCGCTCTGTGTGCTGAGGAAGTCAAAGGGGACACTCAAGGGCAAAGGGGAGGCATGAATCAGCACAGCAAACACTTCGTTATGAAAGACGCCTTCAGATTTAGATCATGAGGCATTTTTCCTCCAGAGGAAGGGGAGTGATCTGCTGTGGAGGAAGAGATAGCAAATCGGTGATTAGCTGTGCAGAGGGATTCAGTCCCAGGCTTGCTGCTCACACATCAGGGGAGGATACACAGGCCGCGTCCTCCCGGCCACGCTTATCACCCAGGGAAGGGAGTGGCACACTGCCCACCTGCCAGACCGTTCAAAGACACGGTCAGGACCCATTGCTATTATGGCTTGCAGAATTGAGACACTCAGAAGAAACTAGTCCCCGGGACAGACCACAGCTGGCAGTGCCCCGCACCCCGCCACTCCCGTGGGCAGGGTCACAGGAGTGTCCCAGGGCGAAGCCCTGCCCCTGGGTGCACTGGGCCATTCGTGCACCCAGAAATAACCTGCAAGGCCACGACTGCTGCAAACAAAACAGGGCTTCCAGACACACTCCCAGCATTCTGAACAGAAGAACCCGGTGTGCTGTCTGCCCCATCACTCAGGAGGGGGAGCTGGCATGGGGGCCAAGGCGGGTGATAATGAACCGGGTTTCATTGTGCATCTGCTATGTGTGATAGAGACTTTAAATTCCATGTAATGTTAAATTATAATTTTTCCAACTGGATGAGTTGATTCCATCATAAACTAGCTCTGATTTGTGTGGCTTTTAAATCTAAGGAAGACCACTGTGGCGAAGTGAAAAAGACACCATCAGTGTCTTCTGGTTTTGACTCTGAGATCCAACCAACTCAGAGTTGCAGTGCTGCTTCCAGAACCTTCTTCCCGACACAGCCAAGAGCCCAAGAGTCCTGCATCAGACTAACAGGCAAGGTGGAAATAATGCAAGCCTGGAAAGGCAGCTACTATAAGCTTTGGAAGGGGAAACCAGTGCTGGTGCTGTAAAGATCGCAGTGGCTGGAGCTGCCTGCAAGAGAGTGTTTCTAAGGCGGGTCCACGAGGACCTGCTGTGATAAATTAATCAGTCCTATTCTCAATTAGCTCAGCATTTGTATAACAACAATTAATTTCCGTAAAGCTCTCAGACTAATGCTGCTTTGTTAATTAGGTTAGTTGCCCCTTCCACAGTTTTCAGCCGGCTTAATTGTGCCTGGCAAATGCTTTTTGTCACACACCAGCCCACCGTATCATCCAGGCATGCTTCTGGGTCCATGGGGTCCGCAACAGACATCCACTGAGGGTGGTAGGCCCAGGCTCTACCATCAGGGCAGATCCAGGGCAGGAACTACACCAGTGCAGTGGGTAACGAGCCCCTGGGCACCAGCATCAAGGCAGCACACTAGGTTCTCTAAAATCCTTAGCAAAGCACCCCTTTGGGAGACACTGCTGACTGTCTTTACATTCGTTTGTTCATCATTTTTAATTCTCACAAGAACTCTGGGAGGTAGCGGCAAATGTATCTCACTGTATGTGACCAGCAGCCCTCCCGTCAAGCAAGGTAATGCAGCAAAGGAAGGGTGAAATCAGGATTTTGACCCAAGTCCAGCTGTCGGTAACAGCCATGTTCTTTACTCAGCACAAAATCGTGAATGATTAGTCATTATTGCATGTGTTATTTCCCAGGGGCTTTTGCATTTTGCAATAAGACAAGGCTTACACAGAGAAATGGACATCTAATGGTCCAATTCCAGACACTGAGACACTTAAATGAGATATTTCCTAACAGGGTGGCACGCGGAGGGAGTGTTTTCAGCCAGTCCCCACTGGCCAACAGTGTGTGGAAGGGACCCAACAGAAGCTGTTCATACACAGAGCCGCCCCTGGTGCAGCACGTCCCACAGAGAGTCCTGGAGGAAAATAAGGGTCTGTGGCCTCATGAGCTTGAGGATACCAGGTATGATCTCCCTCTTGCAGAATCATAGTGCCTATTAAAGGCCCTGAAACATCCTGCTGTAAGAAACCTGCTCATGGGAGGGCAGTTAGCAGTGGTTACTCTGGAGACAGGAGCTGTGCTGCTGGAGACTCACAAGGAGGGGCAGGGGCAGAAGGTGAGCCTGCTCATTTTCTAACCAAACCTATGCCAAATTAACTTGACCACAGATCTTTTTGTTAACACAACATCAATAACAAGCCTAAAGAACTAGTGTTCTAGGAAACCCATTTTGGGAAATGCTACCTTAAGTTCACCAGAACTTAAGAGTTTGTTCATATGTCTGTGAAGATGAAAAAGAAGGTGAAGGGTGAGCAGCTGCTATTCCTGGGACATTGATCAGAAATGACAGTATCTAGAAATGAAAATGTCAGTGACTGGAGAAGGTGTGGATAGGGTTTGCTTAGGAGCCCTGAGGTCTGATCTCTGAATGGAGCAAGGTCCTCCCCTGTCTTCCATGGAGGCTCATTTGTGCTCACCACCGGGACAGATTGGGAGAGACAGAAGGGGTGTGTGATTCAGGTGCAGCTGGGTCTGCTGGATGACGACATCAAGTGTGTAGTGGAAGCCTCGGGTAGGCTGATGGAGTTCTAGCATCGCCCTGGGCATTTTCTGTGTTGAAACTGGAAGCCCCAGAAACATGGCAGATTCCATCTGTCTCAAATGGTTTCTGAGTGGCTGATCCCAAAGGCCTGGTTTTGAGGATGATTTGCCATCCCTCTGACCTCCTTTCCAAGCCTGGCCCTTTCTTCTTCAGGTGCTTGTGTCAGAATAGGGAGTTGCCAGGTACCCACACAGCCTACTTGATCTGTGGGGTGTGGGGTATGCTGGGGGGCTGCGCGGCCCTGTGACAGCAAATGGAGAGCTGGCGCCAGCCCCTCTGTACCCTCCCAGGGGACTTCCAGGGCCCTCTCCCACACAGGGTCCACATTAGAGTTGTTACCTCCTGTCCTTCTGTATCTTCAGTGGCCAAACACACATCCATCCCTACATCCACACTCCCAAACCAAGCCTCCTCCCTTCAAAGACTGTAATCACATCAGAATCTGTCAAGACCAATAAGGAAGAGAAAAGAAGATCTAAAACCACAGCCCACATTGTCAGGCGTATCCATCAAGAATGCCATCCCAGCACTTTGGGAGGCCGAGCCTGGCAGATCACGAGATCAGGAGAGCGAGACCATCCTGGCTAACCTGGTGAAACCCTGTCTCTACTAAAAATACAAAAAATTAGATGGGCATGATGGTGGGCGCCTGCAGTCCCAGCTACTTGGGAGGCTGAGGCAGGAGAATAGCGTGAACCTGGGAGGCAGAGCTTGCAGTGAGTGGAGATTGCACCAGTGCACTCCAGCCTGGGCGACAGAGCGAGACTCTGTCTCAAAAAAATAAAAATAAAAAACAGTGCCATCCCATTTAGAAGAAGGAAGTCTAGTTGGGAATGTGTTTGGATCTGCCCTTGACAACTAAGCTCCAAGGCCCGCATGAGGCCACAGAGGGCTCTGCTGAAAGGCGGACCACCTAACAGCGTCACCTTCTTCACCTAAATGCATCCTAATATCTTGCCAGGCACACGGTGTTGGGGGATCCCCAGTATCCTCCAGGTCCTCCTGGGACCCGATCCTCTGATTTGTTTGCTGACCCTCAGCACATCCACACTGCAGCATCTCCTCTGATGGACAGCCGCAGGTCCTCTGTGGTGAGAATCCTGACCACACCTTAACAGATATCCATCCAGGGCCCCTACCACATCATGGGCTCCTGAGGGCACCTCTTTCTCTAGAAGGAGAAGAAGTTGCAGGAGACCCCATGTGTCTGAGTGTCTTCACCTGCAGCTTGTCTCTGCATTTGTCCTTCCTTGTGTGGGAGGAAAAGGGTGCCCTGGAGGATTGGACCTTGCTATAGACTGAGAGTTTATGTCACCCCCAATTTCATATGTTGAAGTGCTAATCCCCATATGAGGCTATTTAGAGGTGCTAATCCCCATGTGAGGCTATTTAGAAGCCCAGGAGCTTCCACATTCTGTCAGTGAAATGCTGGGACATTCCATTCCAGTGAGACAAACGTTGCCCCACCAAACCCTGTCCATTGTTTATACAGATAATTCAAAAATGTGTTACACTGTGGCCTCTTGACCCTTTCTTGCATGTCCGCTCTGGCTCCTGGAAATTCAGCCACATCAGCCTCCTTACTGTCCTTGGCACAGCCAGCCAGCTCCCTGTTGGGACTCGACAAGGGCTTCTCACTCTACCTGGAAATATACATTCCTGACTCCCTCACTTCCTGCCTCCCATTTATGATCATAGAGGGAACCCTCCATAAAATCCCACCTCACCCTCTGCTACTTCTTGACCCTTACTGTGCTTTCTTCTTTATTGCAATGAACATCACTTGACATTATATTTCTTTTTTTTTTCTTTTTTTTTGAGACAGAGTCTTGCTCTGTTGCCCAGGCTGGAGTGCAGTAGCCGGATCTCAGCTCACTGCAAGCTCCGCCTCCCGGGTTTACGCCATTCTCCTGCCTCAGTCTCCCAAGTAGCTGGGACTACAGGCGCCTGCCACCTCGCCCGGCTAGTTGTTTGTAGTTTTTAGTAGAGACCGAGTTTCACCAGGTTAGCCAGGATGGTCTTGATCTCCTGACCTCGTGATCCACCCGTCTCAGCCTCCCAAAGTGCTGGGATTACAGGCTTGAGCCACCACGCCCGGTAGGAGAGGGAGAGGAACAACAAACGTGAAGACGTAGTATATTTCTACACGTTTGTTGTTGTTCTTCTCCCTCTCCTACACACATGCTAGAATCTCAGCAACATGTTGCAGGAATTCCATTTTATTGTTTCCTCCACTGCTGAATCCCTAGTGCCTAGCACATCATTTGGCACAAAGAAAACCCTCAAGAAATATTTGTTAAACAATTAATATCCCTGCCTTCCCGAAGAGAACAGAGGAATACAACTTAGCATGTCTTCTGGCCCCAGTGTTAACATTCAGGGAGGCGCTGTGTACTGGTTTTAAGCATGACTTCAGAATGATACTCCATGGCTTCAAGTCTCACTGCAGGCCCAACCAGCATGTTTGACATAAACATCATGTCAAAACTTGGCACACATTTGACATTTTCAAGGCTCTCTTTTCTCAAATGTAAAATAGGGCTGTGAGGACAGTGCCTGATATAAATGATCAATAACTGTTATTTACTCAAAAATATGTGTTGCATCTTATATTTTTAGTCAATATTTGATGTTTTTCCTTGCACGTCTGTGAAATAGGACCTTATATAGTTATATATTTCATTAGTTACATAAAGTTCATGTTTGTTTTGGCTTCTTGGAGCATTGGTCTTTTTATCATTGCACCTCTTTATATATTGCACCATAATAATGTTTCTAAGATTGCATTTCATTTTTTTTCTGTTATAAATATTGCTTATTGTTATATCGGCTTTTCTATTGCTATATTTTCTGTGGCTTTACTGACACATTTTTCTGTCATTAATTTTAACTTAAAATTTTAACATGCATGCCTCATTTATATTTTTCTTACAAATGCTATAGTAATTCTAATTTGCTTTCTCTCTCCTGAAAAGGGAACCAGTATGCTTTCACTGTCTTTTAAACATAACCCCTTTCATTCCCCAATTAGTCTTGTTTAGTATTTATGTGTTATACTTAAAGCCACGAAAAGAAATCATTATTTCCCATCAATCTTATTTGGATTTACATACATACTTATTTGATCACTGAATATTGCTCCTTGCATTCACACACTTCTTTCCACATTCAATGATCTTCTTGCTGAAGCACATCCTTAAATACTTCTTTCAGAAAAGATCTATTTGTGGCAAATTATCACAGTCTTTGTATGTATGGAAATCTTTCCCTGGATGGTAGTTTACTTGGATATAGCATTATGGTTAACAATTATTTCCTTTGCATCTTAAACATTTTATTCTGTTGTCTTCTGGAGACTTTTGTATCTGATAGAGTAGGTGCCACTCTAAAGTTTTCCATTGTGTTGAATGTATTTCTTTTATCATAGCTTTTAAAATTTTGACTTTTTATTTTGTGTTCTAAAGTTTCATCATGATGCTTCTAGATAAGTTTATTTTTAATTTTTCTATGTAATATTTGATGTACTCCTTTAATATCAAGACTTGTGTCTAACTTCTTCAAATACTGTCACATTCTCAATCTCACTAATTATTGCTTCAAGAATTTCTATTAGATATATACTTGAGATTCTAATTTTAGCCTCTGCACCTCTCAAATTATCTTTGTCTTATTTGTTCTATACAGAATTTTGATAGATTACATTAGCTCTTTCTTCCTATTCACTAATTTTCTCTTCAGTTGTCAGTTGTATTTGGACTATTGTATTATTTATCCATTGAACACATTGTTTTCCTTAATTTCAATGACTAGTTCCTCGAATTATTCAGTCCTTTTCCATAGTGGCTTTCTCTAGTGCCTATAGATTCTCTCTTTGTGTGTGTGTGTGTGTGTGTCTCATTTATCATTTAAACACACTTACTCTACGGCTGCTAGTTCCTCAGGAGTAAATACTCCCATTTCTTTCATCTGCTGATTCTCTTTCATAGTGTTAGGTTTCCCAGTTACTCTGAGGTTTTGTCTGGGAGCTCATCTTCAACAAGACTTACCTTCTGTAAGAATCCAGGATGTGCCCTGGGCTGTGGGTATGTCCTTGTAGGGGACTTAACATTGCATCTGCCAAAGCCCTAGAATATGTGAAAGTTGTCGGAATCAAAGTGGAGTTGCTTTTTCAAAACATAGCAAAATAGAGCCAGGGAAGGTCATAAAGGGAGGGCTCTCACTCATAATTTATCTGATGATGGGATCCATCTCAAATTTTTTTTCCAAACTGCAGCTTACTACATGAGTCACACAAGAACAGCTAGCAGCACAAGAACAGCTAGCCACTTCTAGAGGAACACTGACCTGTTTCGCAACTCTCACAAGGTCAATCCAAAACTGCAAAGGCCTGACCGTAACTCCAAGATGCTGAGTCCCACCTAGCAGCTACTGACACTTGACAAAGAACTTTCAAAACAACTTGCATCGCCTTCTCTCTGCCCAGTAAAGCCTTAATTTTCCTTTGTTCTCCAGACATGCCAGAGATCATCCCAGTCTATGCATACGTCCCAGATCTCAATCTTATTTCTTTGTTCATTCCCAAATAAATCCCTTTTGCTTGGAGTTCTGTCTCTATGTATTCTTATTTCAAATTGGACAAGTGCCATGAGACCAAATTCTACGATAGTTATCATTTTTTGTTTGTTTATTTTGACACTATGGCATAGGCAGTGTAACCTGGAGCCCCACATCTTTGTGTGGCAGAGGCTAGGGCTTCAGTTTTACGTGGGAAACTCTCCCTGCCACAGTCTGCAGGGCAACCTCCTTCCTGTGCCCCAGCCCTGGCTGGCCTACACAGTCCTTCTCCATCCAAGCTTTCACATGGAGCCCTTAATGTCCATCTTTACACAGAATAAAAACCCTGCCATAAGGAGTGAATCCAGCCCCTGAGGGCTCTGCAGCTTCAACACTGGCTCTCTCTCATGGCTTTGCATTCCCTCTTTGTTGATGGCTTCTAGTGATTTCTCTTTCTTGCATTGAAGCTGGGCTTTTTTCTTAATTGCTTCATTGCATCTATCTTGGATAAATGAGCTCGGACTTCTAGTCAAGGTAGTAAGCTGACATGTCCACTACAACGTCTAACAGACATCTCAATTCCTCCCCCAGCCACAACCTGGTTCTGTCAGTTTTTCTTGTTACAGCAAATAACACCAATGACCAGCCAGTTGCTTGGAGCAACAGGCAATGATGAGTATTCAGCTCTATTTGATTTAATACCTTGACCAGAAGTCTGAGCTCCACACATGTCAGTGGTTACAGACTGGTCGTTCAGAAAAAGAAACAAGATGAATCTGGCACCCCTTAACCTCAAGAAACTCCTGTCGGTTCCTACTATGTTATCACAGCCATTTATTTAATTTCACTAGAAATCACCCAACTCTCGGATCTCTGATTTCTAAAATATATTTTACCTTCTTAAAGATTTGTGCAATATGAATCCTCTTGACATCTGGACTCTCCATCGCTCCAAGCTTTATCATACGTTAGCAATGGGCTTCATGATCCTTTTGATGTTTACATGCTGGGCCACGATCTGCCGTGCGCTCAGCCCTGCTAATGCTTTCTTTCGCCTTCTCCCTTAGGCTGGGTCCCCTGCCTCTTAACCATGTTGCATCCACCCTTTCCTTTTTGTAGGTTTAGTTTTTATAGAAAAATCGTGGCAGTAAAACAGAAAGTGAGACATTGTACTTTCTCTCTGTCACCTTTTAACATGACACCATATGCCATCAACAGTTGGACTCTGTCAACACAACTTACAAAATCCTTCAAAAAATATTTTTAACAGTTGTTTTTTCATTTATGAACTCCTTCTGATCTTTTGCCTTCCTTAGGATCTTATTCCAGACTTGTGCTGTGCTGTGGCATTTATCCTGGATTATATCAGTTCCCTTTCAGCCCACATGAATCAGTCTCAGAATAGCCTCCTCCTACCCAGGCTCCTTCTGAGTCTTTCTTGGCTCCTCTTCACCACCCAGACCCTGAGCTGAGAGTGCCCAGGGCTCAAACCTCAGCCCTGTTTTCTTCTCTCTCCCTGCAGTCTCCGTTGGTGTTTGCATCCAGTTTTACAGCCTGTAATATCACAAAGACTTGGGTAACTTCTGGTTCCACAGCCTAATTATCTGCTCAGATTCCCACTCCTTAACACCAGCTTCACTAATCCACCTAAAGACTTGATCTGTCTATTTGGATTTCTAACAAACACCTCAATCTCTCTGCCTCTAGCACCTGGCCTCCATGTTTTCCCCAATTTAATAAATGATGTCAACATTCAACTAGTAACAGAAGGCAAAGATTCTAGAGTCAACCTTGTAGCCACGTTTCCTTATTCCACATTCAACCCAACAGTTAATCCTGTCACCTCCACCTTCAAAACATATCTATATGAAAATATATGTAATCTATCCAATATTCTTTCCAGCTTCTCTCTCGACTTTGCAAGTGTGATCACATTCTCACCAGCCTCCCTGCTTTCACTTTTGCACTGCAACCTGTTTTCTACCCAAAAATGTTTCCACCCATGGTCTATGCAACCTTGGACAGGCCCTCCCTGCCTTCCCTGTCCACATCCTCATCTCATCTCATGGAACTCTTCCAGTCCTGGGGTCTGCTTTCTGCTCCTCAAACATATCGTTGTCCCCAGTCTCAGGACATTTGCACGTGCCACACTCTCCACTGGAGTATTCTGTCCAGGACATTTACAGTAAATCTTCCTCATTTCATCTACATCTCAGCTCAAAAATCACCTTGGAGACAGCTAAAATCACAAGCCCTGTCTATCTCCATAGCCTACTTATTTCTTCAGAGCCCTTGTCACCACCTCATAAATCATTTATTCACTGGTTTCTGTCCCCAACTAGCAAGTGAGCTGCTTGGGACAGGGACCTTGACATTTCCAGGGCCTTGCTGTATTTCCAGAGCTTAGAGAAGAGCCTGTGTGTAGGGGGCCTTCCTTAAACATGTGCTGACCTGACTTTTCTATTTGGCAGATGACTTCAATATCCCACCTGCATAGGAAGGGGAGACTCTGGTTGTCGCGTGGAGCCTGCACCTCTGAGAGCCAAATGCACACAGGCTTGGGAGGTGATAGGAAATAAAGGTAAAGATGCAAGTGAGAACCAGATGGTGGGTGTGGTGTTTGTGGTGTGGATACCCAAGGCAATGCTGTTCACCCAAGACCTGGTTAAGAAAGGCCCGCACTTACAAATCCCTGAGACCATCAGGCATGGCTGCCACAAGGAGACGCTCCCCGCTCAGTGGTCCCCATTTGAAGGAAGACTGGGTTTGATCCCTGGATAGTACTTCTTACAAAGGTCAGTTGAGAACTGACTAGAAAACCAATCTCATTAACATGCTCAGAGAATCCTGAGTGGGAGTTTTCCTCACAAAACATGTATATTCAAACTGAAAACTCACCAGCAATCCTATGGCAACAAATTCACACTGCTCCCAGAGCTTAGGCCATTTCCATCATGGGAATTACCCTGACGAGCCTCCAAAGTACAACCCAGCCTCTGCTCCATACCAGGTCTGCCCAGGGACAGCCCGCATGCATTCTTGCTGTGGCCACAAAGAAGCCTTGGCCTCGGAAAATCACTGCCAACGGTACTCAAGGCTGGTGCTGAACATGCAGATGATGGATGGAAAACTGAAAAGTCAGTAAGCCAACTAGCACCTCCAAATATTCAGGAATTCCACATGGTATTATAGAGAAACACAAGATCTACAGTAAATACAGGAGACCCCCTTTACAGCACCTCTGTCTGCACGTCATCCAGACTTGACTTTAATACCCTCCAGGAAGGTGGCTTCAAGATTGATTTCCAATGAAGCAAGTATGCAAATATTCTAGAAGGCTGACTAGACGGCATGTATGTGTGTGAGTATGCGCCATACCTTTCCAGCATTGTTGAAAAAATAACAGTTTGAGAGTAGGACAGGTGGGACTGCCATCAATACTGTGTGTCCTGGAAGTCTACTGCAGCGTAGAAACCCAGTCTCTCAATCTCCCCTTCTGTGTGGGCCTTCACCCTCTCATCTGGATGACCATAATGGCCTCTTACTCAATCTGTCTGTCTCTATCCTCTCATCGCTAATCCATCTGTCCGCCAAGGAGTCTTTGTGGGAGGTTTTTAATTTTTATCTTTATCAAAATTATGCATGCATAAGGCTGAGTGCAAGTATAAGAGGAATACTTGAACAGAGCATCAGTTTGTCCAAGAGCACAAGTGCAACAGCCCTCTCCACTGCTCCATTTTCCTCCTCTGGTGAGAAACTGAGGCAAAACCCCAAAAGGTAGGCCCTACAATCATGTGGCTTTGCGTATAACATGGCCAGTCATTGGCTTTCAGACCTCCAAATTCCCAGCTAGCTGACACACAGGATCACATGGGTATTGGGAGAACCTGCTCCTGATGGTTACATGGGTTCTTTTCTATTTCCTAGGTGTCTCGGCTAGTTTGAGAAATAAAGGGAAAGAGCACAAGAGAGAGAAATGTAAAGCTGGGTGTCCAGGGGAGACATCACATGTCGGCAGGATCCGTGATGCTCTCCGAGCTGTAAAACCAGCAAGTTTTTATTAGCAATTTTCAAAAGGGGAGGGAGTATACGAATAGAGTGTGGATCACAGAGATCACATACTTGACAAGGTAATAAAATAGCACAAAGCAAATGGAGGCAGGGTGAGATCACAGGACCACCAGATGGGGTGAAATTAAAATTGCTAATGAAGTTTGAGGCACATATTGTCATTGATAACATCTTATCAGGAGACAGGGTTTCAGAGCAGACAACCTGTCTGACCAAAATTTATTAGGCGGGAATTTTCCTCATCCTAATCAGCCTGGGAGCACTACAGGAGACCAGGGTTTATTTCATCCCTTCGGCTTTGACTATAAAAAACAGCACGCTTCTAAGGGGGTCGTTTATAGGCCTACCCTCAGGGCTCATTCTCTTTCTCAGGGATGTTCCTTGCTGAGAAAAAGAATTCAGTGGTATTTCTCCTATTTGTTTTTGAAAGAGGAGAAATATGGCTCTGTTCCATCCGGCTCACTGGCGGCCATAAGTCTTATCTCTGGTGTTCCCTGAACATTGCTGTTATCCTGTTCTTTTTTCAAGATGCCTAGATTTCATATTGTTCAAACACACATGTTCTACAAACAGTTTGTGCAGTTGACACAATCATCACAGGGTCCTGAGGCAACATTCATCCTCTTTAGTTTATGAAGAAGATGACAGGATTAAGAGATTAAAGTAAAGGCAGGCATAGGAAATCACAAGGATATTGATTAGGGAAGTGATACGTGTCTAAGAAATCTTCACAATTTATGTTCAGAGATTGCAGTAAAGACAGGCATAAGAAGGTATAAAAGTATTAATTTGGGGAACTAATAATTGTCCATGAAATCTTTACAATTCATGTTCTTCTGCCGCGGCTTCAGCCAGTCCCTCCGTTTGGGGTCCCTGACTTCCCACAACAACATGGGATTTTTCACTAACCTCTCAATAATGTGATCTTCCCATTTTACATGACTGACTCTTACATTACCATTAGGTTCTACTTTATTTTACAATTCCTTTGGTACTTAACTCTATATAGCTAATTACCATGCTCACATTACTAATTATTGATTTTTCAATATGGTCATTATTAATTGACTGCTCAGACTGGAAGACGATGTTTGTTGCTCCAGATCTCCACCCAACACATGTGGATTTTCCATTCTTGACTTGGTCCAATGTGGTTTCCTTATAGTTTTCATTAGATCAGTATTTGACTTTAATATCATTATGACTAGCTAAATGTTCTGTGCTGCTAAGCCATGTAGTATACTATGATTACCTTTCATTTCCTACAAAATACTTTGCTGTCCCTGAAGTTAATAATTTGTCACTTCATTTATGTAGTTTTCTTTGCATTCTTGTCCTGTTTTATAAATCTCCTCTCAATGTATTCAAGTGTGTAATCATGAAGAATCTCTACTAAAGCTTTCTAACTGTTTAGTAGTTTCATTGCTACTTTATTTTTGTTTTAACTTTTTATTATGAAAAATTTTAAATGTACATAAAAGTAGAGCGAATATTATAACAAACCCAGCAAACTTACATTTTTTGGAACATTTTAAAGAGCTTCCCAGATATCATATTGTTTCATCTGTAAATGCTTCAATATGTATCTCTAACTTTTAGGTACGTGTAAGAAGTCTAACCACCATGCTAATATCAAACCTAGTAAAATTTGTAATTTCTCAATATCGCCTGATAACTAATATAAATTTGAATGTTATGAGCATTCCATATGTCTTTTGTTGTTGGTTGCATGAATTAGAAGCCAAATGAAGCCCAAGCATTGACTCTCCTTGTCTTTTAAGTCTCTTATTCTGTAATAGTCCCTTAAGTATTTTTCTCAACAGCCTTGATTCACTAGATAACACAAGTCGGTCAGCTTGAAAAGTATCTTATGCTCTACATATGGCTGATTGCTTCCTCCAGTTCTGATCGAGCTTGTTTCTCACCTCTTCCTATGCCTTGTGCACTGGCAGTTAGATTCAGAGCCGTGAGTCTCAGCCCAGGATGCACATCAGAATCACTTGGAGAGTTTCTTAAAATCCCAGTGCCTCGGCCACACTCCAGGCCAATTAAATCAAAACCCCAGATGAGACCCAAACATCAGTCTTATAAAGTGCCCCAGGGGATCCCCAGGGGCACTCACATTGAAAACCCATTCCTCTCTGAGCAGCCCTTCTCAGCATGTGGTCCAGGACCAGCAGCACCTGCAGCAGCTGCGCACTTGTGAGTTGCAAACCTCTGGCCCCAGTAAAGATCAGCCGAATCAGAAACCCCAGGGGTGGGGCCCAGCAATCTGTTTTAACAAGCCCTCCAGGGATTCTGATGCATACCAACATCTGAGAACCACTGCTGTAGAGGTTTGATTTGATTCAATTCCATTTATTAAGCATAAAGACTTCATAGGTTGGGCTGCATATTTTCTATTTCTTTTCTATTTTCTATTTTCTGCATATTTTCTATATCCTAGCTATATGTTGGAGTCACCCGCAGAGCTCCTGTTCACCAGGATTCAGACACCATGCCAGGCCAGTTGAATCCAAATACCTGAGAGTGGGGCTCCAAGGCCTATGTTTTTAAAAACTCACCAGGAACATTAGGAACCTTGTCCTGATGTGTCATTCATGAAGCGTGCAGTGCTAAGGTGCCCACCTTTTGTGGTGCTAAGGTTCCCTGGTGAGCTCAAGCCTGATCCTTCCTTATAATCTCCATCATCTTTTTGATGATCTTTGCCTAGATTCTTCTATTAGATGTGATAAAATAGCAACTTTTAAAGAGTCATCATTCCTTTTGCATGAGACCTTCCTATAAAGATCTGCTGCTCTTCAACGGTTCTGTTATCCTAACATACAGTTCATACAAGAAAGGTGGTATAAATGCCCGTTTCTTTCTCATTGTCTGCTCTCAGAGTAATGAGTTGATGTCCTAATAAACTCTCAAAGACACAGGTGAGTTTTTTCCTGTGTTGATTATGAAATCATAAGTTGTATCTATTGGATGTGATTTCATATATTGTAATTATTATATTTTCAATATTCTCATTGCTTCAGATTTGGTTAAGGGAAACCTTTCCAGCTGCCTCCTGTGCCCCTTTGACATGACCTCACTAGCCTGGAATCACTACCCTGCTTTCTAACACGATAAGAAGTGCTGGGCTCATCTTGTAAATTTCCTCTCCCAGACATGGAATCAGACATTTCTCCTAGAACTCTGGTTTCTTTCAGGGGAATGTAGTGATCAGAGGCCACAGTCTGAGCCCTCAGTATGCTCACTGCTACTGATTTGTCATTGCTTCTAGACCTTTTCAGTGGACAGAGAAGAAAACATTTTTTAGAAAAAGAAATCATGAGTCCAAACTGGTATTTCCAATTTTAATTTAATACTACAGAACTTTATTCAACTACTTTGATTTTATATTTCTCTTGTACTAAAATCTTGAGTCTTAATTACACTGGCATGTTTACCTATTTGCTGTTTTATACAGTATACTTATAATAGTGTTAGGGATTTAATTGTGTTCTCCCCACTCCACCCAAAATCCATAGGCCAGAACCTTCAGTGTGAGGGTATTTGGAGATAGGGCCTTTAAGGAAATAATTAAGATTAAATAAGGTAATCGAGTGGCCCTTACTCAATCAGACTGGCAGTCTTATAAGAGAAGAGAGAGACTCCAGGAGTGGACATACACAGAGGAAAGGCCAGGTGAGAACGCGATGAAAAGGCAGCCATCTGAAAACCAAGGAGAGAGGCTTCCAGAGAAACTAACTACCAGCACCTTGATCTTGGACTTACAGCCTCCAGAACTATGAGAAAAAAATTCCTATCATTTTAACCTAGTCGGTGGTAGTCTGTTATGGTAGCATAAGCAGTCTAATACAATAGCTTTCAAATAATAATACACTATGAACAATTGATACTGAATTGCTCTTTAAAATTTCTGTGTTCTTTTCATCTTTAGAACATAGAGTCAACACACTGTATTTTAAAGTCAGTTGGAGGAAGTCTTTTCTCTGTGTGCTTATGTTATCTGCTTGAGAATCTGGGTAGGTCTAGTAGGTTTCCAGTGTCTGCTGGGACTTGCTCCAACCTGAACTGGTTGTTCTCTATGCCTGCCGTGAAGTTGTAATGTCGGGTTCTCCCTTAGCCATTATTCTGGGGATCCCTGCTTCCTGGATTACTGTCATCTTTTTTGGTGTAGTTCTTTACTACAAATATTCCTGAGGGAAGGCACATGGATATAATATTTTGATGTATTTATTCAAGTGTGAACTTGACTGATGGTTTAGCTGGGTACAGAATTCTAGGTTGGAAACTGGTTTCCTCTGGCTCTTGAAATTATTGTTCTATTGTCTTCTGGCTTCTATGTCTGATACATTCTATATATTGATTCTTTGCATGAAAGCTGTGAGGTTGTTTTTCACCCTTTTTAGAAGCTTCTCTTGGTTTTATAAATTTCCTAGTATTATAAATTTTTAGAAGCTTCTCCTGCTTTTGTAAATTTCCAGAGGTGCCTTGTACTTTTCCTTGGCCTCTTGGAGATCCTACTATGTAAACCAAGTTACTTTTTGGCTTTTACTTCTGCAGTGAAAAATTCAGCTTTCTCAGCTGAGCAGCATCACTTGCCACTCACCATCTGCTTTCCAGTCCCCCAAATTTTGTTATTTTTGTCCCTGTGGGTTTATGCCTTTTTAGAATGTTTCTTATGGAAGTATGATATACAGGCAGAAAATTACATACGTTACAAGGGTAGATCTCAATGTTGAAAACAGAACATAATCATGTAAGCAGGACCCAGATAACAAAACAGAGCATTACCAGGACCCCAGAAGGACCAGGGTCCCCGGCCATTCTCATCTCCTCCCCACAATGGTGCCCGCTATCCTGACCTCTAACAGCACAGATGCAGTTTTTCTCCTTTCTTTGAGTTCTATATAAACAGAATTACACAGTTTGGCCTCTCTTGTACCTGCTTCTTTCACTCAACATTTTACGTGTGGCATTCATTCTCAATGTTGCGTGCTATGGTAGATCATGCTCATTGCTGTGTAATCTTCTCACTGTATGAGTATACCAAAACTTCTTTATCTATTTTTGGAGAACACTGGAAGTTTCTAATTTGGAGACTATTGTGAATCGCGTTGGTATAACTGTTCCTGTGCCTGCTCTTTGGTGAACATGTGTGTGCATCTCTGTGGGGTACCTACTCAGGACTGCAACTGTCACGTCACAGGATATACGTCACGTCAGCTCCAGCAGGTTCTACCTCATTGTTTTCTAAATTGTTTGTGTCAATTTACACTCCTACAAGCTTGTGTGAGAGTTCTGGCTGCTCTCTTTGATTAACCACATCTTTTCCATTGTAAACTTCCTAAGGAATATTGGTTTGTGATTTTTTTTTGAGATGGAGACTTGCTCTGTAACTCAGGCAGGATCACTGCAAGCTCCACCTCCTGGGTTCAAGTGATTCTCCTCTCTCAGCCTCCCGAGTAGCTGGGATTACAGGCACCCACCACCAAGCCCAGCTAATTTTTTTTGTATTTTTAGTAGAGACAGGGTTTCGCCATATTGGCCAGGCTAGTCTCAAACTCCTGACTTGAGGTGATCTGCCTGCCTTGGCCTCCCAAAGTGCTGGAATTACAGGCATGAACCACAGTGCACAGCCTAGTTTGTTATTTTTAAAACTCTATCACTGTTCACGTAGAGGAGATAGAAAAGGAAGCAGAGTTTTGTTGGGGTGTTGATGCTGCCATATTTAATGGAAAGCCAACTGAGGTTTTGTTTTCCTAAAGCACTAATTTGGTCAAGTCTTTCAGCTTCGCTAAAAACCCTCCACTGGTTATCAGGATAAATTTCAAAGTCTCTCCTTAGTCCCTGTCATGAGCTGTCTCTGCAGAGCTCCCCACATTTTGTAATTTACCAAGCCTGTGGTGCTCTCTTAGGCATCCACGCAGTTGCACTGACTGCTGCTGCTTCTGAAATTGCTCTCCCCAGCCTTCTCTACCTCGCTAAGTCCTCCACCACCATCCAGGGTCACTCCTGAAGAACCTTCCTCGCAGAGTGCCTGGGGGGGGCTCCTCTGTAGGCCACCTCCAACCTTGGCTTTCTTCTGTCATGGAACTTGCCATGGCACGATTACTTGTCTCTCTTCCTCAGTGCCTGGAAGCTCATTGGGAGGAAGAACTGTGTCTTATTTCATTTTGTAACAGTAATAACCATCATAGTGCCAGGGACAGGGCACTGAACCAGAGGTTATTGAATGCATTCACTCATTCAAGTATTCATTATTTAACAAATATTTAATAAGAGTCTGTCATGTGCCTGAGTCTGTTCTAAGCAAAGGGATGGCTATGATGAGGCAATGAGAGAAAATTTCTATTCTCACAGGCTTGCATTCCAGTGAGTGAGGAGGGGTACACAGATAAACACAGAGAGAGATCATCAACAATGAGAATGATGAAGAGTGTGCACACAGCCTCCGTGTCCAGCCCTTCACCCTCCTCCAGCAGCAATCTCCTTTCTGCCGGCCCAACCATAGGGACCTCCTCTGTCCCTCAGCTCTGTCCCAGGGCCCTGCTCTGGCTCTTCCTTGGCATGAAAGCTTCTCCCTCCCCCAGACCTGTGTGTGACTGTTTCTTTTTCATTACTCAGATCTCAGCTTAGGCTTCGCCTCCTCTGAAGGACCTCCTTGACCACACAGCCAGTCACACTCAAGCACAGTATGCCCTTTCCATTCTTACACAAAACTTAAAACTCTCAGATATCTGTCTTGTGAATGTGTTTGTCTGTTTTTTGTTGTGGTTGTTGTTGTTTGTTTGTTTGTTTGTTTTTAAAGACGGAGTCTCACTCTGCAGCCCAGGCTGGGGTGCAGTTGTGCGATCTTGGCTCATTGCAACCTCTGCCTCCTGGGTTCAAGCAATTCTCCTGCCTCAGCCTCCCGAGTAGCTGGGACTACAGGCGTACACCACCAGGCCCGGCTAATTTTTTTTATATTTTAGTAGAGACATGGGTTTTACCATGTTGCCCAGGCTGGTCTCGAACTCCTGAACTCAGGCAATCCACCCACCTTGGCCTCCCAAAGTGCTAGGATTACGGGCATGAGGAACCATTCCCAGCCTGTGTTTGTCTGTTTTCTGTTTCCCTTAAGTAAGCCTCATGCAGGCAGGCGGGTTGGCTTTTTTTTTTCTGTTTTGTTAACAGTGCCTGACAAATAGTAGCTACCCTGTGTATTTACTAAGTGAGTGAGTGAATGAGTGAATTACAGAAAAATTAGAATTAAAGAAATTCAAAAAAGAAAATGGAGCATTTGCTTACCACACCACGCAACAATTGCATTTCTAGCAATTTTAACCAAGGAGAATGAAAATATATGTCCATGAAAGTAGTTTTATGTGAATCTTCATAGCAAGCTTATTTAAAATAGGCAGAAACTAGAAGAGATCCAAATAGCCATCCATAGGAAAATGATCAACACGCTGTGGTATAGCCAAACAACGAAACCACACGGCAATCAAAAAGGAGAAACAGCTGAATGAAGCAGGCAGGTCGTTCATTAGTCTGATGACTAGAAGGGGCGGGAGGAAAAGGGCCCTGCTAGGATGCTGGAAATGCTCCGACTAGATTGTGTTCCTGGCTGTGTGGTGTGTGCACTTGCCGAAGGTACTGAGTATATCTTTCATTTGGGTACATTTTAGGGCCTCAATGAATTTCATTCAAAACTAATTTTAAAAGGGCATTTGAGAATTAGAGCACTTCTCATCTCCCATCCTCCCACCCCTCATTCAAAACTTTCACTTCGATCTGTTCACAGCACGCAGCCTCACCGGTATCTCCTTCCCGTGCACCTGGAGTCATGGTTTCCTTGTGGGTTTTGCAGTCAGCTCAGGGCTTAACGGTCTCCCAGGGGCTAAATTGCCAATGGATTAAAGTCCAATATCTCAGCAGCACAGCATGGCCTCCACAGCCAGCCCTGCCCACCTCCCTATGCCAACAGCTGGTCCTTCCCAGCTCTGCCCCGCAAGCAGCAGTGTGGCCCAGGTGGATCTTCCAAGTCCCCACTAGTGTAAGTGTGTTGGCAAACCAGCAACCCCTACATTGCCGGGACACTAGGTAGATGCAGAGTCTCAGCCCTGCACAGACACTCTGATGCAGAATCTGCACCGTAACGTGATCTCCGGGTGCTTTGGATGCACAAATTTGAGAAGCACTGAGTTAACCTTTCTGAGCTTCAGATGTATCTCCTGCAAATGGTAACCATCTTTTCTGCCTTCCTGGCTTCTACAAGGGTTCAGTGAGATAATGCTAAACACAGCCCACTGAGTAGGATTCAATGAACGGCCGCCGCCTCCCTCTTGCTTGTCCCAGTGCCTGGTCATTCCTTCTTAGCCTCAGACCTGCCGTCATTCCTGGCTAGAAAAGAGGCTTGGTGGCAAACCAGAACGTCTGCCCTGGAGAGCTGGGCATCAAACCTCGCAGGACAGAAAAGCTCATTGGAAGACCCAGAGCACACAGCCAGCAGGGCTATCTGTCAGCCTCTCGTTGCACACTCCTCGGCCTGCCATGTGCTAATAATAGAAAACACATTTCCATATTCATCACAACGTAGAATTTCCAATTGGGTCATTGTCCCCAATGTGTCACCTCTCTCTGAGGATGAAAATTAGATCTTTGTCCCCGAAACTCATCATTATTCATCTGCCCGCCAACATAAGACAGACATACCTTGGATGGGACATGGCGAGGCATCAGAGAAAAGAGAATATTCGCACCTCCTCCCTCTCCCTGTCTTCCCCAATTTCTCTTCCCATCCTCCTCTCTCCCTGTTTATCCTCCACCTCCTGCTCCAGCTGCTCCTCTCCACCACCTGCCACTGCTTTTCTCTGGGGAAAAGGCTTTCCCTCTGGGTCGTCTCCGTTAACTCCACAGGACGGAGTGGGGATTAGATCCTAGCTGACAGCGAGTGCTCCGGGCTGCGTACCCTGTTGTGCGGGGACATCCCCTTCTCTCAGGAACCCGGGCTCCTCTTCGGTCCTGTCCCAACAGCCCAGGGGAAGCCTCACATGCTGAGAAAGAACAACCGCAGCCAGGATAAGGACCGCGATGCCTGCCACTGCCTATCCTCCTGTTCCGCTGCTCCTCAGAGCACAATGCACCACTTCCTTTGTGCCAGATAATTCCCTAGGTCCTTCATACACAGTCCTCAAAGCCACCCACGGCAAGGCGAAAACTCTGCACTTCACAGGTGAGAGCCCATCCTTGGCCCAAATTCACGTGTTAGTGAGAGGCCCAATCAGCTTCCAGCCCGAAGCGCTGAGCTGGGAGCCAGGTGACACCAGGTGTGCTGGTCGGCCTCACCCTCTGCAAGCTGAAGGCACTGATCCTGGAGAGCCGGGACCTGAGGCAGCAGTGGGGATGGGCATGCAGGACTCCAACATCTGCCTCCCTTCCCAGGTAACCTGGGGTCTGCCGGGCATGTCACAGCGCTAATCAGCATAACCCCGGTTCTCTCAGCCCCCAAAGAACCCTCTCCTGAGAGAATGCGGCCCCCTCGTGTCAGAGAGGGCATGAAGGTTAATGCAAGACGGTGGCAGTTCCCCCCAGGAAACTGGAGCCAGACAGAGAACATGAGAGCGAGTCACTGCTTAGAAATCTAGCATCCAGAGACAGCATCGCCGGCACTCCCAGCAGTAATTGGCATTAAGAGAGGCTTGGAACTGCAAACTAGTGATTTTCAATTGATATTTTAAAAAGTAATTGACATTAAGTGCTGTTAGGAGCAGCAAACTAGTGATTTGCAAATGACATTCAATAAGAAATCATTTATGTCTATTGATATTAAATAGGCACAAGCTTGTGGTGCACCAGGCAGGGCGGGGAGGAGAAGGAGCCGAGGCCCAGCTGGGTCACATGAGGCTGTGGAGAAGAGATCTCACACTCCAGGCTCATTCCTTCCCTCGTAGCCCCACAGACCACACAGGAGGAAGAAGACCTCTGAGCTCAGGCTGTATTCCCCACACCAGAGCCCCTGGGCTTCCTCTCCTCCCAATCTCCCCGCCAACTTCCTCCCAGCTACAGCCATTGTCTAACTCTGCCCCTCATCAGTTCTTCCTGCCCCACTCAGGGCTCTCGGGTCTCAGTGGAGTCACCCACCCGGGAGACTTACAGCTCCTGGGCCTCCCATGTGGTTCACCATGTCACTCCATCTGGTTCTCTGGACAGACACTTCAAGGCCAGGGAACAAGGGGATGAACCAGGAGGCATGCTATGGGAAACTGGACAAGTGAATCAAAGAACGAATGTGAATGGTCTGCAAATGATCTTTGGCTAGAGAGTCTGGGAATGGAGGACACCAGGAGCCAGAGGTGTTAGCTTCACCCCCACGTCGTAAGCTGGGACTCCTGACACCCTGCACAGACAGACCAGGAAGCCACCCTCAGCTGTCAGATGCAGGGGGATGCCCAGTGTCCCCCACCTCCAGTACTGCCACAGATATCTCCAGAGACTGTGTGTGTGTGTGTGTGTATACCCCAGGAAGAGAGGAGAGAGTAAGAGCAAGACAGAGACAGACTGGGAGAGAGAGATTCCCCCAGGTTAGAGCTGGAGCTGGGAACACAAACTTGTGGCTA
This sequence comes from Piliocolobus tephrosceles, assembly GCF_002776525.5. Taxonomy (NCBI): domain Eukaryota; kingdom Metazoa; phylum Chordata; class Mammalia; order Primates; family Cercopithecidae; genus Piliocolobus; species Piliocolobus tephrosceles. The sequence goes on along the minus strand of NC_045444.1, from coordinate 10,887,531 downwards.
GGATGGGGCCTCTGAGGAGAGTACCACATACTGTCCTAAAGAGGTTGGACCCTGTGAATAGAGTCCCCAACCCTCAACAAAAATTCTCTTGTTCTTTGCAGGGCAGGAAAACAGAGAGGCACCACAATTCAGGGGGCCCTTATCTCTGAGCAAGTCATAAGCCTGCTAAGCACATGGTGGAGGCTGGAGGGTTTTCCTGATTGCGCAGCATATCCCGGGAGCAGGGCACTGCAAGAAAAACCATTGAATTTTCTGCCTTCCTGGCAGGAAAAGGACTGAGTAGACTTGAATTTGAGTTAAGACAAATAAGGAATTGTTACGGCTATAGAGCAGAGATAGATAGAACAGACAATAGAAAAACAAGAGAGAAAACACAATAAAACCAAAAGTTGGTTTTTTAATAAGATCAACAAAATCGACAAGCTTTTAGCTGGATTGACTAAGAAAGAAAAAACGAATAAATTCATGCTGGCAAAACTGGATACCCACACGCAAAAGAATGAAATTGGATCCTTACCTAACACCATACATAAACATTTATTCAAAATGGACTGAAGACTTAAATGTAAGACCTAAAATATAAAACTCTTAGGAGAAAACATAGGGCAGAATCTTCATGAAATTGGACTTGACAAGGAATTCTTGAATGTGTCTCCAAAGGTACCAGCAACAAAAGAAAAAATAGGCAAACTGGACTTCATGAGCATTAAAAAGTTTTGTGCATCAAAAGATGCTGTCAACAGAGTAGAGAGGCAACCCACAGAATGAGAGGAAACATTTGCAAGTTGTATATCTGGTAGTGATTAATATTAAGAATATATATATTTTTAAACTTTTAAAACTCAACAAACACAACAAAACACAAAATTATTCAAAAATGGACTCTGCTCATGCTGGTCTTGAAATTTCAGAAAAAAATTATTTAAAATTATTCAAAAATTGGCAAAGACATTAAATAGACATTTGTCCAAAAAAGATATACAAATAAGCACACAAAAATATGTTAAACCTCATTAGTCATTAGAGAAATGCAAATCAAACCACAATCAACGAACTTCCATTTCGTATCCATTAGGATGCCTATTATTTACAAAACCAGACAAAAACAAACAAAACCAGTAAAATAACAAGTGTTAGTGAGGTGGAGAAATTAGAACTCTTGCGAGTTGGAATGTAAAATGGTGCAGCCACTGTGGAAAACAGTTTGGTTGTTCCTCAAAATGTTGAAATTAGAATTTCCACATGATCTAGCAATTCTACTTTCATATATCTACTTAAAACAATTGAAAGCAGGGCCTGGAACACATTAGTACAACCATGTTTATAACAGCATCATTCACAATAGCCAAAAAGTGAAGTTACCCAAGTGTCCTTTGATACATGAATGGATAAATAAAAGGTAGTGTATCCGTAGAATGAAAAATTATTCAGCTTTAAAAATGAAGGCTGAGTGCAGTGACTCACACTTGTCATCTCAGCACTTTAGGAGGCCGAAGTGGACAGATTACCTGAGGTCAGGAGTTCAAGACCAGCCTGACCAACATGGTGAAACCTCGTCTCTACTAAAAATACAAAACTTAGTCAGGTGTGGTGGCAGGCGCCTGTAGTCCCAGCTACTCAGGAGGCTGAGGCAGGAGAATCACTTGAACCGGGGAATCAGAGCTTGCATTGTGCTGAAACTGTGCCACTGCACTCCAGCATGGTGACAGAGCAAGACTCTGTCTAAAAAAAAAAAAAAAGTTAAGATAGTAAACTTTATGTTATGTATATTTACCACAATAAGAAAATGGGAGGGGGGAAGAATTATGACATCTCTTCTGTATCAAAGAGCTTGGGGAGTAAGAGTCTTAGCTTCTATAAATGTGTAATAATTTATTTGTCCATTCTACTATTGCTATATTTAGGTTGTTTGATTTTTCTCTATTAAATATAATTACCTTATAATATTATTCATAAACTTTGTATTTTAATATCTTTAGTATAAGTTCCTTGATATATAATTTACTGGGTCAAAAAACATGGAGGCCTCTGATGTATATTATAAAGCCACATTCAAAACACACACACACACACACATAATCTTTTTAAAAAAAATTAAGTCACTGGTAATTGTTCTGAGCACATACAGAAAATTGAGAGATATTTATTCAATAAAATTGACTAAATCTTGGTAAGAACAGCAAGAATCTGTGGCAGTTGAGCCACAGCCTGTCCCCTTCTTCTTTCTCAATCAGCCCAGCATGACAGAAGCTCCACCTTGGGTAGGCATTGTGAAGAACACAGGGCTCCTTTTCCCCCTAGCTATTACTTCAGTTATAGTGTTAGGCTTTGTGTCTCCACCCAAATCTCCTCTTGAATTGTAATCCCCAGGTGTTGAGGGAGAGACCTGGTGGGAGGTGATTGGCGATTTCTCCCATGATGTTCTCACGATCGTTAGTGAGTTCTCAGGAGATGTGATGGTTTTATAAGGGGCTCTTTCCCCTTCATTTCCTTCATTGGCTCTCTCGCCTGCTTCTGTAAGACCTGCCTGCTACCTGTTCCGCCATGATTGTAAGTTTCCTGAGGCCTTCCCAGCCATGTGGAACTGTGAGTCAATTAAATCTCTTTTCTTTATAAATTACCCTGTCTCAGGCAGTTCTGCATAGTAGTGTGAAAAGGGACTAATACATTCAGGATGACAGTATCTCCCTGAAAGGGGCAGGCCAGCAGCACTTGTGTCCCCCCAAGCTCTGTGTTGCAGAACCTAAATCCCAGGCAAATGTAGATTAGGGATTCTCTTTCACTACCCAGCCCTGACTTGCAGGGGCTCTATCTCAATGAAGTAGGCCAACAATAGTGGGGCCCTGATTGCCCAAATGCCAATTCACTTGTAGGGTAGAGGTTCCATGCCCTACAAGAGATGCAAACCAAGAAAACCAGAAACTGTCACTGCTACCCAACACCCTGAATGTAAATCAGAGGTGTCATTCTAAGAGAAGTGAGCTGCTGTTCCCACCCCCAGCTCCAAAATAGTGGCATAGAGATTTTGCCCAGGGGGAGAGACAGGCTATAAGAACAGAGAGCTCCAAGGATTCCCTTCAATAGAATTGACTTTATTTAGAGTATGAGAAAGCTTAAGACTAAGTGAACTCTCTAAAACAATGGAGATATTGGTGATAATCAACAAGAGAAGTATGATAGCTCCATGAAAGCAACAAGCTAACCCATAGATCAGCTAGTTTACTCGAAAGAACCAGAAAAGAGACAGCTAAGAATAGCCCTCCTATTCTTCAGAATAAAATTTCCAGACTGACTTGGAAACTCTCCCTAAAGAGGGGACCACAGTTAATTTTAAATACATGTGGAGCAACTTATGGCAAGGCTATTGTTGAAAAGAATAAGGCAACTAGCAAGTAGTAGAGTTTAATAGGTGGGTGTAATATCAACAGAGATAGGCAACTGAAAAGAGAGATAAGAGAAACAGAGTCTTGCTAAATTCACCATCATCAAGTACAGTAAAAGAGATAAAAATTCCATTAGAGGGACTCAACACTACAGTTTAATTGAAAGAATAAAAAATTAGTGAACTTAAAGATAGATCAATTAAATTTATGTAATCCCAAAAACATGAAAAAATGGAGAAAAATAAACAGAACCTTGAAGAAATGTGGGTGAACATTAAGCACACAAAACATACATACACATTGTAGAAAAAACAGAGGAAGAAGAAAGATAGAAATAAGCAGAAAAAAAATTTTAAGGAATAACAATTGAAATTAAAAATTTCCTAAATTTGAAGGAAAACATTAATTTACTCATCAAAGAAATTCAAAGAACTCCAAGTAGGATAAATGCAAAAAAAAAAAAAAAAAAAAGATACACCCAGTGATATGATTTGAATACTTGTCCTCTTCAAATCTCATGTTATTTAGAGTGAGGGAGCATTTGGGTCATTTGGGCTATCTGTTGACCTGGAGACTGAATTTAACCTTGTGGGCAAACAATCAATCAATTATACCTACATAATGAAGCCCCTATAAAAACTCTGAACACTGAAGCTCAGGTAAGATTCCCTGATTGGCAATACTTTATGCACTGGTGTCAGCAAAATAACCCAGTGTTGGAGGTAGGGCCTGGTGGGAGGTGTTTGTGTTACAGGGGCAGATTCCTCATGAATGGTTTTGTGCTATCCTTGCAATAATGAGTGAGTTCTTGTGAGACCTGGTTGTTTAAAAGTGTGTTGCACCTTCCACCTTGTTCTCTTGCTCTTGCTCTTGCCATGTGATGTACCAGCTCGTTGCCTTCCACTGTGACTGGAAGCTTCTTGAGGCCCTCACCAGAAGCTGAGACACCATGCTTCCTGTACAGCCTACAGAAAAGTGAGCCAGTTAAAATTCTTCTCTTTATAACTTACCCAGCCTCATGTGTTTCTTTAGAGCAATACGAAAACAGCCTAATACAGAAAATTGGTACCAGGAGTGGGGTATTACTAAAAAAGATACCTGAAAATGTGGAAACAACTTTGGAACTAGCAGAGGTTGGAAGAGTTTAGAGGTGTTGAAAGAAGATAGGGAGATGATGGAAAGACTGGAACTTCTTAGACACTGGTTAAATGGTTGTGATCAAAATGCTGATAGTGGTATGAGCAGTAAAGTCCAGGCAGACAGGTCTCAAATGAAAATAAGGAATTTATTGGGAATGGGAGCAAAGGTCACTCTTGTTATACCTTAGCAAAGAACTTGCATGCATTGTGTTTATGCCCCAGAGATCTACAGAAGGTTGAGCTTAATTTCCTAAGAAATTTCTAAGAAGCAAAGTGATCAAATGTTGCCTGGGTGCTTCTAACAACATATGCTCAGATTCAGGAGCAAAGAAATGACTTAAAGCTGGAACTTACATTTAAAAGAGAAGCAGAGTGTAAAAGTTTGGAAAATATGCAGCCTATCCATGTGGTAGGAAAGAAAAGCCCATTTTCAGGGGAAGAATCCAAGCAGACTATGGAGCAACCAGAGATATTAGTACAACTAAAACAGAACCAAGTGCTAACATCCAAGATAACGAGAGACATGTCCTGAAGACATTTTAGAGATCTTCTAGGCAGTCTCTCCCAACACAATCCCAGAGGTCTAGGAGGAAAGAACAGATTTGTGGATAAGGTCCAGGGCCCCACGCCCTACCCAGCCTTGGGACACTGCTCACTGCAAACAGGCTGCTCCAGCTCCATCCTCGGCACAAAGAACTCTAGGTACACCTTGGGCCACCACTTCAGAGGGTATAAGCCACAAGCCTTGGCAGCTTTCATGTGGTCTTAAGCCTACAGGCACCCAGAATGCATGAGTGAAGAAGGCTTGACAGCTTCCTCTTAGATTTCAGAAAATGTATGAGAAAGCCTGGGTCTCCAGGCAGAAGATTGATGCAGGGGCAGAACCCCCACAGAGAACCTCTACTAGGGAAGTACAGAGGCAAAATGTAGGATAGGGGACTCCACATAGAGTGCTGCCTAGTGGAGCTGGGGTAAGGGGGTCATCACCCTCCAGACCCAAAAATGGTAGAGCCACCAGCAGTTTGCAACCTCAGTGTAGAAAAGTCACAGTCACTCAACTCCATGGGCTGCACCCAGGGAAGCCACAGAAGCAGTGCTGCCCAAGGCCTTGGGAGCCTACTCATTGCACCAGGATGCAGGACATGGGGTCAAAGGAGATTATTTTGGAGCTTCAAGATTTAATGACATTCCTACTGGGTTTCATACTCACATGGGTCCTATAGCTCCTTTCTTTTGGCCAGTTTCTCCCTTTTGGAACTGAGATGTTTACCCAAAGCCTATACGCCCATTGTATATTGGAAGTAAATCATTTATTTTGATGTTACGGGCTCCTAGGTAGAAGGAGATGAGTCTCAGATGAGACTTAGGACTTTGGACTTGATACTTAAATCAGTTAAAACTTTGGGGACTATTGGGAAGAGATTACTATATTTTGCAATGTTAGAAGGGCATGAGACTTGGGGAGCCAGGGAAAAATTGATATGGTTTGGATGTTTGTGCCTTCCAAATCTCTTGTTAAAATGTAACCCCCTGTATTGGAGGTGGGGCCTGGTGGGAAGTGGATCATGGGGGCGGATCACTAATGAATAGCTTGGTGCTATCCTCATGATACTGAGTTCTTGTGAGACCTGGTTGTTTAAAAGCATGTGACACTTCCCTGCTCATTCTCTTACCCCTGCTGTGACCATGTGGTGACAAAGTCGTGGGCGGGGGCTGCTCCCCCTTTGTCTTCTGCCATGATTATAAGCTTCCTGAGGCCCTTACCAGAAGCTGAGTAGATGTTGGCACCATGCTTCTTGTACAACCTGCAGAATGGGGAGCCAATTAAACCTCTTGTCTTTATAAATTGCCCAGCCTCAGGTATTTCTTTATAGCAATGCAAAAATGGCCTAATACACCCAGGCACACCATAGTCAAAATGTTGAAAGACAAAGTAGCAACAGAAAAATTACTCATCAGTTAACAAGGGAACCACAATCATATCAATAACTGATTTATCATCAGAAACAACAGAGGCCAGAAGAAAGTCAAATAACATCTGATGTAATGAAAGAAAACAAGAAAAACTGTCAAGCAAGAATCATATGTCTGATAAAACTCTTCCTCAAATTGAAGTTGAAATAAAGACATTCCCAGATAAAATTAGAGAGAATTAGTTGCTTGCAGACTGTCTTGACAAAAAATACTAAAGGAAGGTTTTCAGATTGAAAGCAAGTGACCCCAGATGGTAATTGCACACCCACAAAAATGGGTGCACACCCACAAAAAAAAAGCACTGTTAAATTTTGTAATTATAAAATGCAGTAGAAATGCATAGTTCTTTTCCTAAATAATTCAAAATACTATTGTATAAAAATTGTGTATAATTAGATTGTTGAGCCTATAACATGTAAAACTGTAATTATGTTTGAAAATAACAGCACAAAGGAGGTGAGCAGGGCTGTACTGAAGTAAAAAAATGATACCATATGTCCCTCAAATCCACAGAAATAAATGAAAAGAACCACAAATGGTAGCTAAGCAGGTTAATAAAAAAAAACTCTGCAAGTAAATGTTCTCTCTCCTACTTTCCTCAGCGTTTTTCAAAAGATAAGATTATTTAAAATTATAAACAGGTTTTTTGGGTTCCTAACATATATTAATGTAATATATAACAATAATATAACAAAAGGGAAGAAGAGAGTAACATTTTTATGTCATAACTGAGTATGTTAGTATAAATCTGAAGTGGATTCTGATAAGTTAAGATGTATGTGGTTAGTCCTAAAACCAACTACATTATTAAAAAGCCATTAAAGAAATGAAAATACTATACTCAAATATTTTCATTTAATACCAAAGACAGCACTAAAGGAAAAATATGGAAATCAAAACACATGAGACATATAGAAAAAAGATAGATATAAATCTGTTAATAATAATATTAAATGAGAATAAATTAAACAGTTCAACCAAAAGGCAAAGATTTTCAAACTGGGTATATATACCTAGAGTTAACCAAACTACAAAATATAGCAGAGCAGTTCTCCACAAGACTGCCCTCACTTTTGACACCTACTACAAATTTGCAAGGTTCCTAAAATCACCCTTAGCTTCAATAACTCACAATAACAAATCAGAAAACTCACTAAAAGCTATTATATTCCAATCATGGTTTATTACATAGAAAAGATACAGATTAAAATCAGTCAAAAGAAGACACACATAGGGCAGGGCAGGGTCTGGGACTGTTCCAAACTTTCTGCTATCCTCTCCTTGCAGTGTCATAACACGTTATTTTGATGACACCAGTGCACAAAGTATTGCCAACCAGGGAATCTTACCTGAGCTTCAGTGTTCAGAGTTTTTATAGGCTGATGGCTGTGGCCAGCCCTATTATAAGGTTTGGAGTAATTAGTTCCCAAGACAGTTCTTTCAAGTTTTACGTAGAGTATCTCCCAGAAGCTTAGGGCAAAGCCTAGATATTTTATCAGACAAAGCCAAGTTCTTTACCACACTAAATACACAGACACACACACATACACACACATGCATAATTACAAACATATGTGTACCTACCAACAAAACCCCAAAATACACAAAGCAAACACTCACAGAATTACATAAAATATTGACAAGTTACAATAGTAGTTGGAGAATCCAGTACCAAACTTTTGATAATAAATAGAACAACTAGGCAGATTAAGAAACAGAATAAATGAACAACACTATGAACCAATTAACAGATACCTATAAAATACTCCACCCAAAAATAAATAAACATTACTTTCAGAATGAAACATTCTTCAGGACAGACCAAGTGCTAGGTTAGAATATAAGCCTCAATCAATTTATAAGAATTGAAATCATGTAAATTATTCTTGCTCACTACAATGAAATGAAATTTCAAATAAAAAAACAGAAAAAATTTGGGAAATTTACAAATATGTGGAAATTAAACAGCATACTCCTAAATTACCAGTGTGTCAAAAAAGCAATCATAAAGTAAATAAGAAAATGCTTTGATGTAGAGGAAAATGAAGATATTATTTACCAAGAATGTCTGAGATGACGCTAAAGCAGTGCTCAGTTGGAAAGTTGCAAGTGTAAATGTCCCAATTAAAAATAAAGATCTTCAAATCAACAACCAAACCTTACCCTTTAAGATATTTGAAAATGAAAGGCAGTCTAAACCTAAACCTAGCAGAAGGAAGGAAGCATAAAGATTATAGTAGAAAATATTGAAATACAAAATAAAAAACAACAGGGAAAATCAGCAAAACCAAAAGTTTATTCTTTGAAAAAAATTAACAAAATTGATGAATATTTAGCTAAACTGATCAAAAGAAGAAAGAGAAGATTCAAATTGCAAAAGTCAAGAATTAAAATGACAGCACTGGCTGGGTGCAGTGGCTCACGCCTGTAATACCAGCACTTTGGGAGGCCAAGGCAGGCGGATCACGAGGTCAGGAGATCGAGACTATCCTGGCTAACAAGGTGAAACCCCGTCTCTACTAAAAAATACAAAAAATTAGCCGGGTGTGGTGATGGGCACCTGCAGACCCAGCTACTCGGGAGGCTGAGGCAGGAGAATTGCTTGAACCCCGGAGGCGGAGCTTGCAGTGAGCTGAGATTGCGCCACTGCACTCCAGCCTGGGCGACAGAGCCAGACTCCATCTCAAAAAAAAAAAAAAAAAGACAGCATTACTATTGACCTTACAGAAATAAAAAGGACTGTAAGGAAATATTGTGAACAATGGTATACCAACAAATCATATAACTTAGACGAAATGAACAAGTATCTAGAAAAACACAAACTACTGAAGCTAAAAAGAAAAAATAGAAGTTCTGAGTAGATATACATAAACACATCAAATTAGTTATTGAAAAAATTTCCACAAAGGCAAACCTGAGCCTACAAGGCTTTATTGGGGAATTCTACCAAACATTTAAAGAAAGATTAACACCAACTATTTACAAAATCTTTCCCAAAAAATAAAAAGAAAGGAATGTTTTCCAACTCATTGTATGAGACAGTATTGCCATAGTATCCCAACTATATAAAGTCATCACAAGGAAAGAAAATAACAGACCAATTTCTTTTTTGAATTTAGATGCAAGAATCCTTAACCAAAACTGGGAACCTAAATCCAGACATATTTTTAAAATATCATGCACCATAACTAAGTGGAATTTATCCTAGGAAGGTAAGGTTGTTTTAACATGTGAAAACTAGTTAATGTAATACGTGATATCAATAAACTAAAGGACAAAAAACTCATGATCATCTGATCATCTGCATAGATGAAGGAAAAAAAAGAATTTGGCAAAAATCCCATACCCTTTCATGATAAAACCACTTACCACCTAGGAATAGAAGAAAACATCCTCAATCTGATAATGGGTATTTTAAAACTCCAAAGCTAACATCATGCTTAATGGTAAAAGACTAAATATTTTTCCTACAAGACAGAAACAAGACAAAAATGTCTGCTGTCACCACTTCTATTCAAGATTGTACTGGAGGTCCAGCTAGGCAATTAGCCAAAAAAAAGAAACAAGAAAAAAACAAAAGTCATCCATATTATAAAGGCAGAAGTGAAACTATTTATGGTTTTGAATGACATATCCTTGAATATAGACAATCCTAAGGAACCCTCTCTCCAGATCTACAGAACCATAAAATTATTTTGGCAAATGTTGCAGAGTACAAGATCAATATACAAAAATCATTTATAATTCTATGTACTAGCAATGAACAATTCAAAAATGAAATTAAGATTGTATTCCATTTATAATAGCATCAAAGTGACAAAAATACTAAGGAATAAATTTAATGAGTGAACACAAAACTATGAAACATTGTTGAAAGAGATTAAAGAAGACCTAAATAAATTGAAAGATTTCCCACATTCATGAATCAGAAGACCTAATACTGTTAAGATGTCAATACTTCCCAAATTGATCTAAATTCAAAGCAACAAGTTAGGTTTTTTGCAGAGTTGACAATCTGATCCTAAAATTCATAAAGAAATTCAAGAAAGCCAGAATTTTCAGAACAACCTTTGGAGAAAAAAGAACATTGTAGACTCCTATTTTATTATTTCAAAACTTACTATAAAGCTAATGAAGACAGTATGATATTGGCATAAGGATAGAAATATAGATAAATGGAATAGAATCCAAAGTCCAAAAATCAACCTTTACGTTTACAATCAATTAATTTTTTACAATGTTGCCAAGAAAACGTAATGAAAAAAGAAAAAACTTTTCAAATAATGGTGCTGGGTCAGCTGGATATCCACATGCAAAAGAATGAATTGAGTGTTATTTTTCACAGCATACAGTAAAACTAAGTCAACTGGATCACAGACTTAAAAGTAAGAGCTAAAATTATAAAAACATCTGGGAAAAATATAGGAGTAAACCTTCACAAACTTTGGTTAGGAAAAGCCTTCTTAGATATGACACCAGAAGCACAAGTAACGAAAGAAAAAATAGACAAACTGAACTTCATCAAAATTTAACTTTGATGCTCCCAAGGACACCGTGAACGAAGTGAAAGGACAACTACATAATAGGAAAAACTTTTTGTAAATCATGTATCTGATGAGGAACTTGTATCTAGAATACATAAAGGACTCTTATTATTCAATAATATAACACAAATAACCCAATCAAAAATCTAGGAAAAAGATCTGAACAGACATTTCTTCCAAGAAGACATTCAAATAGTGAGTAAGCACATAAAAGCATGCTCAGCATTACTAGCCATCAGAGAAATAAAATCAAAATTACACTTCACTCCCACTAGAAAGACTTTAATTAAAAAAAAAAAATACCAATTATCAACAGGGATATCAAGAAACTGGAATTTTCATGCATGCCAATGAGAATGTAAAATGGTGAAGCCACTTTGAAAAACAGCTTGGAAGTTTCCAAAACTGTTAAACGTAGAGTTACAATATTACCCAGAAATTCCACTCCTGGATATATTTCATTTCCTTTGGATACACGCCGAGAAGTGGGATAGCTGGATTTTATGGTAATTCAATTTTTAATTTTTTCAGGAACCTGCATACTGTTTTCTATAAGGGTGATACCAAATTTACACTCGCACCAACAAGGTACAAGGGTTCTCTTTTCTCCACACTCACATCAACACTTGTTATGTCTTATTTTTTGATAATAGCCATCCTAACAGATGTGGGGAAATATCTCATTATGGTTTTGATTTGCATTTCCCTGATGATAGTAATAATGAACACTTTTACATATATCTTTTGGTCATTTGTATGTCTTTGAAAAATATCTATTCAAGTCCTTTGCCTGTTTGGGGAGGTTTTTTTGTTTGCTACTGATTTGTATGAGTTCCTTATATATATTGGATATTAACCCCTCATCAGACATATGATTTACACATATTTTCCCCCATTCTGTAGGTTGCCTTTACGTTTTTTTTTTTTTACTGTTTCCTTTGCTGTGCAGAAGCTGTTCATAGTATTCTCATGAGCCTACAATTTCTGTGGTATCAGTTGTAATGTCTCTTCTTTCATTTACAATTTTATTTATTTGAGTCTATTCTTTCTTTTTATTTATTAGTCTAGCTACACATTTGTAAATTTTATTTATCCTGTAGTACCACTTATTTTTTTTTGTTTTTGTTGCCTGTGCTTTGGAGTCATTTTTAAAAATCATTGCCAAGATCAACGTCAAACAGCTCTTTCCCTATGTTTTCTTCTAGTAGTTTTATGGTTTCAGGTCTTACTTTTGAGTCTTTAATCCATTCTGAGTTAATTTCTCTGTATTGTGTAGGATAAGGGTTCGATTTTACTCTTTTGCATGTGGATATCCAGTTTTCTCAGCACCACTGAAGACAGCGTACTTTCCCCATTGTGTACCTTTGATGCTCTCGTCAAAGATTAGATGACTGTATATGTGTTGCTTTATTTCTGGGTTGTCTATTACATTTCATATGTCTACATATCTGTTTTTGCCAGTATCATACCGTACCGTTTTCATTACTACAGCTTTGTAATATTATTTGAAATTTGAAAAAGTGGCCAGGTGCAATGGCTTGAGCCTATAATCCCAGCACTTTGGGAGGCCGAGACGGGCAGATCACGAGGTCAGGAGATCGAGACCATCCTGGCTAACACAGTGAAACCCCGTCTCTACTAAAAAAATACAAAAAACTAGCCGGGTAAGGTGGCGGGTGCCTGTAGTCCCAGCTACTCGGGAGGCTGAGGCAGGAGAATGGCGTGAACCCGGGAGGCGGAGCTTGCAGTGAGCTGAGATCCGGCCACTGCACCCCAGCCTGGGCAACAGAGCGAGACTCCCTCTCAACAAAAAAAAAAAAAAAAGAAAGAAAGAAATTGGAAAAAGTGATGTTTTCAACTTTGTTCTTCTTACTCAAGATTGCTTTGGCTATTTGGGGTCTTCTATAGGCTCCATACAAATTTTAGGATGGTTTTTTCTATTTTTGTAGAAATGACATTGAAATTTTGATAGGGATTGCGTTGAATCTGTGGATAACTTTGGAAAGTATAAACACTTTAAGAACACTGTTTCTTCCAATGCATGAACACAGGATATCTTTCATTTATGTCTTCTTCAATTTCTTCATCAATGTATTATAATTTTAGTGTATAGATTTGTTTACCTCCTTGTTAAATTTATTTCAAAGTATTTTATTATTTAATGCAATTGTAAATGGGATTGTTTTCTTAATTTATTTTTCAGATAATTTGCTATTAGTATATGAAAGTGCAACTGATTTTTGTATGTTGATTTTGCATCTCCCACCTTCACTGAATGCATTTATTATTTTAAACACTTATTTGGTAGATTCTTATGGTGTTCTGTACCTAAGATCACATTTTCCACAAACAGAAACAATTTTACTTCTTCCTTTCCAATTTGGAGGTAATCTGTTTCATTTTCTTTCCTGATTGCTCTGGCTAAGACTTCCAGTACCGTGTTGAATGGAAGTGGTGAAAGGGGGCATCCTTGTCTTGTTCCTGATCTTAGAGAAATAGCTTTCACCTTTTTATGGTTAAATATGATGTTAGCTGTAAGCTTGTTATATATGGCCTTTATTACAATAAGGAGTATTCCTTCTATAGCCAATTTATTGAGAGTTTTTATTATAAAAGAATGTTACATTTTCTCACATGATTTTTCTGCATCTATTGAAATGATCATATGGTTTTTATTCCTCATTCTGTTAATGTGGCATATGGTGTTTATTGATTTGCATATGTTAAATCACCCTAACAACCTAGAGATAAATCCCACTTGATCATTGTGTATGATCTTTTTAACGTGCTGTTGAATTTGGGTTACTAATACTTTGTTGAGAATTTTGTATCTAGGATCACCAGGGATATTGTCCTGTAATTTCTTTTCTTATAGCATCTTTTTCTGGCTTTGGTATGAAGATAAAGCTGGCCTCATAAAATGAGTGTGTAAGTGTTGTCTGCTCTTCAATTTTGTGCAAGACTTTGAAAATGATTGGCATGAATTCTTCTTTAAATGTGTGTAGAATTCAACCATGAAGCTATCTCATCCTAGGATTTTCTTTGCTGGGAGGTTTTCTATTTGTTCAGATTTTTATATTTTCATGATTCAATCTTGGTAGATTGTATGTTTCTGGGAACTTTTTCTAGGCTATCTAATTTGTTGGCACATAATTATTCACAGCATTCTCATGAGCCTACGATTTCTGTGGTATCAGTTGTAACGTCTCTTCTTTCATTTACAGTATTATTTATTTGAGTCTATTCTTTCTTTTTATTTATTAGTCTGGCTACACATTTGTAAATTTTATTTATCTTATCAAATTATCAACTTTTAGTTTTATTGATCTTTTTCATTGTCTTTTTAGTCTATTTTTAATTTACTTCTGCTCTAAACTTTATTATTTCTTTCTTTCTGCTAACTTTGTCTCAAGGTATTTTTCAATTTACCTTTTGATTTCTTCTTTGACCCTTTAGTTTTTCAGGAGTATATTGTTTAATTTCCATGTATTTATGAATTTTCCAGTTTTCATCCTGTTATGTAAGTATGCAAATTATATCTCAAAAAAGCTGGAAGCCTTTTTTTTTAATGAGACACACATACAGAGGCTATCTGTTCAATTTTTGGCCCATTCACATGTGGGACAATTTTTTTACTATTATGCAAAATTGCTCTGTTTACAGTATATCAATGAACTAATCTGTCTTAACATGTTTGAAATTATTCAGATACAATGTGTATAAAAATAACAGTTAAGCTCTGAAAGTGAAAACTTTATATATTACAGATAATCTAAAGCAAAATAGTGAGGTAGTTTCATATATTTGTAACAGAGTTAAATTGTTTTGTCAGCCAGGTGCAGTGGCTCACGACTGTAATCCCAGCACTTTGGGAGGCCCAGGCAGGCAGATTGCTTGAGCTTAGGAGTTCGAGACCAGCCTGGCCAACATGGTGAAACCCCGTCTCTACTAAAAAAATTACAAAAAATTAGCCAGGCATGGTGGCATGTACCTGTAGTCCCACCTACCTGGGAGGTGGAGGTGGAGAGTTGCTTGAACTGGGAGGTGGAGGTTGCAGTGAGCTGAGATCACACCACTGCATTCCAGCCTGGTGACAGAGCGAGACCCCGCCCTAAAGGGAAAAAAAATGAATTTATGTCCTTTGCAGCAACATGGATGCAGCTAGAGGTTACTATTCTAAGCAAATTAACACATAAACAGAAAACCAAATACCTCATGTTCTGGCTTACACATGGAAACTAAACATTGGGTACTTATGGACATAAAGATAGCAACAATAGCCACAGAGAACTACTACAACAGAGAGGGAGGGAAGAGAGTAAAGGTTGAAAAACTACCTATTGGATACTGACAGGTGAAGCCAGCTGGACTTCCTGGGTCGAAAGCGGACTTGGAGAACTTTTCTGTCTAGCTAAAGGATTGTGAACGCACCAATCAGCACTCTGTAAAAACACACCAATCAGCGCTCTGTGTCTAGCTAAAGGATTGCAAATGCACCAATCAGCACTCTGTAACACTCACAGCGAAGGTCTGCCAAGGACCACAGCTTCACTCCTGAAGTCAGCCAGACCATGAACCCATCAGCAGGAAGAAACTCTGGACACATCTGAACATTGGAAGGAACAAACTCGGGACGCACCATCTTTAAGAGCTGTAACGCTCACCACAAAGGTCCATGGCTTCATTCTTGAAGTCAGAGAGACCAAGAACCCACTGGAAGGAATAAATTCCAGACACAATACTATGCTCAGTACCTGGGTGATAGGATCAATCATATTTCAAACCTCAGCATCATGCAATATACCCATGTAACAACCTGCATATGTACCTCCTGAATCTAAAATAAAAGCTGAAATTATTTTAAAAAAAAGAATAGAATAAAATAAACATCAATGACAATAATCACTTATCTCACATCTCACCAGTACCATCTACTTTTTTACATTACTGGGTTTTTTAAAATTATTTATTTATTTATTTATTTATTTATTTATTTATTTTATTTTTTTTTTGAGATGGGGTCTCGCTCAGTGGCCCAGGCTGGAGTGCAGTGGCACGATCTCAGCTCACTGCAAGCTCCGCCTCCTGGGTCATTCTCTTGCCTCAGCCTCCCTAGAAGCTGGGACTACAGGTGCCCACCACCACGTCCGGCTAATTTTTTTGTAATTTTTTGTTTCACCATGTTCTCCAGGATGGTCTCGATCTCCTGACCTCGTGATCCGCCCACCTCGGCCTCCCAAAATGCTGGGATTACAGGCATGAGCCACTGCGCCCGGCCTCATTATTGTTTTTTAAACCTATGCCAGTTTAACAGGTGAAAAATACTTTTGAAAAAACTTTTATGCTTTTGAGCTAGAACATTTTTTCCAAGTGTCTATTAGTAAGTTATTTAAATGTCTTTTTCCTATTTGAAATACTATAGTCATAGATTTGTTTAAAACTTCTTTGTAGTAGTGCTCTTATATATTTAATTTTGCATCTTGATTTTAAAAACAACAGTTGATCGTAACACCAATTTGTATGTGATCTCAAATAAGCTTAATTTTAACTGCTATGTAACTGCCTTTTCATGGTTATATAACAGATGACTGAATTACTTCTCTAATACTAAGCATTTTATTGTCTTTTCTTACACACACACACACACACATATGCCAACAATGGCGATAACGCTCTTGTCGTGAAACTATGTCTATGTTTATTTTATTTATCTAGAAAGATTACTAGAAATGAAAATGCTGATGCTAAAATATGAATTTTTCTCAATGCTTAACACAACTTACCTTCCAAAAGGCTTATATTAATTCCCCCATTTCCCCCAAATCCTCCATTTCCCCCAAATCTTGAGTGCTTTGAATATTACCCTTTTAAAATGAAAATACACGTATATTCTTAATGACAAGTAAATTAGCTGGTCTAAAGAAACCTACAAGAGAGACCTGCACCACTGCGTTACACTGTATGTAACCAGCAGATGGTTTGCATCTTTCCACCCTGTCTCTGCTCAGGGCAGAGTCCACTCTTCTGCTGCTCACACTGACCACACGCTACACTGCATGGCTTCTGAAGAGATGGTCACTCTGAGGATGTGATGTGCCTTCTACAGTGGCTGGTTTTGGACACCTGCTTCCAGTGCTATGCTCTAAACAAGGAATGCATTTTCCCAGTGGCATGGGTAGCTTGAGGCAGCGTGCCAAGCATATCCTGATATTGGCTCCTCCAAGAACAGCACACACAAACTGAAGGTAAGGGACAAAAGGGCCCTTCTTCCAGATCATTCTAAAATCTGCTCTTGGAGTTTCCTGCCACAGCCTCCAAAATGATCTCCACATGTCAAGTAACAGGAACAGAAGGAAAAAATCAACCACGTGCTTCACCACAGAGCACCCCTGAATGGACCCTGGAGCTGGGGCAGAAAAGTGTTTATCAGAGGGAAACAGCCTTTCGTCAGAGACGGCGCCCCGAGAGACACATGTTCACCCCGTTTTCTGCAACTTTGAGTAACATTCCCTACAAATGTGCTGAAGAGCATCTTCAGAGGAAAGAGCAGTGTGGCTGAGCACCATGCACAGCCTAATTGGAAGAGTATTTCTGGAAGAGCACACCATATGCTTTCCATTTGCATCCCATCTATAAATATCCCAGGAACAACTCGAGTCCATAAATACTGTATTCAGAATGCTTTGCTGGAAACACCTTTCACTGCTCAGTCGTCTGTTTACCAATGTGACTGTTCCTTGCCCTACTCGTCGTGCAGAATCATCCCCAAGGTCGGAGCCACGTTGGGAAGCGAGTGGGTGCCACAGAGACCAGGGTGGCCAGGCAGCCTCTCCTCTGTGCCATTGGCTTTGGTCTTCTCCCCCATCCAGCTCTCAAGCCACCTCCAGGTGGAAAGTGACAGAGGATACCTCCTCAGCAAAAGTCTGGATAAGAAGACATGGAATCTTTAATAAAACCCTAAAGAGACTGCGATAAGGGAAGAGCCCTGTGCATTTGCAGATCTAACCTTTATCCAGAGAGTCCATGTGCCATGGACAGTGCAGGACCTGTCTTCACTGTGAATCTGTTACCTTTCTTCTGCCAATGAGAAAACCAGGACTTGACAAGATTAAGTATCTCACCTTGTGAACAAGCCAGGATTCTAACCAGGAGTTTCTGTCAAGCCACACTCATAACAGGTGGCGAGACTGGTAAACCCCAAAGCACAGCTATCCATCTGCCAAAGGATTAGAAATCGCCACCATTTGCTTTTTGAAAAAGTGACTTTATATGCACACTCTTATTCTCTACTTAGAGTTCCTAGGAAAGGGATTTGGAGGAGATGTTAGTGGCTCCATTTTTCAGCCAAGAAAAGTGAGGCTCAGAGAGACTTATGCACAGATACACAGTTGGTAGAGAGTAGATTTAGGAATTGAATTTTGATTTGCCAACTTCTATTTCAATGTCCTTTCCACATGCTTAGGACACAGACGTTATTTAGGAGGAGTAAGTAATCAAGCCCTGACCAGCCCGTAGCATCTCAGAACACATCCGGGAAAGCTGACAGGTCGGCTTTCAGGCCCTATGCTCTGTGCATGGGCACTGGGTTTGGCCGCTTTGGTGGTCAGCAGGTGTGAAAGCCAAAAGCCTGTGGCATGGAGTGCTACTGAGAGCAGGCAGCCCCACAGAAGGAACGTGCTAGGAACTTTCTAGACGCCTGGGGAGAGGTCCAAGCGGAAGAAAAAAAGGGGACATAAAGAATGATTTGTCGAGTTAACTCTATAGTACTTTCCACTCTCCACAACTGAAGCTCTGGGAGGGCAGGGCAGTCTGTCTCCTTCACTCCAGCATGCCACGTGCGGGACAATCACTTCTGAATGCATGAATGAGGCAACCAACCCCTGCGAGACCCACCCGCTGCCTGACAGCCACTGGATGCTGCATGTCACAGCACCGCAGAGTGTCAGGGCTAAAGTGTTCACCAGAGACCAGACGGCAACACTGCGGGGCAGCATCACCCCAGGGGAGGCTCGAGGCCAACACACACCAGGTCAGGAGGAGCCTGAGTGGATCACCTGAGGTCAGGAGTTCAAGGCCAGCCTGACCAATATGCCGAAACCCCATCTCTACTGAAAATACAAACATTCGCCACGCATGGTGGCAGGCTGTAGTAGCTGTAGTCCCAGATACTCGGGAAGCTGAGACAAGATAATTGCTTGAACCTGGAATGCAGAGGTTGTAGTGAGCCAAGATCATGCCACTGCACTCTAGCCTAGATGGCAGAGCAAGACCCTATCTCAAAAAAGCAAAACAAAAGTGATGGCCCTTGGCCTGGGTTCCTCGGCTGCAGCACAAACCCACTGCCTGCATGACATACATGTGGGCCCATTGCACTGCCTCTGTGGGACTTGGAGACAAGGAAACCAAAAAACTATGCGGATGCTCCGGCTGCTACTTTTACTATGAGAAATATAATCTTTCATCTTCAGTCCAGGAGGTGGTTTTTTTCTGACAGCATTCATGACACTAACTTGTTAGCAATATTTGAGTCGAATGAAATCTCAGACTCAGACCTTACCACTCTTGACATTGACCTCTCGATTACATCCTAACTCCATCTTTGTAAAGAGGCCAGAAGATGTTCCTAATACCAAGACAAATGGTAGGAAGAATATTGGAATCTGTCAGAAGCACATTAGAGGCTGTTCTCTGGAGGACAGGGTGCAGGTGGGGGGAGCTATAGGGAGAATGAGGTCCCCAATTTAAATGGAGGTACCAAGAGGCAAATGGCAAAAGCCAAGCCCTGGCACTGCTCTGTCAGAAGCAGGGAAGGCACAAAGACCACAGCGAGCAACTGGATTTGTGGGGACATCACAAGGCTCTGCTTCTGGTTAATTAATTGTGGGACGTAAGGACCAGTGCAGATCCATTAGCCCAATAAGGTTGTACCTGCATAACACAAACAAAAACAATTAAAACACTGCCCACTAGGTTAAAAGAAGCCTCTGCTGAGCTCCAGATTGGAGAGAGATCTGCAGCTTCCCACTGGAACTGCAGACCTGAGTGAGGCTCCCCTCTCAGTTCATACGACAGTGCACTACTTAGCTACATGCAACAGCTAAGCAAGTCTGAGTCTGCTCTTTCCTGACACATAGGCATTGCAGACCTGAGTGAGGCTCCCTTCTCAGTTCATACGACCATGCACTGCTTAGCTATGTGCAATAGCCAAGCAAGTCTGAGTCTGCTCTTTCCTGACACACAGTAATTGAGCCTGCCGCTCACCCACACCCAGACCTGAGTCTGAATCCCCAACTTATCTTAGATTCACATCTCCCCTTCACTGTTGCTCAAAGCCTGAGTCCTTCACTCACTCACACCTAGAACTAAATTGGCCCTTTAACTACATGCCTGACATCAGCCCGCTGCTCATTTATGCCCCAGAGCTAAGCCACTTCCTAAATGGATGTTTACCAAACAATGTGGTGAGCAGCAGGAGCCAGAAATCAGTGTGAGCGGCATGCCAATCTCTTCTGCTCTCCCTCTATTCAGAGTTACCAAGTTGAGACATATACATTTAGTCCTTTAAAAATACGACTACCTTTGGTGTGCTGGACACTGTTCTAGTTACAAGAAACATAGAGGTGAACAAGTCAATCCCCTGCCCTTACTAGACTAATAATTCTGGTGGGAAATCTTAAAATTAAATTGATTTGCAATGGCCTGCATCACTCTTTCTCAGAATGTTGGCAAGCATTTCATACCGAGGCCAATGGATGCCAAGTATTTCCATGTTGCACAGCTTTAGACAGTTGCATCCCACCTTCAACCCACGTGAGACAATCCTAGTGGTTCCTTACAAGCAATAATTTCTTCAGCGATTACAGAAAGAGTTTTGTGGCCTCCTCAGTACCTCAAGCCTGGCCAAATGAGAGGCCCCCAGAGAATCACAGTGAAGAGTTTGGATTGTCTGCTATCAGGGCCACTGCATCTCCGTTGGGTTAGGGCTGTTTTGAGACTTCTGGACCCCGTGCTGTCTTAGGAGAAGAGCCCCCAATAGTCTTTGAGAGGGTAGGACAACTGTCCCCTGGATGTGGGGGAGGGCAAGACAGGAACAATGTAGCAGAATGAGGGAGGAGCTGGCACTGCTGGAGTCTGGTGGGGCAAGAATTCGGGTGTTTTCCTGGCAGGGTGGTTCATGATAAGGTTTGTGGAGCCTTGAATGGTCTGGGCTCCATCATGTCTACTCCCCCCTTCCCAAGAGGGCTGCATCCTCAGGTGAGCAGACCCTGAGGTGGGGGTTCTATTCTAGGACCTGGGGTCATGCAGAAGACCCTCCCAGGAGTTTCCATCCCTGAGTCCCATAGAGGAGCTAGGACACTTTCCGTGACCAAGAGCTTTGACAAGACAGAGATTGCCCAGAGAGCCAGCCCAGCAAGAAGCCCGTCTCCTTCTGATCCCTCTCCCATGCCCCAGCCGTGAAGGAGCAAGAAGGGGATGGGCGAGGAGGAGTCAGAGCAAGGGAGAGGCCATAGGCACATGCACTGCCTGGCAGGCCCATGGACAGGTGGGGAACGGGGTGGGGTGGGGTTCCATTCCCTCTGTGACGTCCAGGCAGTCATAACCTGGCACATGGGGTCCCCTGAGCAAATCAGAGCTGCTGAAAACATGCTGTGATGTGAGATGACTGATGGAATACAGTGTCAAGTGGTGGTTAGTGCTGTGACTCTACCCAAAGCCCATGAAGGCACTCAGTGTGGCCGCACTGAGGGGGTGGAAAGCCAGGCAGAGGCTCTCTGGCAGCACTGAGCCACCGGAAGTAGGAAGGGAGTGCTCCACACATCCACCCCTCTCTCACCCCCAGCTCCAGGTGCAGATAAGTAATCTTCACCTCACCACCAGCCTGGATCACATCTGGAGCCTAGCTGGCCTCCCAGGCTCGTACCTTGCACTCCCCACACTGCCGTGCCCCTTCCAAAACATACATCTGAGCACACCACTCCTTCACTCTGCCTCTTCAGAAGCCTTGGTTTCACTTTAGAAGAAAGCCTCTAAGTCACTGGCGAGGCTAAGGGGCCCAAGTGCCCAGGGCTAGGCTGACCCCGCTGACCTCCTCACTTCTCTCCCAGTGAAGGAGACATAAGTTTTATTGAGGACTTACATACAGGGGCAATCCAGTGGTGGTGGGCTGGGCAGGAGAACCACTAGCAATTGTAAGAAGCATGCAGTTTACATAGCATTTCCACTCAGCACCCTCCACCTAGCAACCTCCATTTAACCCAAAACAAAGGGCCTCTATTTCTTGCATGTTCTGTGTTTCAAAGAAAATGCCAGGGTGCAGATATGCTTCATAGAAAAGGAGTGAATCCTTGGGTTGGCCACTCTTGATTCCCTGGCTAGGAACTCTGAATACTTCTTAGACCACAGAATCATTCTTGGAGTATGTTTCCATTACTGCTGTCAGGTGTGTCCGCCATACACTGAATCTCTTTTGTAATTCCTGAGCTGATTTACACATTAATTTTGAGGACAAGAGGGCCCAGGTATCTCTAGTCATGTGATAAATGCATCAGAAATGAAAGCCTGAGAGTTAGGTGTTCAAAGGCAGCTCATGGCCTGGCACATTGAGGTGAGCAGAGCTGGCCTGCAGGCTCAGAGTTCCGGTCCCCTGGCTTCCCAGTGCAGCCTCCAACACGGGCCCACCAAACCCTTCTGCAAGACCCCAAGAGGTTCATTTCAAAACAAAAGGACTAGGGACTTTTGGTTTCAGTTCCAACATGTGAAGAGCTTGACAGTCATCACTCTTGTCCTTATAGCAACAGAAAGCTGGAAAACTGAAAATCAGCAACTTTCCTAGGATCCACCATAAAAATGAGGCTGCAAAACAAATTAGATGCCTCAAAATCCAAAGAGACAGGTGCCTCCAGAGTCAGAGCTGAGACCTGCTTATCTAAAACAGAAGCTGCAAGGTCATTAACAGGGAGGAACACTTCAATGGTAGTTTTGACAAATTGCTGGAGGCTGAGTGTGAACTAGCATAAGAGGAGAAACTATTGGGGCCACCGAGTTAAGAGTCCCTAAAATGTGTGGCCTTTATATAGATATAAAGGCCAATGTTCTCATGGTGAAGATTCTAGAAGGATTCCCCTCCTGGCCGTGACAGGGGGATGGGAAGAGCAATCATTGTGACATCTGCCCAGGGCCTCCCCCATAATAAAGGTCTTCTCTTCAGGAGAAAGGACTTTGCCATGACCTTATCTATGTTGGGGAAGGGAATTCCTCCCCATCAATCTCCACTAGGCTTCCTGGATCACCGGAGAGGGAGAAAACATTGGTCCATGAGAGCCATAGCTTCTGGGATGTCGATTGGAAATATCGCAGCCAGTGAAATGTGTAGGGTGCAGAGGAGAAAAAGGCAAACTGTATACCAACTCCTTCAAAGACCAACTCACCCAAGGAGAATGTCATGACCTGAATAACCCTGTATCTCGTAAGTAATTTGAGTCAATTATTAATAACCTCCTAAAATAGCACAAGGCCACATGCCCTTACCAGTAAATTCTACCAACATTTATGCAAAAAAAATTATTGATTATCATTAATCACAATCTCTTCCAGATAACGAAGTAGAGGGAGCACTTTCCAAGTTATCTATGAGGCCAGCATTGCCCTAATAACAAAATGAGATGTGACATTACAAAAAAAGATAAGTGCAGGGGCAGGCATGGTGGCTCACGCCTGTAATCCCAGCACTTGGGGAGGCCGAGGTAGGTGGATCACCTGAGATCAGGAGTTCGAGACCAGCCTGACCGACAAGGTGAAACCTAGTCTCTACTAAAAATACAAAAATTAGCCAGGTGTGATGGTGCACGCCTGTAATCCCAGCTACTCAAAAGGCTGAGGCAGGAGAATCGCTTGAACCCAGGAGGCAGAGGGTTGCAGTGAGCTGAGATCATGCCACTGCACTCCAGCCTGGGTGACAAGAGCAAAACTCCACCTCAAAAAAAAAAAAAAAGATAACTGCAAACCAATATATCTGATTTATTTGAGCATAAGCACAAATATATCTGAGAAAATATCAGCAAAACAAATCCAACACCGTATAAAAGGAATCATATCCACAACTCACTGAGATTTCTTCTAGGTATCCATGGTTGGCTCAACATTGTTCACCAGTCAGGGTTTTGCTGTTTTTGTTGCTAAGGCTGAGCTGGCCCTTGAGGTCCTTGTGCAGACCCCTCAGTCTGCTGCGCACCTGCTCAAGAGTCCCTCCACTCACGGAGCTTTCACTGGCTCCCTTGCTGAGCAGACTGCACCGTCCCACCCCACAGAGCAAGGCAGCCGCCTGCTGCACCCAGCAACCCGGTGGCCCAGGCAGCATGGCTCCCGACACTCTTTTCATGAAGAAGAAACATCAAGAAACTGTCCAGGCTGAGATCCAATTCCCTGCTGAGGGTATAAAGGGAGATCCCTTGGCACACTTGCTATAGAATCACAGTCACGCTATCAGCTCCCGCTCGTGGAGCCCCTGGAGAGCCGTGCCCTGACAGCATCCACCATCCCCACAACATCAGGACCCACAGCTTCCCTGAACAGATGCGCAGCCTGAGTGTGGAGGGTCGAGCTCACACGGCTGGAAAGTAGGGACTATCAGCTCTGACTCAGTTTCCCCTGCCCTGGCCCACTTCATACCACCCACACACTTCACATCTGCTAGCCCTGACTGGCATCTTCCCCAGTGGCCTCTGGTGCCCCACGATGGACACTTATCCCAGCACAGTGCCCTAAGCCTCACAGACGCTAGACGGGGGTGGGTCAGGTTTAATTTATCTGTGGCAAAGCCTAGCAGTGAAGACGTTACTTTTCTACAACACACCATCAAGGAGGCCATGGAGGGGCCAACCAATTGCCTTGATGCATGACACCCTCAGAGACCCTCCCAAGCCTCCCCTAACTGGGATCAGCCTCCCTGTCCTGGGCAGGGCTCTAATCCATCACTTGAGTTCTGCACTCCACAGGGCAGCAGCCCTGTGGCCAGAGCTGTCCGGGCACAAGGTCCTGTTATAACCACTCAGTCCCACCCCAGTCTCCTGTAAGGAGAGGTTTGTTGCTGGCTAGCTTTGCCTGTGAGGCCCACAGAGAAAGCCCAGTAGAAATGAATGGATGGGAGGCTGGGTGTGATGGCTCATGCCCATAATAACAGCACTTTGGGAGGCCGAGGCGGGCGGATCACTGAAGGTCAGAAGTTCAAGACCAGCCTGGCCAACATTGTGAAACCCCGTCTCTAGTAAAAATACAAAAAAATTAGCCGGGCGTGGTGGTGCGCACCTATAATCCCAGCTACTCGGGAGACTGAGACAGGAGAATCGCTTGAACCCAGGAGGCGGAGATTGCAGTGAGCCGAGATCGCATCACTGCACTCCAGCCTGGGCAACGAAGCAAGACTCCATCTCAGAAAAAAAATAAATAAGTAACAGTTTGGAAAAGAAAGAAAGAAATTAATGGGTCAGGACATGCGGGCGGGGGCAGAAACGTCTCTGCTTGCCCAGAGCAGTTGCACTCAGCTTCAAGGAAGCTTCTCCAAGTCTAGGGGAAGTGGTTACGGCTTTCTAGTTACCATTTAACACGACTTCTAACCACTTGTGTTTCTTCCTTCTTCCCCTCTCCCTTTCCCACAGACATTTTATTTCTGTACAGTCACCAAACTTTTCTAATTATAGCCAATGGGAAAGAAACCACATCCTACAGCTCGAGACACATTTTGTTTGTGATTAATTAGAACTAATTGATTGGATACCTTTCCTAATGTGCGGTTTTATGGTCAGGTTGAAATTTAAACCCAGTCCACCCAGGAGCACTCTCTGGATCCAGGGAGGGTTTGGCTCAGAGGGGCCCCATCAATGAGGGCGTCATAGCACCCAGGCTGCAGTGACAAGCCTGTGCCCTACCTGGGCACCCACCTACCTGTCCCCCTCACGGCAGGGGAAGGAGCCCCAGGATGGGACTGGCACAGCTCAACTCAGTTCTGCCTGTCATTTAGCAGACTTTCTGGCCCAGGCACCCTGCAAGGTCTGGGGTTACAGTGGTGATCACGCCCTCCATGGGTCCAGTCTGATCCAGGGGACAGCAAAACGAGCAAGCAAGTATAAAAGTATGTTTGGGGGCTGCAGCTGGTGGGAACGTCCGCAGAGCCTGAGGCCATCAGGGGCTGGCCCATCTCAGCACTGCCCACACGTGCACGGTCACTCTTCTCTGCAGCTGCTACTTCTGGGGTAGCGTCTTCTTAGAGAGTACTTTGCTGGACAAGCCTTTAACGTTCTTCTGAACTCAGTCTTTCAGGACCAAACGTGACCCTGCTGCGAGGGGGGGTTGGCCTTTGGAAATGAAGTCAGAGAAAGCCCAGCTAGGCCTGTCCACGGCACAGAGGCAGGTCCATCGAGGTTTGCTTTCAAACCCTACCAGGCTATTTTGCCTTGGTTTTTACCAAACAAAACTTTGTTATATTTCACATTATATCCAGCTCAAATTCTTTTTCAACCTCTTCATTTTAGAAATTAGGACACTCAGGCAAGGAGAGGGTAAGATCCTTGCTGCAGGCCCCAGAACTAGCCAGTGTTGTGTTGGATGGCAGTCATGGCTCCCTTCTGTCTCGGGTGGGGCTGCCTCTTCCCAAAGGCCCCTGGTTGAGAGAGGAAGGCCCTCCTGGAGAGGTCAGCCCCTCCTCGAGAGGTCAGCCCCTCCTCCTGCTTCACATCCTCAGTCAAGTCAGCAGGCCAGCAGAAGACGCCTTTCTCTCTCTTCACATCTCAGGCCAATCTTATTCTCAAATTCATTAGAAGTGATTGTAGACCCAAACTTAATGGGTATTTACATCAGTTTCAATTAACAGGAAGTGCAATTCAAGCTGGCTCAAGTAATAAAAGATCTCTTGTCTCTCATACTGGAAAGGTCTGTGGGAAGCATGGGTTCAGCGTCATTAAATCAGATTTCTGTCTTCCCCACTACACCCTTCCCAGTGCTGGCTGTTTCCTCTGACTGGCTTCCTTCCCAGTTGCAAGAGGGCCACCAGCACACAGGGCCACAGGGGAGCCCCTCCCTTAGCCACCAAACTCAACTCCTGATCTTGATGCTGCCTGGTCACGCCCTGTGGACAAGGGAGCGCCATATGGGAATTGGCTCAGGCCTAGGAGAGAGGGACACAGGTGGCCTGAGCCAGTCTCTACCCTTCAGCCCAGTGGAGACAGGCAAGATACAGGGGCAACCACCATGTCCACCATGCCACCACCTTCCCTGATTGTGCAAGATTTTTAAAGGAAAATTTTCTGATTACACAAAAAATATAAAGTGGAAAATAAAGATCAATCAACCTCACATCAAGAGCTTTCTATTGCAAACACCGAAGTGTGTCTTCTGTCTTTTTATAGTTTAATTTGATCCATATAATTCATTGTCCCTTTCTCCAACAGCCCAGTTTCATTAAGAGTTGTACCCCTCCCTGGTGGGGTCCCCCAGGCCTGGCCTGAGCCAGCATAGAGCACTTCTGACCTGGGGCTTGGTCCAGGGGGTGAAGTGACTCAGCCTGTCCCATCAGAGGGGGCCCTGGGCCCGTTTCTTAGGATGCTGAGACAGAGGTTCTCACTCTTCATGAACCCTAGGACTGCTCTCCCCCATGAGAAGAAATCTTGCCTAACATCAGAATCAACACATAGAAAGGGGCCCTGAGAAGTGTAAACCTAACAACAGAGCCTGGTAACTTTGTAGGAGTCCCAACTACCCCAGGAGGCACAGGAAGGTGAGTCTTTTTGCCTAAACGAATTGGGTTAGGCTTTTTACCAAGTGCATGAATTTTTCTTTTTTTTTAATTGAGATGACGTTTCACTCTGTCACCCAGGCTGGAGTGCAGTGGCACAATCTTAGCTCACTGCAACCTCCGCCTCCCAGGTTCACGTGATTCTCCTGTCTCAGCCTCCTGAGTGTCTTCATTTAATTTAATGTAACTTAATTTAGGAGAGCTAAGTAATTAAACATGAGGCCAAAGTACATAAGAAAGCGGCAGCCCTTTATTGCAAATATGCACATACTCACCCGGGCAAAGTTCTCTGGTCCTCAGGTGTGGGGGGGCCAGGGAAGTCGCGCAGGGGCTCTCGGGTGATGTTCTCCGGTCTACGAATGCGGGAGCCGAAGAAGTCACGCCGGCTCCTGCCAGCTGAGGACTTTTGTGCATTGGTACTGGAAGGGGGAGGGCAGTGGGCGGGATAAGGGCGTGATAGGGGCCTCTCCATAGGCGTGGCCGGGTAAGTTTCCATCGCGTCGGATTGACGTCACCTAGCGCATGCTCGGTTGATCTGCATCTTCCCCCGCGGGGGCTGCATTTTCCTGCGCGCGGGAAAGTTGGTGAGGAAGAACCCGGAAACAACAGGTACTGCTCCATCTTGTTCACCTTCCTCCATCTTGTCCACCTTCCTCCATCTTGTCCCTTCTCCCTCACCCAAACACTGAGTAGCTGGGATTATAGGCACATTTGCCACCATGCCCGGCTAATTTTTGTGTTTTTGGTAGAGACAGGGTTTCACCATGTTGGCGAGGCTGGTCTCAAACTCCGGACCTCAAGTGATCTGCCCACCTCGGCCTCCCAAAGTGCTGAGATTACAGGCATGAGCCACTGAGCCTTGCCCCAGTGCAAGAATTCGAACTGATACAACCTTTTCCACAAGTAGGCTGCTGAGTCCTATATTTTTAATGTAAGCCTGTGTGTTCATCCCTAATCCTTTCCTTAGGCTATATCCCCAGGCAGAGAACTGCTAAATCAAGGGCTTAATTTTCAAAGCTTTGGATACAGACTGTCAAGCTGCCCTCCAGAAATGTTGGATCTCACAGCATCAGGGCCATTTCCTCACCACATAATCAGTGGATAACTACCACATTTTAAAAGGCTTTTCAATGTGTTAGGTGAACTAATTCTGCATTCAAATACATGTAATGAGTATGTTTTAAAATGCAAAATTAGGTGGGTTTTCCCACTGTGCACAAGCTCATTCGGCCACTGTGCTCTGCTGGGCACCAGAAAGAGCCTGTGCCCGGAAGCCATAGACACCTGGCTCCTGCCTGCGCCCCGCCGCAAATTCACACATTCACGTGGAGTGGAAATGTGTCATTTGGGGATGGAGGCTGCCCTGCAGCATCTGAACACCTACTTTTGCAGCGGGTTGAGAGGCCGAATATGTCTCCAGTGCAGGAGTAAAGATCCAGGGACCCGCTTGCTCTGGGCCTACACAGCCACCGTGGGGTCTCAGAAACAGAGCACTGACTTGGAGTTGGGAGCCAGTGACCACAGGGCGAGCAGAGGGCCCAGCTCCCAGGACAGGGTCTTTGTGTGGTGCTGCTGGGCCTTGGTGCATCCTGCTACCTCCCTTGCCCCTGCTTATCTACCAAACCTTGTTCTCCAGTACTCCTGGTGATTTTTCAACCCTGTCCTACATTTGACATAAATCCCTTTCCTGCCTGAAACAGTCAGCCTGTTTCTCTTGCATGCAATCAAGAGCCCTAATAGCGTTCCATAATCTCTCTGAATGTGGGTATCTGCATGAGAGAAGGGCGCGCCACTCACTCTCTGCACAGCAAGACCATGGGACCAGACCCCTCCCTCCAGGTTCCATGTCAGTGTCACCTCCTCATGGAAGTCCTCTCTGATTTCAACCAGGTTCAAACCTCTCTTTCTTCCCCTAGTAATAGTTTTCAAGATTTGAATTGAACCACTTGCTAAAGGTGTTGTTTTGTGTCAGGACCCCACTGACGTGACACATCTGTGAAGGTGGAAATCAGAGTCATTGGTTCCCTCTGGCATCCCAGGATCCAATGTGGTGTTTCACAATGACTGTTTGTGGAATGAATGAATGATAATATTATGCTGCAGATTTCTTTCTCAAAAAGAGTGTAATTCTGTACTAAACCACATGCAGAAAGATAGAAATGGGAACATTTAACCTTTCATGACTGTGACCTTTTTAAGAGAAACTTTAGACGTATCACTTCACATGATTGCAATAAATGTATATCTCAGAACCCATCGTGCCTTTTTAACACGTTAAATCTACTTTTTATCCATTCATTACTTCTTCCCTCTTGGGTGACTCTGCAAGCTTCTTTTTTATGTAAAGTATATTCTCCAAAGGGCAAAGCAGTGCATTTTTAAACGAATTCGTTATCCAGAGACTTCGCACATTGAGACCAACCTTGCCCTTGGTTACCTCTGATCAGTGAGGTTTCAGGGGTCCCTTCACACCACAATCAATGCCAGGGCCTGGGGAAGAGGAGGTGCTGCGTGAGTCCCAGGACAGGGCGTGCATGGCCAGCAGCACCCTGGAAGCTACACGGCTGGAGCTCCCATCTCTCCCTGCTGCCCTCAGCATCCCTGCACCTCCCCCTGGCGCCCGCGTATTTTACCTATGTATGCAGACTCACGCTATACTGATCTTTGAAATGTGAGCCCTCTTGAGTTTCCCCTCCCTTCCCGTTTCTCCTTGTTTGTTTTCTCGGCTCCTGCCTGAGCTCCCAGAGCCCTTCCTCCACCCGGAGGTGGATGTCCTTAGTGCTGTGCTTACATCATTGCTTGAAACGCTTGTTCTCCGGTGCCACAAAGAAATAGCACTTGAACATAAATTTAATTTATTTAGTAAGGCCATTTTTACTTTCTGCAGAAAGGGTACACTCGCCAGCAGTTTTGCCACGAGAGTACACCTAACAAAGGAGACAGGGTCATTTATAACCTGACGCGTCCACCCTACTGCTGTGTCTGGTTTCCATTGGCTGGAACGGGACCTCACACTCTGTATTTGTACCGATTGGCTAGCAACTTAGAACTTTTTTAAAGAGGCAAAGGTAGAGG
Source organism: Piliocolobus tephrosceles (assembly GCF_002776525.5). Lineage (NCBI taxonomy): Eukaryota > Metazoa > Chordata > Mammalia > Primates > Cercopithecidae > Piliocolobus > Piliocolobus tephrosceles. Next base: position 10,856,630 of record NC_045444.1, on the reverse strand, counting down.
AGAAGAAAGGAAGGAGAAAGTAACTTGTGGAATGCTGAGAAAGCAGAAAACACGTTCCAATAAGGAAGTGGAATAGGCTATGACCTGGTGCTTGCTGGACCAGTATAAGCGTGCCAGGGCAAATATTTAGGCTAAATTGTGGGAGCTAAGAACATAAAGTACATCGATTTCTTTATCACGGTTAGCAGATGTTTAAGAATGTTAGCACAGGTCTTTGAATACATTTTGCTTTTAAGAGAAGTTACTATTTATTCCTAATTAGACGGGGAGGAGAGTCTTTGAAGAGGAACCTCTACTTTACTTTTTACAATCATCCTTTGTCGATTTTCACAACGCTTCCAAATAAAAGAAAACCCCAGCTGGGCGCGGTGGCTCCCACCTGACATCCTTGTACTTTGGGAGGCCGAGGCAGGTGGATCACAAGGTCAGGAGCTCGAGACCAGCCTGGCTAACAAGGTGAAACCCCGTCTCTACTAAAAATACAAAAATTACCCTGTCTCTACTAAAAAATACAAAAAACTAGCCAGCCGAGGTGGCGGGTGCCTGTAGTCCCAGCTACTCGGGAGGCTGAGGCAGGAGAATGGTGTGAACCCGGGAGGCGGAGCTTGCAGTGAGCTGAGATCCGGCCACTGCACTCCAGCCTGGGCGACATTGCGAGACTCCATCTCAAAAAAAAAAAAAGTACAAAAATTAGCCGGGTGCAGTGGCAGGCGCTTGTAATCCTAGCTACTCAGGAGGCTGTGACAGGAGAATTGTTTGAACCTGGGAGGCGGAGTTTGCAGTGAACTGAGATTGTGCCAATGCACTCCAGTCTGGGTGGCAGAGCAAGACTCTGTCAGAAAGAAAGAAAGAAAGAAAGACAGAGAGAGAGAGAGGGAGGGAGGGAGGAGAGGGAGGGAAGGGAGGGAAGGGAAGGAAGGGAAGAGAAACCCTTGGACATTGTGAGCTTTCTCTTTCTCTGGCTTTCTCCTGTCTCAGTTAGCACTGTATTGGGAAAGACACCAGTTGTTTTACTCAGAGCCTTTGTTTTCTTTTTCCATTATTAAACTTTTTATGTTTAAAAGAATTACAGATTCACAGGAAGTGTCAAAAATAACCCTGTACCCTTCACTCGGTTTCCTATAAAAGTAACATTTTTCATAGGATAGTGCAATATCAAAACCAGGAAACTGATGTTACTATAAAGAGTGTGTATAGCTCTGTGCCCTTTTATTACACATATGTGTTCAGGCATCAACCACCACACTCGAGACACAGAACCGCTCCGTCCCCGTAAAGATCTCCCTTGTGAAACAGTCACACCCACACCCGCCCCAATATCCCTAAACCCTGGAAGTGAGAATTTCATTTCAATCTCTATAACTTGGCCGGGCGCGGTGGCTCATGCCTGTAATCCCAGCACTTTGGGAGGATGAGGCGGGCAGATCACCTGAGGTCAGGACTTCGAGACCAGCCTGACTAACATGGTGAAACCCCATCTCCACAAAAAACACAAAAACGAGCCAGGCGTGGTGGTGCATGCCTGTAATCCCAGCTACTCGGGAGGCTGAGGCAGGAGAACCCCTCGAACCCAGGAGGCGGAGATTGAAGTGAGCCGAGATCGCACCACTGCACTCCCGCCTGGGCAATAAGAGCGTAACTCCATCTCAAAAAAAAGAAAAACTCTATAACTTTATAATTTTGAGAATGTTTTAATACATGGAGTCACACAGTAGGTAACCTTTTGAGACTGGCTCGATTCACTGAGCCCAATATCCTTAAGATCCATCAGAGTTGTGGAGTGTCTCAGCAGTCAGTTCCTTAGCATTGCTGAATCATATTGCATGGCGTGGATGTACCATAGTTTGCTTAACTCTTCACTTGTTGAGGGACCTGTTGGTTGTTCCCAGTTTTTGGCCATCACAAGTAAAGCTGGTTTGAACATTCTGTACAGATTTTTGTGTGAGCATAATTTTTTAAATTTATCTGGAATAAATGTCCAGAATTATTGCTGGGTAAATTCTATGTAGTTCTTTTTTTAAGAAACCGCCAAACTATTTTCCAGAATGACTGTGCCATTTTCCATTCCAACCAGCAATTGTAAGAGACCCAGTTGCTTTGCTTCCCCATCACCGCTTGGTATTGTCATTATGTTTTTAATTTAGCTGTTCCAATAGCAAAATGTAAATAAGAAATTAAATAGATGAAGAATAAGATCTCATGATGATCTTAAACTGCATTTCCTAGTAGCTAATAATGCTGAACATCTTTTCATGTGCTTATTGGCCATCTATGCATCCTCTTTGGTAAAATGTTTTGTCATATTTTTTGCCTACATTATAGTTGAACTGTGCTTTTTTGATGTTGGGTTTGAAAATTCTTCGGGTATCCTAGAGATGAGTCCTTTGTCAGGTATGTGATGTGTAAACATCTTTTCTCAGACTGTAGCTTGTCTTTTCATCCTCCTTAACAAGACTTGCAACAGAGCAAACGTTTTTAATTTTTATGCAGTCTGAGGATCAATCTTTTTATTTCATGAAAACACTTTAGGTGTCATGTCTAACAACTCTTCACCAACTCCAAGGTCCCAAAGATTTTCTCCTCTGTTTACTTCTTCTGCAAGTTTTAGAGTTTTACATTTTACTTTTAATTCCATGGTCCATTTTGAGCTAATTTTGATTAACGGTCGTTTTTTCCCCTGTAGATGCCCAATTTCTCCAGCACCTACCCTTGCTTCACTGAATAGTGAATAGAAACAACATAAGTGGATTTCAAAAGCATTATGCAAACTGAAAAGGAAGTAGACATGGCTGGGCGTGGTGGCTCACGCCTGTAATCCCAGCACTTTGGGAGGCCGAGGAGGGCCGATCATGAGGTCAGGAGATCGCGACCATCCTGGCTAACACAGTGAAACCCTGTCTCTACTAAAAATACAAAAAATTAGCTGGGTGTGGTTGTGGGCACCTGTAGACCCAGCTACTCAGGAGGCTGAGCCAGGAGAATCGCTTGAACCCAGGAAGCGGAGGTTGCAGTGAGCGGAGATCGCGCCACTGCACTCCAGCCTGGTGACAGAGCAAGACTCCGTCTCAAACAACAACAAAAAGTAGACGTAAAGATTGTAACACTGTGTTTCCATGCTATAAAATTCCACAAACAGCAGAATTATGGCAATAGAAAGCAGACCATTGGTTACCGAGCCAGGAGTAGGAGAGGGGAATGACTGTAACAGGGAGTGAGGAAATTTTAAGGGGTCATTAAATGTTCAATATTTTTATTTTCATGATGGTTATACAACTATATACATAATATAAAACTCATCAAATTAAACACTTAAAATGGTATATTTTTGTTGCACGTAAATTATACCTAAATAAAGCTGACTCCACCTCCCCACAAAAAATCAATTGGCTGTACTTGTGTGGAGAAATGTAGGGGTCCTCTGTTTTGTTTCATTGATGTGTTTATCCCTCCACCAAAGCCACATTCTCTTGATTACCACAGCATACTAAGTCCTAAAATCAGATGGAATCCTCCCATTTTATTCTTCCTTTTGCCAGTAGTTGCCTATTCTAAATCCTTTACTTTTCTATATGAATTTTAGAATAATCTTTTCTATATTTACAAAAAACTCCCTGGAATTTCAATATGTATAGTGTTAAACCTATATATCATTTTGCATGGAATTGACATCTTAACAATGTTGAATTTTTAAATCCTTGAAAATGATATATTTCTCTGTTTATTTCTATCATTTTGATTTCTTTCTTCAGTTTTATAGTTTTCAGCATACAAAACCCATGCATGTTTGGTTATACCCAAGTATTTCATTTTTCTTGAGCAGTTGTAAAATAGTATTATATTTTTATTTTAATTTCTACATATACATTTCGAGCATGTAGAAATATGTTCTTTGTGTGTGTGTGTGTGTGTGAGATACATTGTCTTACTCTGTCACCCAGGTTGGAGTGCAATGGTGTGGTCTCAGCCCATTGCAACCTCCGCCTCCCGGGTTCAAGTGATTCTCCCGCCTCAGCCTCCTTAGTAGCTGGGACTACAGGTGTGTGCCACCATACCCAGCTGATTTTTGTATTTTTAGTAGAGACGGGGTTTCAGTATGTTGGCCAGGCTGGTCTTGAACTTCTGACCTGTGATTCGCCTGCCTTGGCCTCCCAAAGTGCTGGGATTACAGGCGTGAACCACTGTGCCCAGCCAGAAATACATTCATTTTTGTATGTTGAATTCATATCCTGGAACCTTGCCGCATGCACTCATTAGGTCTAGGGGACTTTCTACATAGACTGTCACGTCATCTGCATATAGAAATAATTTAATTTCTTCCTTTCTGATCTGCATGCTTTTTATTTACCTTCTTGCCATATTGCACTGGCAAAAAAATTCAATATTTTGTTGAAGAAGAGGGACGAGCGTGAACATCCTTGCCTTGATCCCAATCTTAGGAGAAAAGCATCCAGTCTTTTACTATTAACCATAATGTTAGCTGTAGGTTATCTGTAGATGGTCTTTATCAAATTTAAGAAATCTCTATTCCTAGTTTTGTGGTTTTTTGTTTTGGTTTGGTTTCTTTGAGGAGTCTCACTCTGTCACCGAGGCTGGAGTGCAATGGCACCATCTCAGCTCACTGCAACATCTGCCTCTTGGGTTCAAGTGATTCTCTTGCCTCAGCCTCCCGAGTAGCTGGGATTACAGGCGACTGCCACCACCACGCCCAGCTAATTTTTGTATTTTTAGTAGAGACAGGTTTCACCATCTTGACCAGGCTGGTCTCAAACTTCTGACCTCAGGTGATCTGCCCGCCTTGGCCTCCCAAAGTGCTGGGATTACAGACATGAGCCGCCACACCTGGCCTCTATTCCTAGTTTTATGAGAGTTTTTATGATTAATAGGACTTGAATCTTGTCAACTGTCTTTTGTGCATCAATTGATATGACCCTATGATTTTTCTGTAGTCTGGTAATATGATGGATTACATTCTAACTATTGAACTGGCTTTGCATCCCTGGAACAGAGCAGATTTAGTTACGATCTATAATTCTTTGTATATGTTGCCAAATTGTATTTGTTAACATATGATTAAAATGTTTGCATTTACCTGCAAGGGATATTTGGCTTTAGTCTTTGTCTAGTTTTAGCATCAGAATAAACCAGCCTCAAAAGTGCTTTGGGAAGTGTTTCCTCCTCTTTTAATTTCTGAAAAATATTATATAGAATTCGTATTAATGATTCTTGAAATGTTTGGTAAAATTCTTCAGTGAAATCATCTAGACCTGGAGGTTTTCTGAGGGGATTTTTTTTTTTTTTTTTTTTTTTTTTTATCGTATTTCTTTGGCCGGATGTGGTGACTCATACCTGTGATCCCAACACTTTGAGAGGCTGAGGCAGACAGATCGCCTGAAGTTAGGACATCAAGACCAGCCTGGAAAACATGGCAAAACCCCATCGTTACTAAAAATGCAAAAATTAGTTGGGCATAGTGGTGCACGCCTGTAGTCCCAGCTATTGGAGAGGCTAGGGCAGGAGAATAGCTTGAACTTGGGAGGTAGAGGTTGCGGTGAACCAAGATAACTCCACTGCACTCCAGCCTGGGCAACAGAGTGAGTCTCTCTCTCAAAAAAATAATAAATAATACATAAAATAAAATAAAATGTACTTATTGAATAGTTATAGAGCTAGGTAAATTAGTCACTTTACATGGGATGAGCTGCCAGAATTTGTGCTTTGAGGATTTAGTCCACGTCTTCTAAATTGACAAACTTATGTCTGTAGAGTTGTTTGTAGTATTTCCTTACGATTTTGATACATCCATGATTATTAGAGATATCCCGTTTCATTCATGATATGGATAATTTGTGTATTCTCTTTTTTTCTTTGTTAATCTTGCTAGATGTTTGTCAATTTTGTGGAATTTCCAAAGAACTAGCTTTGTGTTCCTTTGATTTGCCTTATTATTATTATTTTTTTTAGAATTCCATCTAGTGTTTTGAATATGTATATTTGAATAGATGTTTTAGTGGTTGCTTGAGGTATTAATTACACATACATAACTGTCACCATCTACTAGTGTTGATATGTTACCAGTTTGAGGGAAGTGTAAAAACTTTACCTCTATTTAAATCCCTTTAACTTCCCCCATTCGCAATGTAATTGTTTTAAATATTTTCTCTACACACTTTGAGAGTTCCATCAGATAGTGTTATAATTTTGTTTCAACCATCAAACATCATTTAGAAACTGAAAAATGAAAAGTCTATTGTATTTACCTATATTTTTACTCTTTCTCTTGTCTTTCCTTCTTTCCTGATGTTCTAGATTCCTTCTTGTATCATTTTATTTGTTTCAATAGCTCCCTTTAGTCATCCTGTTAGGGTAGATTTGCTGGTGACAAATTTTCTTAGTTTTCCTTCATCTGACAACGTCTTGATTTTCCCTCACTTCTGAAGTCATTTTCACTGGATACAGAATTTTTTGTTGAAAGTCCTTAAAAGATGTTGTGCTGATTCCTTCTAGCCTCTATGGTTTCTGATGAGAAATCCATTGTCATTCTAATTGTTTTCCTCCTATAAATAAGGTGTCATTTTTTCCTTGCTGCTTTAAAGATTGTTTTCTCTGTCTCTAGTTTTCAGGAGTTTGATTAGAATGTGTCTTGGAATCCATTTTGGGGGATCATCCTCTTTGAGAGATTGGCCTAACATCTTGAATCTCTAGGCTTATGTCTTCTGCCAACTTTGGGAACTTTTCGGCCATTATTTCTTGGAATGCTTTTTTGGGCCTGTTGTCTTTCTTCTTTCCTTTGGAACTCTGAATGACACAAATGTGATATCACTTGTTAAAACCCAACATGTCCCTGATTGTCTATTCATTTTCCTTTTCAGTCTATTTTTCTGTGTTTCAGGCTAGGTAATTTCTATTGTTCTATCTTTAAGTTAACTGATTCTTTCTTCCATATATTACATTTCTGCTGTTCAGCCCATCTACTCAGCTTTTCAAAATTTTTCAGATATTATACTCTTTAGTTCTAAAATTTCCATTTGGGTCTTTAAGTCTACCATTTTTTTCTGAGACTTTCTATTTCTTTCATTTGTTTCAATCACATTTCTAATCACTTGTCAAAGCATTTTACAATGGCTGCTTTGAAAAGTGTTGTCTAATAATTCCAACATCTTTGCCATTTCAGCATTGGCATCTATTGACTGTCTTTTCTCACTCAAATTGAGATTTTTCTGATTCTTAGTATGAAGAGGGTTTTCATATTGTATCCTGGACATTTGGGTGGTTTTTTTTTTTTTTTTTTTTTTGAGATGGAGTCTTGCTCTGTTGCCAGGCTGGAGTGCAGTGTCACCATGCCAGCTCACAGCAAACTCTGCCTCTCGGGTTCAAGAGATTCCCCTGCCTCAGCCTCCCAAGTAGCTGGGATTACAGGCACATGCCACCAAACCCAGCTAATGTTTTGTATTTTAGTAGAGACGAGGTTTCACCACGTTGGCCAAGATGGTCTCGATCTCTTGACATCGTGATCCATCCACCTTGGGCTCCCAAAGTGCTGGGATTACAGGCATGAGCCACTGCACCCGGCCTGGTATTTTCTATGAGACTCTACATTCTGTTTGAACAGGCCCTCCCTGACACTGTGCCTGGGGTGGAATGGGAATGCTACCTCACTACCACCCAGTGGAGGTTGAAGTACAGATCCCCACTGCCTCCACTGACACCCCAGGGATGGAGACAGAAAGGGCATCTTGTACCTGTTGCTGAGCTCATGGTCTTTGCTGGGAGGTAGGAGGTACAATTTTTTTTCTGTGGTATTTTACTAGAGTAAAAGTTTATTGTCCAAAAGTTTTTTTTTCTTTCACGCTAGTAAGTTCCTTTCTGGTCTTTTAGCTGGAAAGAGGTTTTTCTTGGAGCTGTTTTTTCATTGTGTGCATTGGCATTCCTGGGTTACTGGCTTCTCCAGCACGCAGTCCAAAACATATGAAAACAAAAGAAAACCCAGAGAATTCCCGACCATGTTGTTCTTCAAGATCCCTTGCCAGTGTTCCTTCTTCTCTCAAGCTCTCAGAGTCTGCTTATGTTTACTTTATATATAATGTTGCGTATTTTTAGCTGTTCTTAGCAAGGGAAATAAGGAGAAAAATGCCTCATTGTTCCAGAACCAGAAATGTCACAGCCTTTATTTTGAAAGGTGCCATCTGTAGGTGACACACCCTAAGCCCAGCTGAGCTGCTCCTCTGCCTGACCTGCCTGCTGCAGCTCCCACCTATCCGGCCTGGCCCCCCGGCTGCCTCTCTGCAGCCACTCCCATGGACTGCGAGTCCCTTCAGAACAAGATCAATGTCGTTTTCATCTTCATTTCTACAGGGCCCAGGGATGAATTAACAGAACTGGGTCACAGCATTTTTGTTCACCATCTTTCTTTATAAAAACTCTGTCCTCCATCTCTTTACGGATTAGAGGGCGTCCCAGGCGGGAAATGGTCCTTGGCTCTGACCTTTGTTCAGTGGCTGATTGTGAAGAAGCTCAATACTCAGAGAACTCATTTTTGATGGGAATTCCTTAGCCCACCCTAACAGGTTCTTCGTCTCTATCTTTGCTTTTTTTTTTTTTTTTTTTTTTTTTTTTGACAGAGTCTAGCAGTGGCATGATCTTGGTTCACTGCAAGCTCCACCTCCCAGGTTCATGCCATTCTCCTGCCTCAGTCTCCCGAGTAGCTGGGACTACAGGTGCCCACCACCACACCCGGCTAGTTTTTTGTATTTTTAGTAGAGACGGGGTTTCACCGTGTGAGCCAGGATGGTCTCGATCTCCTGACCTTGTGATCTGCCCACTTCAGCCTCCCAAAGTGCTGGGATTACAGGCATGAGCCACCGCGCCCGGCCTTATTTTTGTTTTTTTGAGACGGAATTTTGCTCTTGTTGCCCAGTCTGGAGTGTAATGGCACGATCTAGGCTCACTGCAACCTCTGCCTCCCGAGTTCATCCGGGGTTCAAGTGTTTTTCTTGCCTCAGCCTCTGGAGTAGCTGGGATTACAGACACCAACCACCACACCCAGCTAATTTTTTGTATTTTTCGTAGAGACAGTTTCATTATGTTGACCAGGCCGATCTCAAACTCCTGACTTCAGGTGATCCACCTGCCTCCGCCTCCCAAAATGCTGGGATTACAGGCATGAGCCACCGCACCCAGCCAAATCTTTGCTTTTTAACCAGCATCCCCAGGTGACTCGAGAGACCCAGATCTCAGAGGTCGTCTGAGTGTGAAGGACAAGATTGCATGCCACAGGTGAGATGGGATACACTGCGTGCTAGTGAGCATCCCAGAGCCCCGTGCAGTGCCACAGCACGGCGCAGGTGCCCAGGAAACAGCTGCTGAATGAATTAACAAGCCACATCCTGCCTCCACTGAGTCCAGAAACCTCACACTGCCACAGCATGTTCTGTCCACCAAACACAGAGGGAAGAGAGGGTGAGTAATTTGGCCAAAATGATGTGGTTTGGAACCTGCTAATCCCATCAATGCTGCTTCCTAATCCCATGTATCAATAGAACTCCCCTAATCTTTACCTTCAGATGTGATTATTGTAAGGAAGAGATACATACACTCTGAGTGGACAGAAGTAACTGAGAGAATAAGAAACCACTTTGTTAACTTAAAGAGGCTATATAAACCTAAGGCACATTTACAATATTGTAAATGTTGTCATTATTATTTTCATTATAACTGTGAGAACTGCTAGAAGTAATATACTCACGCCTGTGTGAAGTTTGTCTCAACAACACTGTGAAATCCCCCAGCCTTCTCATTCAGTCTCACCTATTACATCCATCAACATTTTCCCTTGTTTTCTTCCCTGCATCTCACTCTCTGAATTCATCATTAAACCCTAAAGTTTTCTTCCTAAAATTTCGCATGATGCTTAATATCTACTCCAAGTCCTAACCATTCCAAATGGAGATTATCTAAAATGTACAACTTTATTACTGCAAAACTTTCCATGGCATACAAGTTTTATTACACAGCTTTAAAGGCCACTCATATAAATTCATGCTCTAAACTGGTACATTTAAATTTAAAAATTAGGATTAAGAAAAAAATACGGCTGGGCGTGGTAGCTCACACCTGTAGTCCCAGCACTTTGGGAGGCTGAGGTGGGCAGATCATGAGGCCAGGAGTTCAAGATCAGCCTGGCCAACATGGTGAAACCCCATCTCTACTAAAAATACAAAAATTAGCCTGGCGTGGTGGTAAGTGCCTGTAATCTCAGCTGCTCGGGAGGCTGAAGCAGGAGATCTGCTTGAGCCCAAGAGGTGGAGTTTGCAATGAGCAGAGACTGTGCCATTGCACTCCAGCCTGGGTGACAGAGCAAGACTCTGTCTCAAAAAAAAAGGAAAGAAAAGAAAAAAATACACACACACACACTTAATATCTGTGTGTATTCCTCGAGATACACAAGCAATTTTGAATGCTTAACTTAAAGAAACTGTGGGTGGATAGATAGATGAATTCATTCATTAATGAACTAACTAAAAGGTTTTATTAAATAACATTCCTTATGACATAAGGCAGGTCTCTCCCTGAACTTGCCCACTGTATTCAGTCCAAACAGTCACACCCACATCGTCCCCCATGGCCTCAGTCATTTTCAGAGTGACTCCTAGCCTCCTTCGTCTGCTCCTCCAGCACAGACCACTCTGGTCCCCAGTCTCGAACCTCTGTTCACCTCCCTGGCTGCTCCATCTGGGCATCCTACACCACATGAGCCCTGATCTCTGTGCATGCTGCCAGGAACCCCTCAGCAAGCCTCATCACAAACCAGAGTCACCTGTCTTCTCTGCCTCCTGAAAGCACATCTCCAAATCAGCATCTCTCCACTGCCCACCAGCCTCACCCCGGCTGTCTTTCCTGGGATCTCTTTACTGCCCCCGGAATCCATTCCCCGCACTGCAGCAGGGTGACCCAGCAAGACTAACACCCGTCCTTGCTCATGCCCTGCTTGGAACAGGTCAGCAGTTCCACGGGCCCTCGGAGAAAGTCCAGCCTTGACACGGCAATGCAGAACCCACCGCAGGCAACACTGAGTATCCCGGCAACAGAGCCATCTGCCCAGGTTCAAATACTACATGGCCCTGAGCAAGTTCCATGGCCTCACTGTAAACTGCGGCTACCAACAGAGCTCATCTCGTGGGGCTCTTATGAGGACTAAATGAAATAACAGAGGTACAGATAAGTACAGGAAGCCCAGGATCTAGTACATAGTAAGTGCACACTTTGGCTATTAATAGGGGGCAGCCTCTGGCCCTGCCTCTGATGCACAGTCTACCCACAGCTTCCCAGATGAGATGTGGAGGCAAGGTTTTGAAGAGTGAAGAGGAGTTTTCTGGATGGACCACGGGTAGGAAGACACTCCAGGACACAGGGAAGATCCAGAACAAAGCACAGAGGCATGAAGCAGCGCCGGGTGGACATTCACTGACCTCCACCAGGAGGAAGCTCACTAAGACGCACACTCGCCTCAGACAGAGATCTGGGGGGACTCTGTGGGCTCAGAAAAGGGTTTCCATGAAGACAATGGTGAGGAGGATGATGGCAGCAGAAGATGAAGGGGAGGGAAAAGTTAAAGAAGATGCAAGTGCAGGAGAAACCATGGAAAAAGAAGCAGAGTTCAAAAGGAGTAACAATCGCCCATGCCGGGCACACTCCAGCCTCAGGACTTCACACACGCTGTTCCCTCGGCATGTGCCAGAGTGCTCCCCGACTCCCCAGCCATGTGGATTCCTCCTCTGCTTCTCCAGGCCTCTACTCAGTGCCTCCAGATCAGAGGACATTTCTTGCCCAACCAATTCAAAACAGTACCATCCTCATTGCTGCATAACCCATAACCCTCTCTGCTCCCTTTTTTTTTTTTTTTTTAATTGAGACAAAGTTTTGCTCTTGTTGCCCAGGCTGGAGTGCAATGGCCCGATCTCAGCTCACTGCAACCTCCGCCTCCCGGGTTTAAGCGATTCTCCTGCCTCAGCCTCCTGAGTATCTGCCTCACTTTTTATGACCTCCATCCTCACCTGACATATTTCGCATTTATCTGTGTGTGAAATGTGACTCCACATTTGGAGTGTGACTCCACCAGCATCTTGCTCCACCAGCAGAATCTCCATGGGGTCAGGAACCGCATCTGTTCTATTCCCAGCGCCGTCCCTAGGGTCTTCGTCGGCAACTGCCACACAGAAGGTTCTTCATAATTTGCACAATAAATAGATGGAAGAGGATGGAGGAAGAGAAAAAGGGGAGTAAGAAGTGCAGGAGAAGAAGCGGGAAGACAAGGAGGAGGAGGAGAAAGATGAGGAGGAGGAAGAACGACCATCACCATTGTCATTCAGCAGCCATCTAAACCAGACACAGATGCTGCAAAGAGCTGCACTCTGGATGACAACAGGACAGGCCTTTAGGAGATGGCTGTCAAGGCTGGCTGAAGGCTGGACCCTCCTGGAGTGCCTGTAAAAACTACCAAGGAGATAATACACATTTGAGATGATGGATTTGCTAATTATCCTGATTTGCATAATATATACATGATTCAAGACATCACACTGTATCCCATAAATCTGTGCAATTATTAATACTATGTGTCAATAAAAATAAAAATAAGGCCAGGCACGGTGGCTCATGCCTGTAATCCCAGCACTTTGGGAGGCCGAGGCACTTTGGGAACAAGGTCAACAGATCGAGAACCATCCTGGCCGACATGGTGAAAGCCCACCTCTACTAAAAACACAAAGGTTAGCCAGGTGTGGTGGCACGTGCCTGTGGTCTCAGCTACTCAGGAGGCTGAGGCAGGAGAATCGCTTGAACCCAGGAGGTGGAGGTTGCAGTGAGCCCAGATCACACCACTGCAATCCAGCCTGGCGACAGAGTGAGACTCCATTTCAAAAATTAGTTAATTAACTAATTAATTAAAAATACCAATGTCAGGCTCCACCCGACCAGCTGCACCTGAAGCTCTGTGGTAGGGCCCGTACATCTGCCAGTGTCTCTGCCAGGCTCCCAGGGATCCTGATGGTCAGCAAGAGATCCAGACCCTGACCCAGGAAGGGCAGGGACAGGCTAGGGGAGAAAGGGCAGGGCTCAGGCTCACAGAGGCCAGTTGGTCTCCCTCCTCCCCAGTGCTGCCTCTGGGCACACTCCCCCTCTCCAACAGGCTTGCAGCCCCCACTGCCCAGACTGTCCATTAGAGAGGTAAGTGACTTGTTAGGGACCAACCCCCACTGTCAGCATCCCCAGGACCACCCTTTGTAAAGGTCCTACAGGAGGAAGGAAGAGGGTCCTCCCAGGTGGCCTGCCCAAGGCACCTCTTCTGGCATCCCAAGTAGAGGCAGCCTTCGCCCAGCCAGCCGGTGCCCTCCCAGTGGTTCTGCCTAGAGAGAAGGAGGAATGAGGGTTGTTCACTGTTTCTGGTCAGTTCTGTTAAAGTAAAGACATCCTCCTGAGGGAAAAGGCAGTAAGAAAGGAAGGACCTGAGAGGCCCAGGACATGGCTGGAGAAAAAGAGAATGGTGTGGACCAGAGCAGGCCAAGAGGGCTTCCTGACAGAGGCGGCACTGATGAGGAGGCATGGCAGAGCGGCTGGGGATGGGTTGGGGGGCAGAGAGGGCAGTCCAGGGCACCGCCTTGCCTGTACTGCATTCTTCAGTTGAAGCCTGGCTGTGTTCCCTGCAAGCTCTCCTGTTACTTCCCTCCTGTGGGTGAATGAGAACCGAGGAGAGGGCCTTGGGAGACAGCAGCCCAGCCTCCTCACTGCCCGCCTGGGTGCACTCCTTGGTCTGGGGAGGGGAAGGTGTTTCTCCCTCCTCCCACTGCTACCCCAGATGCCAGGCCCTGGGCCGGCCCCCGTCAACAAGAGCTGGGACCTTGCAACCTTGCAGGAAGCTTCCCCCAGCCCTGCCCTTCTAAAGAGCAGGTGGCTTCAGCCTAGAGCAGCAGCAGCCGTCTCGTGACCATGAGACAGCATATGCCTGAGATCAGAGGCCACGCACAGAGGGCAAAAGGAGGGGACAAGATGGGAGGAGAGAGGAGGGGAGAGGAGGAAAGGGGAAGGGAAGGGAGGGGAGAGGAGGGGGTGGCCCTCCCCTCACCAGGTGCTCCTTGTTGGAGATGAATGGCCCACCTGCCCCCAGCAGTGATCCACTTTTTACCCAACATAATTTGGTCGAGTGGGTTTGATGTTTAAAATAAAATTAAATTTAAAAGTTGTTTTATTAAATAAAAAAGCTTTAACTTGAACCCCTCAAGTACATGACTGGCCCCAAAACTCCTGGGCAGCAAAGCGAGGGAGGATAGGAGATGTCATGGGTTTTCCTGCTAGTTGGAATCCTCATGACAGGTGACGAAACCTGCTTTTTCAACAGGCCCAGCTCAGAGACTCTCATTCTGAGGACTGGCGATGAAGTCCCTCTCTCAAAGGCCACCTGGAACTTTAACTGTGGGGCCCACACCTATTCCCAGCTCACATCTTCTGGGGCAGGCACTTCTTTTCTAAAACAAACACATTTCTTTTTAAAGAGATCAGCGTGCCCGACCAAAAATACTAACACAGCCTCTCGGGATGGTGCCGTATCAGATCAGCCAGCAAGCAGCAGGCAGAAGTCCTAGGGGCAGGCAGACTTCCTCAATGAAACAGCAACAGTGCAACAAGAGCAAAACCTTCCTAGGAGAAGCCCTTTTTACCCCTTCTGCCTGCCTGCTCTTCCTTCCTGGAACTAAGAGGCACAAGCTGGAGGAGCAGCAGCCATCTGGTGACCATGAGACAGCATGCCTGAGATCAGAGGCCACATGCAGAGGGCAAACAGCAAAGCGAGGGGAACACCTGCCTCCCCTCGCATAGTTGAGCATCCCACCCAGCCAAGGATTGCCTGCCATCAGATTTCTTAATGTCTGAGACAGGTAAGACTGTCGCCAGGCCAACCACTCTTGGGGGCTTTCCTGAAACATGGAGTCTGACACGGGAGTTGCTAGCGTGCTTCTCTGACCTCGCTGCCTCGCTGGAGAGCCTCAGGGCCCCTTTCCTCCATGACGCTCTTTCTTCCCAGCATCCTGACTGCCTCGTCATTCTCCCTCAGTCTCTCTCTCCCTGATTTGCTCTTTACGTGACTGATTTTTCAAAAGTGTCATGAGCATTGCTCTTTCAGAACCTTCGAATATGCTGCCTGGACTTCTTTTCCCCTTTTTTGCCTTGGGTATTTTTGGAGAAGCCTGCAAGAGGCTGCCTATTAGGTCAGACCCTGCCTGTCTGCATGCCACCTGGAATGCACATCTCTCTCCTCTGTGGCCTCGCTGTGCTCGGAACTGCTGCTTAATGGAGCTTCCTGAGGGCTTGGAGGCTCCTTAGCCTGGAAACAATGTCTTTGTGTTCCCTGATACATCCCAGCATCAAGTACAATTTCCAGCACATAGCAGGTGCCCAAGAAATCACCGTTGAGTAAATCAACAACTATATCTTCATGCACTCTGAAGAAAGACACAATGAGAGCTCGTTACACAAGCAGATCCACACCTGGTGAGTCCAAAAGGGATCCAGTCTGAGTGACAGGTGAATGCTGACAAGGTAGCAAGAAAGGCTGCCGGGCCAGGAGGATGGAGCAGCACATCCCATGACCCTGTGAAGAGGGAAGAGCAGTGCATGAGTACAGGGTGGTTTTGATGAGGTGAGCAGGGCCAGGCCACACAGGCTTTGGGGACCTGGCCAGCTGGCTCTTTGTTCTGGAGACTGGAGAGAAGCCTACAGTTTCCGTTTCCAAAGCCCTTTTGTCTTCAGTGGAGGAAATGCTGGAGGAGGGCATACGCATGGTGAACCCCCCAGTGTCCATCACAGGAGCCCAAGACAGTGGGTGGACGCTCACCTCTGCAGTCTGCTGTGTCCTGAGAGTTTTATAGGTGGTAGGTCATTCAATTCCCAAAAAACTTGCAATAAGGAAACTGAGGCACGGGCGGCCAGGGACCTGTCCAGGTCATAGGGCTGGTACCTGCTGGGGCCTGGAATGAACCACACCTCAGTGTGACCAGGGCCGGCTGGCAGTGTGGGAGAGAGAAGCGGCAGACCGCAGGCAGAAGCTCTCAGAGGGAAATGGTTTAGACGGACTGAGGGAGGGAGTGGGGCATTGCAAAGGAAATCCGAAGCAAGTAAGGAACAATGCTAAGACTTGCCAAAACTGGGTGACACATCCACCCGCATTTTCTAGGCTGGAAACAGTGTGAGTGTTCACGCATGCACACCACTGCACCACATCTGTGCTGCCTGTGGGATTCAGTGACCTGGAGATCATCAGGGTCTTGGTGACAGCTGTTTCCATGTCTTGAGGGGACCAGACACCAGAGGAGAGCAGGCTGAGGAATGCCTGAGATTTGAGAACATGGAGACAAGATGTCTAGACTGTGGTTTGGAGAAATTTGACTATAAAATAGGAGAGAGAAGGTCAGTAGCCAGTGATGTGTCCATAGCAGAGGAAAGGTTTTCTTCTCATTGCAGGAACCAGACACTACAGAGATCATCGAAGTCTCCTGCCTGCCTCTCCTCCATCCCACTCCCCTTCCTCTCTCCCCAAAGGTAACTGCTCTTAGGAACTCACTGTCACTGTCGCTCATGTTTTATATTTTTACTACATACTGATTTGTCCAGAAACATTTTAAGGTCTCATTTTATTGGTTTTTAACATTTCTGTAAATGATGTGATACCGTTCGTATTGTCCCAGGACATGCTCCTTTTCTTCACATTACAGTTTACAAGCTCTGTCAAGGCTGATAAATGGGAATCTCCAGAGCACTTCATGGCACTGGTATCCTCTCCATCCAGTCCTGATCTACTGCTGATGGGCAGGGTTCTGCTCAGGCAGTCATGGTGCAGACCACACTCCTGGGTTGGCCACCCCATGCCTGTGCGCTGGCTTTCTCCAGGGCAGAGGCTGCAGGTGAGCTGATTGGGCCATGAGCACCTTCGCCTTTATGGAGACTCACCAGACATCATACCAGTGTACACTCTTGCAGCACTGCAGGCAACTTCCTCTGCCCTTGCCCCTTCTGCACTGGGTGTTGCTAGATTTCCAGTGGGGAGATGTGGGACTGTACAATCACCCACAGAAAGTTTCTGTTGAGAGAGAAATTAAATACAGAGGATCTAGAAGTGCATGCTGGGGTGGGGGTGGGGAGATGGCAGCCAGAGAAGGAGTCCCCAGCAGATATATGCCCCCTATATACAGAACTCTCTACTGGTCAATGCGAGGAGCCAGTTGGGACCTTCCTCTTTGCACCTGGTGAGATGATGGATCCCAGACTTGCCCGTAGCTCACGGCGGCCTCCCTGCCCGCTCCCCAGCTGACCCCTCCTGCTCCCACTGAACAGTGCCCACACACCCAGCAAGGCGCTTACACAGAGAATGATTGCCAGTTATTTACTGAACTGTTTTCCCCCACAAGACTCTGAGCTGCTTGAAACAGGGGCTACGTTACTATCTCCTCAACCTCCAGAACTTTGCAAGGGCCTAGCACACAGTTGGCGCTCAATGAATACTTTTTGAATTGCTTTAAAGCTACTATTGCAGAGCCCACTGGCATGGATCTCCTAAATATGGTGCTCTGATTTCAGACACATGCACAATTTAAAGAAAGGAGCCAAGTGGGAGCAACTTCAATCAGGAGTGTGGATGGCAGACAAGGAGTCCCACCTAAGAGGCCTTCTTTCTTCTTTCTTCTTTCTTCTTTCTTCTTTCTTCTTTCTTCTTCTTCTTCTTCTTCTTCTTCTTCTTCTTCTTCTTCTTCTTCTTCTTCTTTCTTCTTCCTTCTTCTTCTTTCTTCTTCTTCTTCTTCTTCCTCCTCCTCCTCCTCCTTCTTCTTCTTTCTTCTTCTCCTTCTCCTTCTCCTTCTTCTTCTTCTCTCTTCCTCTTCCTCTTTCTCTTATTCTTATTCTTCTTCCCTCTCTTCCCCACCCTCTCTAGCCCCCAGCTACCTCAGGGACTTCCTTCCCTGGTTGTAAAATAAATTAATATGCTTTAGTCTTTCCTATAAAAAACTGATCTTCATCCTCTCACTGTCTCTAGAAAATTCTTATATTAATTTATACTACTTCCAGTTTTGTTATCTCTTACTCAGAAATGAGGAAAAGTCCTGAGACCAGAAAGAGAGAAAAAGAGAATTCCAAGTCAGGAAAGCACTAAACAAGTTCAAATGTCTAAACCTCATGGGCAAGTATTGGGGGAGTGACATTCACAGCATGCATTCAAAGCTGAAATCTGGGGCTAATGACATAACACTGATAACACTGATGGATGCAATGAAGAAAACGAATTCCCCAATTTCTGTTTTACTTTTATCATTTAAGGAAAATGGTTTGCAAGAGTGAAGGAGTGGAAAGAAAGCCTAAAGCCAGTCTGGAGACCTTGGAGCGCTGTGATGTGCTCTGAGCAGCCAGGTTGAAATGGACGCCTCATGAAGTTGGCCTTGGGGGTTTCTGGTGAGCTCCACCAGGCGCCATCTTTGACCCTTTACCTCGTCCTATTGGCTTTTGAATCATCAACAAGTTGTACAAAGTTATGCAGAGCCTGCTTTCAAGAAATATGTGGAGATGAAGTTGGACGTGATTTGGGGCTAGACTTCATGTTCCATAAGGACTAAGAGAGGAGGGTGGCAGCTGTGGATAAGGAAAGGGGAGCTCTAAAACACAAAGGTGGCGGTCTGGGGGATGGGTGAACTCAAAGGACTAAAAGTCAGCTGGAGATCCATGAAGACAACTCAGAAGTATCTTAGTGGCAGCTCCTCTTTGACAGTCCCTCCGCCATTTTGGAAGTGGAGGCAAACCAGGGAAACACCAGGAAAGCTAATATTGATAGGAAAACCTCAGGCGAATAAAATGGCAGGAACGTAAACCAAAAATGCTGACTGTGTCCATGAGCCTGGGAGGCCAGCAAGAAGCTGGGGACAGGGGCAGCCTCCATCAGACAGGGAACCCTCAAGGTGGGCAAGTGAGCAACCCAAAGAACCCGAGGTGCCCCCTCCAGGCTCCTCCAAATCTGACCTTTGCTACAAGATAGATGAGTCAGCAGAGCTCATCAGCCCCACGGATGTAAAGACGGTGTAGGAAGCATATGGTGGAGGGAAGAATCAGCACCCCAAAATGACTGTGTCATGCTGGAGAAACAGGCCAAATCCAGCTAGGATCACATTCAATAAAAACAAGCATCATCTGTGGTCCTTGGGGCTAAAACCCAAATGCATTAAGAAGGTACAGTTTAGCAGCAACACGTTTGACACTTAGGGTTTTATTCGAACAGTCAGCAGAAATACTGACTCCCAAAAGGTTAGCACAAACTTGGACTGGCTTCTGGAAGGTTAGCATCTGGCGCAGTGGAGGTGCAGTCTTGGCAGACACAACACTGATTGCCCTTACCTGGAGCACTGGACTCAGTCCATGGACTTGCACCAGTAGAGCGGCTTGAGCAGAGGAGACCTAGTGGGATGTGACTGTGGGCCAGGACATCCTGCCACAGGAAGAAAAGTCAACAAATGGATTTCACCTACAGACAAGAAGACGCCCTCTTACTCAGAGGGTAGGCAAGAGCTATCCTCACATAAATAAAGGAAGCCGTGGCAACGAGGATTCAGATGAGCAAGTCCTGTTACAAGAACTAACCTTGGGACCACACAGCAGGAGCCAGAGAAGACAGCCTTCAGCCCAAAGACAGAAATCCCAGTACCCCCAAGAGCTGCACGAAAGGAAAGGGCTGTCTCAGTAGACAGTACACTCTCCAGCTAAGGACTAACAGCTAAGGAGACACTGCAGAGGTCATCAGATGCAGACTTTCAACTCTAGTGACAGACTTCAGTTTTCTGAAAAATTATCTCTGACTCTATGAGGATGATATCCATTCTCTGATAATGACAGACAAATGAGGTCACATTGTTTATAATGACTGGTTGACACAAATCATTTAAAAGAAATCTCATTGATAAAACATCCTTAATCCACTTCCTCAGGTGACAGAAAGCAGGGGAGAATTAAAATGTGCTCTTTCATGGTAGGCACTATGGCTATCCATAATTTTTTATTCTTAATTTAATCTTAAATAACAACCTTTTGAGATAAGTATTTCTATTTACCTTTAATAGATCAGAAAACTGTCTCGTAGAGGCTACATGATTTGGATGAGATTGACCAGGCCATAAATGACCAAAGACTTACAATGGGCTTTATAGACATTAAATCTTCTGATTCAGATATTTAAAAGCTGGGAGGAGCATTGGTCTCATCTTACAACCAAAAAAATTTGGATAATTTGCAAAAATCACAGCATTTCTTGAGTAAATCAGAGAGCTGAGATTGCAGGATAAATAACCCAAAATCTAAGGAAAATAGGCACCTCCAAGGAAAGGAGCAGCCACAGACAATGGACATTGTAAAAGAAGAATTTATTTACACATTTTAATGAATTTCTAAAGATTGAGTGTGCACTAATGTGAGAACCCTACCCTAAGATAACAGAGAAGAATTTGAAACTCATATTGCACTGAGCATGAACACAACAATAACAAAACCTAACCACAGTTTAACTTATGACTAGATTTACTCAAATTATTACACTAAAGTCTTAGCCAAAAACAAAACAGAGGAATATCCATTTCCAAGCATTGACACTAGTTACATAAGTCTCTGCTGTCCTGTTAAAGATATTTGGCTCTCACACAAAAATGTAAGACACACAAAGAAACACAGAGGAAAAAACAGTATCAACAAGACCAGATTTTGATATGACACAAATGTTGAAGCTATTACATGAAATATTTAAAATAAATATAATTAACATGCTAAAATCTCAAGTGGAAAAGTTAGCTAGTATGCATGATCTGATGGAGAGCTTCAAGAGAGATATGAAAATTACAGGAAATAATCAAATGAGAAAAGCATGACAACAAAGTTGAAAGAGGCTTTACTGGATTCAGTAACAGAATCAATACAGCTGAGAAAAGAATCAGTAACTTGAAGATAAGTCACTATGAATTATGCAAACTAAAACATACACACAAAAAAGTAGTGGTAATAAAAACAGTATCCAAAAGCTGTAGGATAATATCTAACAGTCCAGCATATGTATATTTGGAAGGAGAAGAGAAAAACCAGGCAGCAAAAATATTTGAAAAGATAATGGGCAAAGTTAATAACAGCCACCAAGCCACAGACCCAACTTCTTCAAAAGCACCAAACAGAATAAATGCATTAAACCATCTCCCCAAATCCATGCATATCATCTTTAAAATGTTGAAAGTCAATAATAAAAAGAAAATGTTAAAGGCAGCCACAGAGGGAGAAAGCATATTACATACAGAGGAACAAAGATAGGAATTGCATAAGACTTTTAGTTAAAAAAATGTACAAGTCAGAAGACAATAAAGTGGGAGATTTTGGCTGGGCACAGTGGCTCACACCTGTAATCCCAATACTTTGGGAACCCAAAGGCAGGCAGATCACCTGAGGTCAGGGGTTCGGGACCAGCCTGTCCAACATGCCAAAATCCTGTCTCTACTAAAAGTACAAAAATTAGCTGAGCGTGGTAGCACATGCCTGTAATCCCAGCTACTCAGGAAGCTGAGGCAGGAGAATCGCTTGAACCCAGGAGGCAGAGGTTGCAGTGAGTCAAGACTGCACCACTGCATTCCAGTCTGGGCGACAGAGCAAGACTCCATCTCAAAAAAAATAAAAAATAAAAAAATAAAGTGGCAGATTTTAAAAACGGAAAGAAAAACAATGACAACTCAGAATTCTAAATCCAGTAAAGTATCTTTCAAAAATGAAGGAGAAACAAAAACATTTTTGTTAAACAAAAAAAAAAAAAAAAAGAAAATCCATGGCTAGCGCATTTGCCCTAAAATAACTGAAAAAGGAAGTTCTTCAATTAGAGGAAATATGATACAGATACCCAGGTCTTATAAGGAAAAGCACTGGAAATGACAGAAAGAAAATGTTATAAAATTTATATTTGTTCTATTGCTCTAAAAGTTAACATGTCTAAACCAGGGATCAAATAGAAATTTTCTATAAAGAAGATTTTAGGCTTTTGGAACCACATATGGTCTCTGTCACACTTTTTGCTTTGTTATTGTTGTTGTTGTCATGGTCGTTTGCTATGGTTTGTTTTGCATTATTTTAAAACCCTTTAAAACGTAAAAATCAGAAAAGATACGGTGGTACTTTTCTTAGGTTTTCTTTATGCATGGTATATCGTAGACTTGTGGCAGGAATAGCTGGCAACCAGACACACAAAAAAGCATAAATTTTTATTTAGTTAGTTCGTTAGTTTTTTGAGATGGAGTAATAAAAGGCCCAATCGGTGCCTGCTTCTCTAGCCAAAGGACCAGAGAGGAGACTACCCAACAACACAGAAAACTCATAGATAATAAGTGCCCCACCCCAGCCAAATACAACAGAAAAAGCTATGGCCCCACTGACACTAGCAAGGTCCAGTGGAGAGCTTAGGCTTCAGCCCAGTCCATAAAAAGACATCCTAATCCCCTATCAGAGTGGTATCAGGGAAGGCCAAGTCTGAAGCTGGAACTCTCATCACCCTGAGCAGTAAGGAGGTCCCACTGCTGTGCCAGTGGAGATCACATAAGAGCCTGGAATTCCGTCTGTTACTGACAGGAACTTGGTGCTCTTCCCCTCCTCCGGGGTACGGCCAGGCATGGTCAAGTGGAGAATGCTACTACTGCCTAGCAGAAAAGAGACCAACCCACATGGTTAAGGTGGAGGCCCCCTGGAAGGCAGCAACAAGGTACTTCTGCTCCTTCCAGCCATTAACAGGGTGCTATTAACAGAGGCCTAGTGAAGAACTGAAGTGTCACACCCACTTATCAACAATGAGGAGCCCCTGCCTTTCTAGGGTGTCTAATGAAGCTAGTGGCAAACCTAGACTTGTCTTCTCTTTGTGTTATAATAAGGTGTCACCCCTCCTTCATTTCCTGCTGGAGTTGGGTCTGAAGAAGCCAACAAAAGCAAAAGGTTTGACTAAGATCTGGAGTCTCACAACATAATACGAAAATTTTCCAGGTTTCAATGGAAAATTACTTGCCATTTAAAAAAATAGTAAAATCTTAACTTGAATGAAAAGAGACAAGCAACAGACGCCAACACTGAGATGACACAAATGTTTAAATTATCTGAAAAACATTTTAAGGTCATAAAAATCCTTCAATAAATGCTTGATTGTAAATATGCTTGAAACAAATGAAAAAAATAGAAAGTGTAGCAGAGAGATAAAAGATGTAAAGATGAAGTAAAAAGAAATTATAGAACTGAAAACTACAATGCCCAACTTAAAAAACTCAACAGATTGGCTCCATAGCATAATTTAAAGGACAGAGAAAAGAATCAGTGAACTTGAAGGTAGAACAGTAGAAATTGCCCAGTCAGAACAACAGAGACAAAACAGACAGGAAAAAATACATATAAACTGAGTCTCAGAGACATATTGTATTAGTTTCTTATTGCATTGCTATAAAGAAATATCTGAGACTAGGTCATTTATAAACAAAAGAGGTTTGGCTGGGCGCACTGGCTCATGCCTGTAATCCCAGCCCTTTGGGAGGCCAAGGTGGGTGGATCGCCTGAGGTCAGGCGTTCGAGAGCAGCTGGGCCAACACAGTGAAACTCCGTCTCTACTAAAAATACAAAAATTAGCTGAATGTGATGGTGGACACCTGTAATCCCAGCTACTCAGGAGGCTGAGGCAGGAGAATCGCTTGAACCTGGGAGACAGAGTTTACAGTGACCCGACATCTCGCCACTGCACTCCAGCCTGGGCAATAAGAGCAAAACTCCATCTCAAAAAAAAAGAAAAAGAAAAAGAAGAGGTTTAATTGACTCATGGTTCTGCAGGCTGTACAGGAGGCATAGCAGCTTCTGCTTCTGGCAAGGCCTCAGGAAATTTACAATCATAGTGAAAGGGGAAGGGGAAGCAGGCACGCCTTAAGTGGCCAGAGCAGGAAGAAGGGAAAGGGGCGGGAAGGATAAACAACCAGATCTCATGAGACATCTGTCAGAACAGCTCTAGGAGGATGGTGCTAAACCATTAGAAATTGCCCTCATGATCCAATCAACTCCCACCAAGCCCCACCTCCAGCATTGGGGATTACATTTCAACGTGAGATTTGGGTAGGGACACAAATCGAAACCATATTACATATGATCTAATATGTAGCCTTGGATGGAATCCAGGGCTCAGGGTATAAAACCCCTTGTAGCTTCTGGGATGTGCAGACTGGTTGGTTCCTTGCTTCTTGCTCTCCCAGTCTCGTAAACATATTCTCCATTATCTCAAGCAGCAGAGCATATTCTATATGCGTCAAATCAAAGGCTAAATCGTCACAGCTACGCTTGATGCACTGCTACCTTTCCACCCTCACGTCCTCACCACCTGCTTCTTTGGTTGATCACCAATTAACAGTGTAGGCTCCCAGAGCTCGGGGCTTTTGCAGCCTCCATACCACTGTTGGCCCCCTGGACCCACCTTATGTACTCTTAACCTGTCTTTTCTCATTCTTTGACTCTGCCGGACTTCGTAGCCCCCACGGCCCGGTGTTGGCTCTGATCACCCCAACATGATTGTACTGAATACTGCAGACAACTGTAACACAATAATAAGTATTTGTGTACCTAAACACATCTAAACATAGAAAAGGTACAGTAAAAATACAACATAAAGGATGTTTTAAATGATACACCTATGTAGAGAACTGACCATGAATGGAGCTTGCAGGACTGGAAGTTGCTCTGGGTGAGTCAGTGAGAAGTGAGTGAATGTGAAGGCCCAAGACGTTACTGTACACTACTCTAGGCTTTATAAACACTGTACACTTAGGCTACACTACATTTATTTTAAAATATTTTCCTTTCCTTAATAATAAGTTAACCTCAGTGCACTCTTTTACTTTATAACCTTTTTTTTTTCTAACTGTGACCCTTTTGTAATCATACTTAGCTTAAAATACAAACACGTTATACCACTGTACAAAAATATTTTATTTCTTTACATTCTTAATCTTACCTATATCTTTTCTATTTTTATGTATTTATTTCTTTTACTTTTTAAACTTTTTGTTAAAAACTAAGTCACAAACACATGCATTAGCCTAGACCTGCACAGGGTCAGGATCATCAATATCACTGCCTTCCGCCTCCATATCCTGTCCAACCGCGAAACTTCAGGGGTAATGGCATGCATGGAGCTGTCATCTCCTAGGATAACAATGCCTTCTTCTGGATACCTCCTGAAGGACCTGCCTGAGGCTGTTTCACAGTTAACTTTTTTTGAATAAATAGAAAAAATAACCTCTAAAGTAAGGATAAAATGCACAGTATAGTAAATGCATAAGCCAGTAACATAGTCATTTATTATCATTACCGAGTATTATGCACTATACATAATTCTATGTGCTATACTTTTATAAGACTGGCAGTACAGTAGATTTGTTTACATCAGTGTCACCACAAACACATGAATAATGCTCTGACATGATGGCTACAACATCACTAGACACCAGGAACTTTTCAGCTCCATTATAATCTTACAGGACCACCATTGTATATGAGGTCTACCATTGACCAAAACATCATTTTGCAACTCATGACTGTATATTTCTATATTCTAGCAATAAACTCTTGGATAACAAAATTTAAAAATATAATAGTGTTTTAAATCACCCAAAAATGAAATATTTAGGTGCAAATCTAACAAAACAAGTATATGTGTTGTATGTGGAAAAATACAAAATGTTGATAAAAGAAATGAAAGAAGATCAAAATAAATGGAGAAACATATCATTTTCATATGCTGGACATGTCAGTATAGTAAAGCTGTCAATTCTCCTAAAACTGATACAAAGTTAAAATACAATTTCTGTCAAAACCCCGGCAATATGCTTACATATTTTTATAGACAAATGTTTATGAAAATGCAAAGGAGCATGAAGCATTAAACATTTTTGAAAAAGAAGAATGAAGCAAAGGGAATCAATCTATCTGATTTCAAAACTTACTATATAACCCCAGTAATCAAGACTATGTGGTATTGGTGGCGGAATAGACACACAGATCGGTGAAGAGAGAACCCAAAAATAGACCCAGGCAAATACATCCAACTGATTTTTCACAAACGTGAAAAAGCAATTCAATTAAGGAAACCTTTTCAGTGAACAAATAGATGTGCAAAAGCAGAAAAAAAACAAAAACTCTAAAACCTTGGCCTAAACCTCAAACCTTAAACAAAACTTAACTCAGGGACTTTTGAATGTAAAATATAAAACTGTCAAACTGGCCAGACGCAGTGGCTCATGCCTGTAATCCCAGCACTTTGGGAGGCTGAGGCAGGAGGATCATTTGACGTCAGGAGTTCAAGACCATCCTGGTTAACATGGTGAAACCCCATCTCTATTAAAAATACAAAAATTAGCTGGGCGTGGTGGTGCACGCCTGCAATCCCAGCTACTCGGGAGGCTGAGGCAGGAGAATCACTTGAACCCGGGAGGTAGAGGTTGCAGGGAGCCAAGATTGTGCCACTGCACTCTAGCTTGGGTGACACAGCGAGTCTCCATCTCAAAAAAAAAAAAAAAAAAATCGAACTATAAAAAAAAGAAAAGATTTGGGTTTGGGATCTAGAGCTAGGCAAAGAGATCTTCACATAGTGTGACCTGCAAATAAATGACAAATTGGACTTTATTAAAGTTAAAAATGTTAGCTCTGAGAAAAAGTCTATTAAGAGGATGAAAATACAAGTTATGTACTTGTAGAAAATATTTGCAACCCACACGTCTAACAAGGACTAGTATCAGACATATATAAAGAATTCTCAAAACGCAGCAGTAAAAAAATCAAACTTACCATTTAGAATATGGGCAAGGATCTGAACAAACATTTCACTGAAGAGGATCCAGAGATGGCAAAAAAGCACATGAAAATATGTTCAGCATCACTAACCACTGGGAAAATGTACATTTAAACCACAGTGAGATATCACTACATGAAAATAAAAAATAGTGATAACAGCAAATGCTGGTGAGTGTGTGGAGAGACCAGCACACATACATTGCTGGTAGGAGAATAAAGTAAGACAGCAACTCTAGAAATTTGAGTTAATAATCATTTGACAATTTGAAAACTAAACATATAGCCATCATAAAAACCAGCCACTGCTTACTTAGGCTCATAACTTAGAAAAATCAAAACTTGTGTTCACACGAAAACCCATTCACAGATGTTTTATCAGCTTTATTCATAATTAAAAGAAAAAAAAAAAGAAAACCTGGAAACAACCCAGATATTCTTCAGTGTGTAAAGGGTTAAACAAATCGGTACTCCTTAGGCCAGGCACAGTGGCTCAGGCCTGTAATCCCAGCACTTTGGGAGGCCGAGGCAGGAGGATCACAAGGTCAGGAGATCAACACCATCCTGGCCAACACAGTGAAACCCTGTTTCTACTAAAAATACAAAAACGTAGCCAGGAATGGTAGCACATGCCTGTAGTCCGAGCTACTCGGGAGGCTGAGGCAGGAGAATCACCCGAACCCAGGAAATGGAGTTGCAGTGAACCAAGATCGTGCCACTGCACTCCAGCCTGGGTGACAGAGCAAAACTCCGTCTCAAAAAAAAAAAAAAAAATCGGTATTTCCATGCCATGGAATACCACTTAGCAATAATAAGGGGCAAACTGTGGATACATGAAACAACCCAAGTCAATCTTTACACATTTATGCTGAGCAAAAAAAACCCAATCCCAAAACATGACATCCCACATGATTCCACTTATGTAACATACTGAAATAGCAAGATTATAGAAATAGAGAATGGAGGAGTGGTGGTCAGGCCTAAGAACAGGGTTGAGAGGCTCAAAAGGGAAGGATTTCTGCCTTGATCTGGCACCCTTCTTTCTCTGCACCACCCCCTTCTGCATCATGATGGGCATGGGACAGACAAGGGCTCCTCTCAATGGAACCAGACCTGTCTCTGGCCAAAGGGAATTTCCAAAGATGTGTCTCCAGAAGCAGAATAAGAGAGGTTTGATTCGGGCACATAAGCTTTTCAGTGAATTACTCTCTTTGAAAATGATGAGAGAGACAGGTTTTCAAATTTCCAGGTCTGTCCTGGGATGTAGATTGGATTTAATAGGCCATGTCCACCAGGAAATTTCAAAAGTCAGGTTTTTAAAAGGCTGGGAGGGTGGGAACTCGCAGTGCTGGCTGGACTGCAGCCCCAGACACTGAGATGAGCACCGAGTCTTTTTTGACAGGAATCACAGCTTCTCGTGCAGATTCATTTATGGAAAGGAGATAATGGGAATGGGAAAGAAGCACTGCTCTAATTTCATAACATGCAGCTCTCAACATGTTTAAATTCCAGGACCGCCTTTGCAGTTGAGCTTCTCTGGAAATATGCTACTCCCTGAAAGGACATACGCTCAACCATGCTGAGGCGGGGTGGATGTGCTCACCCTGGATGCACATTCGGAACATGGGCCCTAGAACTGCAGGTTGGGGGTTGCAAGGGCCTCAGGGTCAACAGTTACCCAGTGAGCCACCTGGTGGGGATCATAGGCCATCAGTGCTCAGTGGCACTCAGCCAAGGTGTGCATTCTGTGGATCTCTTTGGACACTTACACTCTCCCAATTCTGTCCCCTCTGGGGTGGGGTGGCAGCTCCCGTTCCAGGGGATGCCGTCCTCATCCCCACCTGCTGTAGGGCTCAGACTTTGGTAGGCTCTGAAGGAGGTAGTAAGGAGGAAGCAGACCTGGGCTGTGATCTCACAGAGCTGGCATCTGAGGTGACAGAGAAAATCCTACATAAAGTTGTATGTCCTGGAGTAGGACCAGGTGCTGGAATGGACTCCAGACTGCAGGTGCTCTGGGACACCAGCCTCATGGGAACTTGCAGTGCTGCCTGCACAGGAGTGGGTGGCAGGTCAGCATCACCCCAGCCACTGATGCTATGTGGTAGGATGGAATCCTGGCACCATTGCTTAATAGCTGGTGATGCTGAACTATACATCCCCTCTGCCTTGGTTTTCTCATCTGTAAAATGGGGATCATTATACTTGCCTTCCTGGACTGTGTTAAGATTCAACATGACATTAAGCACATCTCACGGTACAATGAGTGGAAAAGCAGGAGAGAGTGAAGGAGAAGACCCACCGCCCTCACACCCACACCAGCTCCCTCCCAAGTCCTGAAATTCCCACATTAGCCTCAATCTTCAGGGGCCTTCTAGAGCCAGGGCCATTTTAATTCCCAGAATTGGTATCCCTTGGGAAGAGAATGAAAGAAGCCAGACATTCCTAAATTTGATGAGTTAACCCACAACTCCCCAGACGTACTGTTGAAAGCTGGGGCCCTCAGAATGAGATGTGTGGGTTTGCTGGAGACCAGGAGAGACTGGGGAGCTGCACCCGGGCTGTGGACCGCAGGCCCAGACTCAGGGCCTCAGGACCTCAGGAGGCCGTGAGGCTTAGCGGTCTTGCTCTGGGCAGCGCAGGGCGCATTTGCCTGCTCACCCCAACTCTCCAGCGGACATTTGCTGAGAATGGGAGGCAGGACCATGGAAATTTCCATTCCCACGTGGCCCATGGACTTTGGGGGGAAAATCTTACCTGGATTTTTGTTGTTATGCTGCCATTCCCTAGTTGTGTGATTGTTTTTTCTCAATCTCTGCTAGGCTCAGTTTCTTCATCTTTAAAGTGGGAATAGCAGCTCTCATCTTCTCTCAGGCAGTGAAGGATTAGATGGCACTGCTCCTGACAGGCTCTGTTTCCTGTTGGACGAATAAGTAGAGGGAGTAAGGAACCATTTGCCCCTGCTGGCCCCC
This sequence comes from Piliocolobus tephrosceles, assembly GCF_002776525.5. Taxonomy (NCBI): domain Eukaryota; kingdom Metazoa; phylum Chordata; class Mammalia; order Primates; family Cercopithecidae; genus Piliocolobus; species Piliocolobus tephrosceles. The sequence goes on along the minus strand of NC_045444.1, from coordinate 10,826,763 downwards.
AACCACCCCTGTCCTCCTTGTCATCCTCTCCATAGAATTCAGACTATCCCACTGGCCCCTGTACCCCCAGTCCAATCCTTCAAGTCCCTCTTCTACATGGCCACCAGATCTGATTGCAGCTCTTCTCCTCAGCTCACAACCCTGCTACCATGAGGCTAGGGCCGAAGTGCCTTACACGGACCCTCTCTGGGAGCTGGAACCTGCCACACTCCTGTGAACCCCAAATACCTGAGACAGGTCTCAGTCAAGTTAGAAAATTTATTTTGCCAAGGTTAAGGACGCACGCCTGTGACATGGCCTCAGGAGGTCCTGCCAACAGGTGCCCAAAGTGGGCAGGGCTCAGCTTGGTTTTATACATTTTAGGGAAACATGAGACATCAATCAACATGTGTAAGAGGAACACTGGTTCCATTGGAAAGGCGGAGGGGGCTTCCACCTTGTAGGTAGATAAGAGACAAGCAGCATTCTTTTGAGTTTTTGATTAGCCTTTCCAAAGAGACAATCAGACATGCATTTATCTCAGTGAGCAGAGCGATGACTTTGAATAGCATAGGAGGCAGGCTTTCCCTAAGCAGTTCCCAGCTCGATTTTTCTCTTTAGCTAGTGATCTTGGGGGTTCCAAGATTTATTCTCCTGCCACACTCCCCAGCCTCATCCCATATCCTCCTTGACTGGAACCTCCTATTGTCCCAACCCCATGCCTTGGGCATGTCCTGCTCCCCCTGGAGACAGGCACACACATGCAGACTTAGCACAGCTCAGGGCACCTCTGACCCCATCTCAGCTCTGTGTGGTCCTTCCCACTTTGAGCCCTTGCAGCAGCCACGGAAACACCATCCTAACACTTACAGATTCTTATAGTGAATGTGTCCTGCTGTGTCTCCTCCAACTCCAGGTGGTGATCAAGGCTCAAGTGTTATTTATGTATTTCCATAACCTCAGCCAGTGCAGAGCTGGAAGGGGTGGGGAAGCCAGGGGAGGGGCGAGAAGGGAAAGGGGAGAGAGGGAGAGAAGAATGGAGGGGGAGGAGAGAGAGGAAGAAACGGGGGGGAGGAAGGGAGGAGGGGAGGGGAGGGAAGGAGAGAGAGAGGCAGGAAAGGAGGAAGGGAGGGTGAACTGAGGGAGGGAAATGAGGTGGAGAAGGAGAAAGGGGAAGGCAGAGAGGGAGAAAGGGTGGAGGAGGGAGGGAAGGAGAAGAGGTGGAAAAGGAGGGAGAAAGAAAGTTAGCTGGTTAACTGATTAGTTAGTTAGGTAGTTGGTCACTAAAATAAGACCAATCAAATAGAACCATTCTACCCACAGGAGTAGACTCAAACTTGACTTTGTGAGCTTACTCGTGAGATAACGAATCAGACCCTGAGAAGCAAGTTCATCCTTGGGCCATGATGCCAGGAACTGTGATGGCTTCCATCCATCTTGAGCCGCTTTTGTTATCCAAATTATAGTATGCAAGACAGAAGCAGCATAATGAGGTCCTGTGCATTCTCTGGGGGGATGGGGGAAGAGGAGTGGGAGAGGAACAAAGGCCTCCAACCTCCCAAGACGGAGGCTCCCTCGTTGTCTTGGGCAGCCCCAGCTTCCTTTGAAAGCAAGAAAGGAGCACAGTCCACTGCCATGGCAACCACCCTCAGCCATCCTGGGACTGGGACGTGACTACTTACTGGGAGCCGTCCAGAGGCCAGGTTTCCCCAGTTTCCAGCCACACAGGAATAGAAGCCCTTTAAAAGGAATGACAGATGACCCTTTTTAGGACCTGGCTCAGCCACCAGTGACGGCTGGGGAAAACCTCTGTCCTCACCTACCATCTGCTCCATTACAGGGTGTAATTTGCCTGTCCTGAACGCCAATTTGAAAGCAGCCTGTAACTATAAAGCAACAAAGATGCTAACCAGGGCTTACGAGTAAGTAGACAAAAGGAGACGTCACCTCCTTGCTCACATGGAAGGTTGAACTTGTGGCTGTCAGCAGGAGGCAGCAGACCCAGATGCAGGCATCTCTGGGTCCTTCCTCAGGAGCTCAGGTTCACTCACAGTCACTGTGACCCACTGGGGGTCAGTCCTGGTGTAGACAGTGAGCACTGACCTTAGTTAAAAGTTCCTTGGTACCACCACCGGGATAAGAATTTTTTATGCTATTCTCATTCAGCCATTGCCACAACCCTACAAGGAAGGTATCTTAAGTGAGTTGTGTGCATTCACAAAGCTCAGGTGGCAGAGGTGGCAGTGGGTTCTGCCAAAATCCATCTTCCCTTCTTCTCTAACAACAGGACTGCAGCTTGGCAGTGGCTGGAGAGCTACACCACATACCTCAGCTCCCCCTGCACTCCGGTCGCCCTAATGGGAGCAGAAGAGGTGGGGTCACTTGTTGACCAAAGCCTTTACAACTGGGGCTTGGCTGTTCCTTGATCTGGGTCCTCTTCCTACACACCCGAGCATGGGAGGAGCTAGGACCCAGTCTTGGTCACACAGATGAGAACGGTGCTGAAGGAGTGGGGAAGAAACAGTGTGGCAGGAACTCGGGTCTCTGAATGAGCATGGGGAGCTGAGCCACCTGCTGGTCCTAATCTCGGACCTTAGTGACAGACAAACTTGGCCTCATGTGAGCCTCTGCCCATGGTTTGTACTGGTCACTTCGCTTAGTGTCCTGTCAGAACAACAGAGACCAGGTATTTCAAACAGTAGGAATTTGATATGGAGAACCAGTTACGAAAGTTTTGGAAGCCTGGAAAATTAGAAAGGGGAAGCTGAGGTTCTGCAGAGACTATGAACTGTGGGAAGCTGTCATCATCCCAGGAGCTGGAGAAGCAGAAGAGAAAATGGCATATCCCAGATCCCAGGATCACTGCACCTCTGAGGCTATGGAGCACGTGCTGCTGCTGCTGCTGCTGCTGTGACTGTGGGAACCATCACCACAAATTAGCAATCAACAATAGGCCTTCCCTCCCATAGACCACCTGAGCCAGAGTCCATGAGTGAGATGCTGCTGGAATCGGTCATCCTAGGGAGGAACCCAAGAGGCTGTTACAGCTGCAAGAGACAGCAGAAGAGGCAGGAAGAAAATAAAATGGTTTCTCTCTTCCTCCACCTTCTCCTGCTGGAGTTTCCCATTGGCAAGATTAGTTTGCAGGCAAGTTAGTTTGCAGGCTTCCTGCTCCCTGTGACCCAGATGGATCTGGGAGCAGAGACAAGTGAGCAGCACACTGGGCTAGTGAAAGGTCTGGTACTGGGGTTGGCAGATGTCTCCACTTCTGACTGACTAACAGTAGTTTTCCAGGATGCTGCACTAAGAGGCTAGAGGAGGGGAGGACAATCAAGGGTCCCTGTCTCCAGTCCACTGGGGCAGAGACGAGGCCAGAACTGAGAGGGCAGCAGGGGGACTGGTGAGAGGGATGCTCTCAGGCAAAATCAGGCCTGGGCTCTATAGGAAAGGGGCCTGAAGCAGTTTGCAGCACCTGGAGGTGAGGGTGGATGGTGGCCGTGCATGCACTTTGAATTGGTCATCTGCATTCCAGGGCATGGACCACTCTCCCAAGATTGAAAAAAATACCTGATAGAGGATCACATGGCACCAAATAAAAGTGTTTATTTTAACAGGAGCAGTGATCTCAGCCAGCATGCACCGAACAGCTCCTCAGTGCCAAGCACCACACTGCACCCTGCAAATACACTTTCCTCACGTGAACCTCGTGACGGTCCCCCATTCAAGAGACATTTTCACTCCATTTTATATTGAGAACGTTGACATGTGGGTTATGTAAGCTCACTCAAGAATTAAGTGGCAGGGGTGAAATTGTCACCTCAATCTGACTCCAAGCTTATTGACTTTGCCTCAGAACATCCCTCCTACCAATCCCCCTGCTGCCCTCCCGGTTCTGGCCTCATCTCTACCCTGGTGGACTGGAGACAGGGACCCTTGATTGTCCTCCCCTCCTCTAGCCACATGACTCCCTAGGCGAGGCCTTCACTCGGTCTGGATGATTCTTCTGAAACCAGATCTGGCCACGTCACTCCCAATGAAACACAGATGCAAATGCCACCATCTGACATTGTCCCCAGCCTCTGGGCTCACCCCAGAGATTCTCAGTCAGCAGGCCTTGGGGGAACCTGTCAATCTGCCTTGAGAAAGTCTCTGGGGACTCCAACTCTCTGCCCACTCTAGGGAGCCCAAGCCTTGGGTCCAGGTGGCATCGGAAGGTCCCTGGTCCAGCCTCTGCCTGCCCATACAGCCTCACCACTCAACCCTTCAGCCTAGAATATCAGTGGAGCAGCATTGAGACTCCATCACCAGGAGGCATCTGGGTCCTGGGTCATGGGGAGCTCTGTATGATGACATTGCTGCGTTTGTTCACCAGGAAAGTAAAAGAAACATCCTTGATGCTGGAAACATCTGGGACCAGCTCCCAGAGCACAGAAATCTGGCCAACCTGTCCATCATTTGGCAGAAGCCCAGGTCTCTGGGCTGGTCCTGACTCTGAGATGGAGCCTGTGATCTCAGGGAAGCTCTGCTTTACCTACAGCCTCACTTCCTGGTCAGCAGAAGCAGCCTGTAGTCCATGGCCAGCTGTGCAGGTGACCTGTCCACTTGACCACACATGAGAGATACCTTGCCTGCTCACGGCAGGGGAGGACAGGGCCATGGCATCGGGAATCTCTGCACTGGGGTCTCTGGGTCACAGAGAGACTGACAGGCTCAGAGCCCAAACTTGTCACCCACAGCCTTGCATCCTATCAAAGATTTGCAAGGAAATGTGGATGGACATGCAAGGATGGCTCTGAGGGGCCATGGGATGTGCTGACTTTTCATACCTATACCTGCTGTCCAAGACTTTCTGGAAAGAGAGAATATCTCTTTTCTGTCTCTCCCTCTTTCTGTATTACGGGTTCTATGAAGGAATCCTTTGGTTTTTAAAGATGTAAACTGAGTCACGGTTGGACTTGAAAACCCCCTAATGGATACAACAGCATGGGGCATAGAGTCAGTGGACACAAAGCCTCTCCCTGCTTGAACATCCAAGGCACAGGCCTGGAGGAAGGGGGCAGAGAGCAGAGGATAAGCCACAGCCAAATCTGTTGCCCCCACACTGGCTGTCAGTGCTTGACTGTCGGGTGGAATCCTGCTGTCTCTCACAGGATCTGCTGGAGACGACATCCCAGCACACCCCTCGGCAGCCCTCGCTGGGTGAGACCAGCCCTGATGAGCACTCCAGACGCCTCATGCAGTACTCCACACGAGCACTCCACACACGTGGTTGGAGGAAGAGCTATCCCCCACTCATTTTCTAGGAGGAAAATGAGGCCCCAGAATCTCAGTGACTTGCCCCAGGTCCCTTGCTAGGACAAACAGAGCAGGTGTTCAGGCCACTGTTCATGTCAGCATGAAATAAACATCCAGAGAGATGAATCTCCAAGAAGGCAGTTTGTTTTGTTTGGGAATAATACACAAGAATTGCCACTTGGGACACGCAAACTGGGGTGGCCCCTAGGTGTGTTCAAAGAACAAAGTGAAAGCCTGGGGTTTCGTTGCGAAGAGAGGAAGGTTTTGTACAGCTGTTCTGAAAGTTCGTTCCTTGGTGTCCTGCAGGGAGTGGTGTCCTGCAGGAGCTGGCGACTCCTGAGGGAGAATGGCAGCCGTTACCAGTCAAACTCGAAAGCTTAGGGTCATACCAGGCCCGTGCATGCATGCGGTTTTGGACTGACCTTGTAAGACAGTTCCTGGAGTAGGCGTTTGTAACTTGGGGGTTTTTCCCTCTGTTTTAGTCAGATGTGATAAAAATGTCGCCATTTTGTATAATCAATTTTCACTTCCCAAAGGCCATGCAGGGGCTGAGATGTGGGACTAAAGGACAAAGAAACCTCCTGCCCTGAGGCCCTATTGTCCCAGTTCTCAGTAATGGAGCCACATTCCAGGGTCCCTGCTGTGAGCTGCCAGGCTGGCTCATGAATTATTCATCATCCCATGCTTCACAACCAATCTGTGGATTGTGTTTGTTATTTACTGAATTGTGTGTAGAGCTTAGCGATAGGGTGCTTTGAACTGGCCCAAACCCACCAGGGTAAGGCTGCTTTGCTCAGCCCCCACCAGGGCCCTGGCTTCACTTCCTGTAACACTGTCATTCATCTGTGTTTGCTCAAAACCCGGAAATGCCCATCTCAGCTGTGGGTTTTAAAGGCATGAAAACCAAAATTGTATTATAACTTTGTGGGAAATGAAACTGCATTTGTTTCCTACGACAAATGTAACAAATCACCATGAATTCCGTGGCTTTAACCAGCCCACATACATTCTCTCACAGTGCAGGAGGTGAGAAGTCCAAAACAGCCCTCACTGGGCTGAAAGGAAGGCATCAGCAGGGTCGCATTTCTTCCTGGAGGCTCTGGGGCAGAATCTGTTTCCTGCCCTTCCGGCTTCCAGAGGCCACCCACGTTTCTCAGACCAGGGGCCCTTCCCCTTTCAAGGCAGTAATGGCTGGTGGAGTCGCTCTCGCATTGCAACACCCGGCTCTCAGCTCTTGCCTCTCTCTCCACTTGCAAGGAGGCTTGTGATTATACACGGGGCCCCCCGAGATAACCTACGTCAGCTCCTTACCTTGAGGTCAGCTGATTGTTTGGAGGAACGGAGGCAAGATGGTGCACTTCCGGGTTCTTCTTCACCACCAACTCTTCCCCCGTGCGCGAAAATGCAGCGGCGCCCGGGAAGGTGCAGATCAACTGGGCATGCGCCAGGTGACGTCAATCGGAAGAGACCAAGCTTTACCTGGTCGCACCTGTGGAACGCCCACCCCCCCCACACGCCCGTGCCCCGCCTATTGCCCTCCCACTCCTAGAAAAGCCGCTGTTGGCCAGTGAGCCACCGGCCTTCTCACAGCCCCACTCCTGTCGGGATGTCAGGACTGTGGGAACTCCGTCGGAGAGCTTCACCGGGGGACTCTGTCGGCCTCCTTTGCCGGAGGCCGATAGACTTCTCCCCCACACCTTAAGTGACCAAAAATAAACTTGCAGTTTTGCTCCTACACTTGCCTACCCGCTGGTTCTTTTGCGCCCGCTTGGCTGGTCTTAGAAAAACAAATCACTGATGAGTAGCCTTCATTCTATCTGCAACCTTCACTTTCCTTGCCGGGCAACCAGCGCATTCTCAGAGACTAGGATGTGGACATCTTTGGGGCCATTATTTAGCCTGGCATAGAAATGGAAAAGAAAGCTCGGTCTGGGAAGGCTTCCAGGGGCTGTGTCCGTCATCCTGCAAAACCCAAAACCCCCTCCCCAGTATTCCCAGTGAATGCTCCTCCAGCCACAGCTTGAACATCTGTGGGCGGCATCCTCACTACCAGAGGCCACCTCTCCAGCCCTTTGGGTGCTCCTGAGCCACTAGATCCGAGCTCTACACTTTGGAAGGATACAAGGTACATGTGCAAAGTGCACCTGATCCCTGATCCCAAAGTCAGCTGTGTTTGAAGAGCCGCTATGCCCTCTACCTTCTCTCTGCAGCTGAGGAGGCCAGCATGTCCACCCCAACCACCTTCCACCATTCCAGGCACCACTCACCAGCACAACTCCACCTGGCAATGTCTCTTCTTAACCGTGGCAACCAGAATATGACAGATGTCACTGAGCTCCTATATGTGCCTAAACGGAGCCCGAGTGTCAAGTCATATCCATGTGAGCCCATGAGGCTGACCAGGTCATCCCTTCTGCAGAGGGGGAGACTGGGACTCATACAAAGTCACTCACCCACGATCACACAGCCAAGTGACTCAGCAGAGGCTGCGTCTAGATCACAGCCTGTGTCTGTCTCCCTGCCTCGGTGCTCCCATCTCTAGTCTAGCCCTTGCTTGCTGCTGAGAAGGACACTGAACCAAGAGGCAGGAATGTAGGGGTTTTTTGTTTTGTTTGTTTGTTTGAGATGGAGTCTCGCTCTGTCACCCAGGCTAGAGTGTAGTGACACGATCTCGGCTCACTGCAACCTCTGCCTCCTGCTTCAAGTGATTCTCCTGCCTCAGCCTCTTGAGCAGCTGGGACTACATGCGCACACAACCATGCCTGGGTAATTTTTGTATTTTTAGTAGAGATGGGGTTTCACCATGTTAACCAGGCTGGTCTCGATCTCCTGACCATGTGATCCACATGCCTTGGCCTCCCAAAGTGCTGGGATTACAGGCGTGAGCCACCGCGCCCAGCCAGGATGTAGGTTTTATTCCCAGTGAACCCATTTGTAATTGTGTGACTTGAACTTCAAATTTCCCTATTGTAAATGGGACTACCAGCAACCCCTCAAGACTGTGCGAGGATCGGACAGACCAGCCACGAGAGAACTTGGGAGCTTGTAAGGGGCCCTGGGAAGAGGACAGGTCTTCCTGGTTTCTGTCGTGACACATCCTGTGCTCCATTTACATTAATTCCCTGGCAGCACCCTCTTGCTCCTGGCCTCTCCCGAGCTGGCTGTCCCTGAAAACTCTCATGCTGTCAGAGTGTGCACCTGGAGGCCCAGAGGAACACTTGATTGCAGTGGGGAGGCGTCAGGGTCTGGAGATCCTGTCCAACCAAGTGTTGACACTCCTGGCCCTTTAGTGTCCTATTTCCATACAGCAGAGCTGACGTGTGCCCAGCACTGAAGAGGCACTGGCACCCCTGGAGGCCAGTCCTTCCTCCAAGAGGGGAGACAGGCATGTGGACAGTCTGTTCCAACGGAGTGTTGATGCAGGGGGTAACGACATGGGGAGAGGCCCAGTGCCACCCAGAGGAGAGTGGTGGAGTGGAGCCTGAGAGGATCGAGGGAGTTGGCCTCACCAAGGAGAGCAGCAGCAGGCCAGCATCCCAGCCAGGACAGACGGCCTGGAGATGAGCTCCGTTCAGGGTGTCTCTGAGACCCAGAGAACAGGCAAAGGAAAAGGTGGGATGTGAGGCTCAGGAAAGAGATCCGCCTTGGATGACAGGCTCTTCTGGGCTAGTATTTATTCCGCCAAGTGTGGATTTGCATGCAAATCTTAGAAAATACAGAACACCGCAAAACCTCTGTCTCTGTAATAAGCCCACTTTAAATCTGTCTCAAAACAGGATTTTCTTTTGTCCCAAACCAAGTAAAATAACTTGACTCAGATTTTAGTCCACATTCCAATGTCCTCCTTCTCTGTAGAAGCTTTAGAAAGCTCTCCACGTGGCCGGGCACAGGGTGGCTCACGCCTGTAATCCCAGCACTTTGGGAGGACAAGGCGGGTGGATCACGAGGTCAGGAGATCAAGACCATCCTGGCCAACATGGTGAAACCCCGTCTCTCCTGAAAATACAAAAATTAGCCGGGCATGGTGGCGGGTGCCTGTAGTCCCAGCTACTCAGGAGGCTGAGGCAGGAGAATCACTTGAACCCGAGAGGCGGAGGTTGCAGTGAGCCGAGATCACACCACTGCACTCCAGCCTGGTGACAGAGCAAGACTCCATCTAAAAAGAAAGAAAGAAGAAAGAAAGGAAGAAAAGAAAGAAAAGAAAGAAAGAGAGAGAGAGAAAGAAAAGAAAGAAAGAAAGAGAAAGAAAGAAAGAAAGGAAGGAAGGAAGGAAGGAAGGAAGGAAGGAAGGAAGGAAGGAGAGAGGGAAAGGAAAGGAAAGGAAGGAAAGGAAGGAAGACAGAAAGAAAGCGCTCCACTTTCAGGCCTGAGCCCGGGATTGGCCACTGCTGCCCTTGCTGTTGCTTTACTTCTCCCCTGGCACTTTCTGCTCTGAATTACTAGGACCCAAAGTGGGAGGCGGGGCTGTGACCAATCCAGGGCAGGGAGGGGCTAGGCAGGGAGAGGGAATGCCACGGGGCTGCCATGTCCTTCTCAACTCACCGTGGCAGGCAGGGCCTCATCATAGCCTTTCAAGTGAGAATATTGAAAGACTTTTTAAAGTGCTAACACACACTGACACCAGAAGAGTGTTTTAATCACCGCTCCTGCCCCCACTCCAGGGAACAAGAACTGGATTCCTGTCCACCACTGCAAAGAACCCCAGAGAGACTGTCTTTGGAGGCCGAGGAGGTGAGGAGGCAACCGCCGTGGAGGGACGATCCACCCGGATGTCTACAAACTAGCAACACACAATTGGAAATCAAAATATACATTTTCTAAAATAGAGCTTACCACAGCATTAAAAGAAATCAAACACTTAGAAATACATCTCACAAAATATGTGCCTAATTTGTATGCTAAAAGTTGCCAAGCATTGTTGAGAGAAATGGTAAAAGGTCTAAATGTGTGGAGAAGTGTTGAACACATGAGTGGGAAGGTTTGACGTTGTTAAGACGGCAGTTCTTCCCAAAATGATCTATAAATTCAGCGCAAACCCATTAAGAATTTCTGTAGACTTTCGAGAAGTAAATTAACAGGTGGGTTCTAAAACTTACATTGAAAAGCAAAAAATGTCAGAATAGCCAAAATAATTTGGAAGAAAAAAAAGAAGAAAGTAGGAGGAATCTCACACCAGACCTAAATAGTAAATAAAAAGCTATAGTAATCAAAATAGTGTGGTATTAGTATAAGGAGAGACATAGAGATTGATATAATATAATTGAATTGAGAGTTCAGGGATAGACTCACACATATACGATCAATTAATTTTCAACAACACGCCAAGCAGTTCAACAGGAAATTTCACTCTTTCCAACGAAGAGTCAGAAACATCAGGACATCCTTATTTTAAAATGCACCACAACCCTTACCCTGTACCTTATCCCAAAAACAAACAAACAAAAAAAACTAACTGAAATACAGCATAAGCCTAAATGTAAAACCAAAGCCTAAACCTCATAAAAGACAGGAGAAAAACATGTGTGCTTGGATTAGGCAAACATGTTTTCAATAGGACAAAAAAAAGCACAAAACTACAAATGAAAAAAAATTGATAAATTGGACTTCCTCAAAATCAAAAGCTTCTGTTTTTTGAAAAACACTGTTTTAAGAAATGGAAAGTCAAGCCACAGACTTGGAAAAACACATTTTCTTTTTTTGAGATAGGATCTCACTCTGTCGCCCAGACCGGAGCCCAGTGCAGCGGCATGATCTCGACTCACCACAACCTTCGCCTCCAGGGTTCAAGCCATCCTCCTGCCTCAACCTCCCAAGTAGCTGGGATTACTGGCACCTGCCACCATGCACAGCTAATTTTTGTTATTTTTAGTAGAGACGGGGTTTCACCATGTTGGTCAAGCTGGTCACAAACTCCTAACCTCAGGTGATCCACCTGCCTCAGCCTCCCAAAGTTCTGGGATTACAGAAGGAAGACAGAAAGGTGTCTTCTGTCAGGTGAACCACTGCGCCCAGCTGGGAAAAAAAAAAAGCATTTTCAAAACATCTAGCTGATAAAGGACCTTCTCGGAATATCGAAAGAATATTTATAACTTTATAAAAAGAAGACAAACAATTCAATATGGAAAATAGACAAAAGATTTTGGACATTTCACCAAAAACTATATGTGAATGGTAAATGCATACAAATGCACAATACTATTAGTCATTAAGGAAAGAAAATTATAATGAAGTATTGCTAAAATTACACACCCCCAGAATTGCTACAACTACAGTGACCACACCAAATACTGGCAAGAATGTGGAGCAGCTGAAACTCTCATCCATTGCTGGTGGGAGTGCAAAACGGTGCATCCGCTTCAGAAAAGAGCTTAGCAGCTACTTATAAAGTATAGCACGCACTTACCATGCAATTCAGCAACGCCCCTCCTGTGGATTTACTCAAAAGAAAAAAGCATATGTTCACATGAATATCAGCTTACTCATAACAGCCAAAAAGTGAGAACAACTCAAATGTCCATCAAACGATAAAACCAAAAATATGTGTGCTATAGGCAAACAATGGAATTCTACTCAGCCATGTAAAGGAATGAACTAGGAATACATGCAATGACGTGGATGAATCTCATAGACGTTGTTGAAATGAAACAAACACAAAACAATATATACGTTTACACTTATATGACACTCTGGAAAAGGCCAAGTTCAGGGAAAAAAATCAGATCAATGATTGCCAGGGGTAGGGTGGAAACAGGGCATTGACTGCAAAACGACGAGGAGGAAACTTTTTGGGTGATGTAAATGTTCTAGATCTTGCGTGCGGTTGTGTTTACCCGGCTGGTGATATTTGTTCAAAACTCAGTGAAGTGAGCACGCTGCAGGGATAAATTTTACTGTTTGCAAATTGTACATCAATAACTGACTTCTAAAAATAAGCAAGTCAAAACAGGAGACACGTGGCATGTTACCATTTGTATAAAATAATAATAAAAATAGCTACAAATTCAATGAGCCAAACATCCAACCAAAGAGGTTAGAAAAATAGCAAAAATATACTCTAAGAGGAAGAAAGGAAATAAGAGCAGTAAGTGCAGAAATTAATGCAATAGAAAATAAATATAAAACAGAACACACAATTTTTTAAAAGCCAAAAGTTGTTTCTTAGAAAGAACAAATAAAATAGCCAGACTTCTGGCAAACATAATCAAGCATTTAAAAAGAGGAAGATTGATAATGGGGTGGAACTGCAGATACAGCAGAAATTTTCAAAATAGTAAAAGCAAATGAACAATGTACAAATTCCCAGAAAAATAAAGCTAATTAAATAGACACCGAAAGAGAAACCCTGGATCACTAAAAAAGAAAATGAAAACATCAGTTTAAAATCTTTTCATAGAGAAAAACAGCAGTCCCAGATGGTCTGAAAGAGTCCCCAGCACAAAACTCCCAGTTTCATCCAAACTGATCTAAGGATTCCACATCATTTCAATCCCAACAATGATGTCTGTGGGACTCCACGGGGTTATTCTTAAGTGGAAATGGAGACGCCCCTAGGGAGCCAAAGCAACACCGGGGGTGGGGGGCACTGCGAGCTGACCTTCCAGAGGCCAGATGTCCAAGTCAGAATAATTAAGATAAATGGTGTTAGTGCAGCGGGAGGCGACTCACCGATGGACAGGAACTAGAGGGCCAAGAGCCCCCAATCAGGTAACGAAGTTATTTCAGCGCCCAGGAGCCTTCGGGTGCAGCAGGGAGGCCATCACCTCTGGATTGGAGGTGACTGCAATCCCAGCAGGTTTGGGGGAGTGGTGGGGCCGGATTCCTGATGGAACAGGCTTAAGAAGGAATGAGAGAGGGAAGCTGGAGACAGCAGCAAGGGCCAGAGCTGCTCCGAAGTGTGGCTGCAAAGGGGAGCAAAGACGTGGGTGACAGAGCAGGCCTGGGAAGGGCACGCAAGAAGGTGGCTTTGTCTGTTTGCTCTCTTGCTGGCTGGTTTGCTTTCAAGGAGAGCAGGAGAACGTGATGGTGCAGAAAGAGAGGAGAATGCTGGAGAAGGTCCTGGCACTGGCGGGAGGTGATGGGGACAGACCTGGAAAGGAGCAGAGAAGGCACAGCCCTCGGTGCAGGAGGAGCAGGGGTGCAGGCAGATGGCATGGTAGGAGGGTGGAAGGTGCGGTGCAGGTTGCTCTGGGCGCTCCTCTGATAGGGAGAGTGGTTTGAGCAACGCAGAGATAGCAAGGAAGTAGACTGGAGCGTGGGCACCCAGGCAGGAAAACAGGCGCACAGGCTGGGCTGCCCTGGGGGCTGCCCGTGCAGCTGTGGGCCTTGTGGGCCCTATTCTTGCAGGAGCACAGAGCCCAGCCTGTGGAGAGGTGCATATCCTGGGTGGGAGTTTGCCAAAAGACAGGGTCAGAGAGCTGAGGGTGCACAAGGAGTGGAGGCGACTGTGAAGCAGCGGCCTGGCTGTGGCTCTGGAGCTGGTAGCAGGTGCAGGAGTATTTCATGATTATGATGCAGAATCTACACAAACACGGTGTCTACCCTTTTGTGGGTGTGAGACCTTACAGAACGCTACATTTCTAAGAAATGAAGTTTGGGTTTTAGTGAGGTGGGGGAGCAGGGGTGCTGCAGCTGTGGAAAGTCCATGTGTGGAGAGGCAGAACCGTGACAGGCCGCAGGAGCCACCAGGCTCGGTCCCCACAGCCTCACAAGCCTTCCTTAGCATTCTGGTTTTGTCCCTGGGAACGACAAGACCACGGATCATTTTACACATGAGAATGAGGTGCTCAGGCTTGCGGTGTGGTGCACAGAGAGGCCTGCTCCACTCTGCTTCCTGAGGAACCCACCCGCAGTGATGTTGCTGGGTGGGGGACGGGCCCGGTGGACGACATCTGGGGGTTCAGGAGCTGCTGCTGGGTGGGGGGCACAGGCCTGGTGGACGGCATCTGGGGGTTCAGGAGCTGCTGCTGGGTGGGGGACGGGCCCAGTGGATGGCATCTGGGGGTTCAGGAGCTGTTGCTGGGTGGGGGACAGGCCTGGTGGACAGCCTCTGGGGGTTCAGGAACAGGTTTTCCTTCTGTCTCCCCAGGAGTAGACCAATCACCAGCCATCTCCCAAGACAGGTGAAACATGAGGCAGACGGGCATGGCCAGTGGCTAACGAGGGGATTGGATGGCCCAGAGGTGTCTCCCAATAGAGGAGCAAGGCACCGTCCCCTGCACACAGTGAGCATGCAGTATGTGTGTGGGGTTGCCGCTGCGGGAGGTAGAGAGGAAGCCCCGGAGGGAGAGGTATGTGCCCTCCGTAGGGGCAGGTCTAGGTTTCCTTACTCCCTGTATTTCTGACACTTACCACAGGGCTTGGAACATAGAAGACACTGGATAATGAGAAGGCCTTCTCCCCTCCTTCCTGCCTACCCTGTGCCAGCCGTGCGTGGTGATTAATGCATTCCACTAATGTTTATCTGAGCACCAATCCCTATGACGACCCTGTAAGATCGGTCCCCCGTTTTCCAGGTGATACAAATTCTCCAAGAGGTTCAATGACTTGCCTAAGTGTCTCATGTGCTGAGCAGAGGAACTGAAGGTCTCATTTGAGTCCAAAGCTCTTTCCGTTATATTACACCGTGTTAGGGTTCCAGAGAAAAGAACCAATAGGATAGATGACAGATGATGGATAAATGGATAGATAGCTGGATAGATAGGAACTTATAAGGAATTGGCTTACATAATTATGGAGGCAGGCCAAGTCCAGAATGTGCAAAGCTGACGTCTCAGTTTGAATCTGAAGATTGGAAGCTGCTGTGAAACAGAAAGAGCCTTTATCAGCCATGCACGGTAGCTCAAGTCTGTAATCCCAGCACTCTGGGAGGCCGAGGCGGGCATATCATCTAAGGTCAGGAGTTCAAGACCAGCCTGGCCAACGTGGTAAAAGCCCATCTCTACTAAAGTACAAAGTCAGCCAGGTGTGATGGCAGGTGATTGTAATCCCAACTACTTGGGAGGCTGAGATGGGAGAATGGCGTGAACCCAGCAGATGGTTGTTGCAGTGAGCCAAGATTGTGCCACACTGCACTCCAGTCAGGGCAGCAGAGAGAGACTCCGTCTCAAAAATAAAATGAAATGAAATGAAATGAAATGAAATGAAATGAAATGAAATAATGAAATGAAATGAAATGAAATATTACCAGGCAGGAAAAAAGCTAACGTCCCTGTTTGAAGGGCATCAGGCACGAGAATTCCTTCTTTCTCTGGAGAGAGTCAGCCTTCTGTTCTGTTCAGGCCTTCACCTGATTGGGGAGGCCATTACGTTTTGGAGAACAGTCTACTTCACCCAGTCTATCTATTTAAACGCTCATCTCATCCAAAACACCTTCACAGAAGCACCCAGAATAATGTTTCACCAAGTATCTGAGCACCCCGTGGCCCAGTCAAGTTAAGACATAAAACAAACCATCACACATAGCCTCTCATAGGCATTTTTAAATTAATACCAGAAGCATTGCTCATGTAGAAAAGCTTCTATAATTTGCAAGAGCTGCATTATTTCTCAAATAACAGTCACATTTTTGGAAGTCTTACACTTATTTCCATAAAAACTTTACCTATTCAAGTTCCTAACAATTTGAAATCAAAGGCTAGCTTAACTAACTCTGGCCACTGACCTCTCATTGCTCCATCCAGGAAGAGATTGTCTCCTCGGAGAGAAATAAGAAGACACTGTTTCTAAGGAGCATCAGCCCTTTGGCAGCATCAACGAATAACTCGCTAATTACACACTCTTTATGGTGTCTTTTTCAGATCTAGGTGATAGGACTGTGGTTAATTGCTGGCTTTACCTGCCCTGCCAGTGGCCCCCTAGAGACAGGGACAGGACCTGCTCATCTCCATGGGCTCCTGCCTGCTTGGTGTTCAGAGATGGCACTTGTGCTAAACATGCCAGAAAACACTCATCCCAGCTCCCCAGTAAATGAGCTCAGCTCTTCTTCTAGGTCATCCTGTAAACTGTGCTGGGATCCCTGTGGTCACCTACAAATGCTACAAAAAACCCAGCATGAATCACAAATCCTGGAAGAAAAGGAGCTGTTTCTGTTCATGGTGGTTGTAAAGACCCCGTAGGGAGGTGGAACACATCAGAAGGCTGAGCAGGGTCTGAATCAGTTCAGATCGTGGCCACTGAGTTGTGAAGAAGGAAGGCGAAGGGGGTGGAAGGAGCCTCAGAATGTGCTGGCAGCGCATGGGAGGGAGGAGGGCAGAGCTGGCAGCAAGCAGAAGGCCTGTTATTAGGATAATTAGTATTATTTATTAAACATCTAGAAACTGCCAGCCATGTGCTAGCTATTGTCACAATCCAAATCAAAGAATTAGACCCAATGCCTCTGGAAAATCTTCCTATCCAACTGGGCAGGATGAAAAAAAAAAAAAAAAAGCAGGCAAAGATGCTGTGCTAAGGAAGTGTTTTAGGTGAAGAAGAGACCCCTCTAGAAAGAATCCAGCCAGGGCTAGGCGTGGTGGCTCATGCCTGTAATCCCAGAACTTTGTGAGGCTGAGGTAGGCGAATCACCTGAGGTCAGGAGTTCGAGACCAGCCTGGCCAACATGGTGAAACCCCTTCTCTACTAAAAATACAAAAATTAGCCAAGTGTGGTGGCAGGTGCCTGTAATCCCAGCTACTCAGTAGGCTAAGGCAGGAAAATTGCTTGAACCCGGGAGGTGGAGGCTGCAGCAAACCAAAATTGTGCCATTGCACTCCAGCTTAGGCAAGAAGAGGAAATCTCCAAAGGAAAGAAGGAAGGAAGGGAGGAAGGAAGGAAGGAAGGAAGGAAGGAAGGAAGGAAGGAAGGAAGGAAGGAAGGAAGGAAGGAAGGAAAAGATCCAGCTTCATAGCACCAGGCAGCCCCTCTCCTCTTACCAAGCACCTAGAGATGGTGACAGGAGGTTGGGCCACATGGGGGCTGCTTCCTCCTTGGCTTTGGCCAAGGCAGCCACCTGCCATGGTCGTGCAAACCAGCCCTGCTTTGTGATTCTGGCCATCAGACCACTCGCACCGGATGCTTCTGCTCCAGGGCAGGCAGTGCCCGGTAAGCAGCAAGGCTTCCCAGGGTATCCAGGGCTCAGCGTGCCATTCCTACTTGCCAGAGACACCGGGGTTTGGAAACAAAGATGAGCAGACCAACCTGCCTCCAAGAACCTCACAGCCTGTGGAGGAGCTTTCAGTCTGCCCTTGGGAGAGGTTATGGCTGATCCGTAAGCAAACTGACATAGGAGTCAAGGGGATGGGTGTCCTCACTGAGTGGGGGCGCAAGGGGCGAGCTATGATTCTAGCCATTGTCTCAACGGCCATGTCCTCTTCACACATTTAAGGACTAACAGTGCTCAGTAAGGTCTAATGGGCAGTTCTGCCTAATCCTCCCACACCCAAAAGAGCAGGCTGTTTGATTTCTAACTCCTTAACACAGATAATGCTTGAAGATCTGTGGCTCTGATGTGACATTAGCTCGTTTTCCAAGTTCAGCTGTAAAACACAGGCTGAGTTATGGTGTATGAGGTCTCAGGCAAATTCACACTGGCCTCTATTAAATTGTATGAGGTTAAGAAATATATCGGATTTTGGGGACATATATTCTGCTAACCAAAATTTCACACCAGCCATTTATCATATCCGCATGGGTGTCACTAAATCAAGGCTCTAAAGGTGAAGGCATGGGTTGGAATTATACCATCAGTGTCTCTGCTACAGCACAATCAGTCTGGGCTAAAGAGGGGGGTCTTGATGAGTGTGGACTGCGAGAGGAGGGTCTCCCTTCTCACTCGTCTCTGCACGCATCTGTGGCACTCAGGAACCCGTCGCACAGAAGCCGACAGCAAAGAGTTCCCGTCACGGTAAATCACTGTGTCAAATGGACCTGGCAGATCGTGGGATACCCCATCAGAGTGATAAACGTATTCCCTGGAAAAGTGGAAGGTGAACTGGTTCCCAGAGGAAAGGGGAGCTGCTCAGTAGGCCAAAGAGCAGAAGGGAGGCATGCCCCTCCCAGACTTTACTTCCCACTCTCAGAGCTGCGCTTGCTTTCTCGGCTTTGCAGCCCGTTTCCCAACACACACAGATCTCCCCACTCCCACACAGCCGTCACACCCACCATATGTTCAGAATGTCAGAGCAGGGAGGCAGCCCTGCCCAACCCCCTAATTTTTCAGACAGATCCACTGGGGCATTATGATGGGGTGTGGTCCTCAGCCTCCCTCGCATGGAAAATGTCACATGATGTGTGATGTGCCCCCTCCCTGTATCCCTGTTTATCCACGAAGTCAGCCAGAAGGGCTGATTGGGTCAGTTTCAGAAGAAGAGACCAGTGATTCTCGGAAAGAAATGATTTTTGCCCGGGGAGTACAGGAACTGCCTATGACCCCTCCTCCCATCCTTCTCCTCTCCCTCCTTCCCATGGGGAACTCAGAGAGAGGCATCAGGACCAGGCCCCTTGAGTCAGGCCTGTGACACAGCCCAGCTAGAGGGCTCAGGAGCCAAGTTACAAGGCTCACTATGGGGGCCTGCTGTGTGCACAGCTAGGAAAAGAACAACGCGTGCACACAGGCTGTCTCCCAGGAGCGTCTCTCAGAACCTGGAGGGAAAATGGAACCGCCATGTGGCACTGGGATCTTCTATTGCCTGAAATTTTCTTTAATGCACTTGAGAAGAGACAGCATAATTGAGGTGTGCGCGAGAAGTTGCCCTCACTCAAACCCTTGGAGTGGACATGGCACTGGAAGGACCCTAACCAGGAGCCTGCGCCTCAGGGGCAGCCGCTGCAAGCTCTCCACACACTACTAAGTCGGCTCCGGAGGGCTCCTGGTTAGCAGAGTGGATGTTCGAAGGAGAGGAGGTTTTCACTGGTGAAATGAAAGAGTGGAAAGTACAGGATTAGCTGCCACACAGGCCCAGGTGCCACCGCCTCTGCACATGAAGGACATGAAAGGCCAGTGTGCAAGGGGGAGATGAGGGGATTCCCACTAGGCAGAGGAGAACAGCCAAGCAGCAGGAGGCCAGCTTCCTGGAACAGTGACGGGGCAGGGAGGCTCTCCAAGATGTAAGCAGCAGCAGGGTGTTGCTGCTAGGGTGAAGACCAGACCCAGCCGGGCAGCTGTCTGTCAGGGGAGGAAGGCGGCGTCCTGACCCACCATCCCCACCATCCACACCTCTGCCAGAAGGAGGCCTTAATGTAACCCCCAGCTGATTCGCATGGAGCTCTGGGAGGCCCCTCTGCTCAGGGAGACCAGCCTGCAGGGGGTTAGCCCGGAGGGTCACCACTGGGAGGGGGAACAGAGCAGAGTGCTGCAGGAAAGAACAGGATTGGAGAGTGAGACTGGCCGGGGCGTGTGCTTCCTGCTTTTAGCTGTTTTGGGAGAGGCACAGAGCAGATGGAGAGTTGGATTTCATCAGGGCTGTCGATTTTCCGAGCGGGAGAAGGAAATCACTGATGCAATGCATGACAGTAGGGAGGGCATTGTGAGCAGAGGGGTGGATGCTGCATCTCCCAACGATGGCCGTGACACTATCCCCCACCCCACTTGCTCCTCAACAGTGTCTCCTGGACACCCCTGCATGGAGAGCAAGATACGATGGCCCTTCCCTTGTATCTTGGAAGGAGTGGGGCTGAGACTCATCTGCAATTGACAGAATGTAGATGTGACTTTGGAGCCTGCTTGTTTGGCTGGACACTGGCCGTGGAGACCCGAGTGCAGCCGTGTGAAACACCAGTCATGGGAAGGCTGGGTCTTTTCCAGCTTCTCCTGGTGGCCTCCAGATGATTCCAGTCCCAGCCCCAGGAGGTGGCATGGCCCTCCCCCTTGGCAGAGGGCCCAGGGCACAGCTGGTGTCCCCCTGGCATGGATGCTGGGTCCCTTGCTGGCACCTCCCCACAAGGACCCCTTTGAGAACCAAATTGCTGGGGCAGGAGAAAGTAATGTGAACAGATCGTGATACGTGCTTTGCTGTCGTCATCCTAAAATACTGCCTTGAGAGGCGTCTCCACATTTGCCTGGGTGCTTAGGTCTCAGATGTCTTGGAAGGACAGGTTTGCAAGGGTGGCTGGTGCCTAACTTGGGTCCAGGTCAGACCCAGGCTGGAGGCCTGTTGCAGAGGCAGTAAAATGCCGCTTTCATCTTCCTGCTTCCTCCCTGCCCTTCCTTCCATGCAAGTAAGTTCCAGATCAGCCCCAAAATGGAACACACACGCCAGGTACCTGATGACCTGGCTGCACCCGTTCTGAGCTCCATAACCTGGATTCAAGTCTTCAGGCCCAAGCGCCAGCCAATGATAGTTCCAGGACAGGGCTGTCTGTGATGACAAGACCAAGATCCCCCAAGGGACAGAGCCCCACCTGGGGTTCATTCCTTGTCCTCCTGTACAAAGACATCAGAGGACGCACCTTGGACCCATGCTGGGCTCCAGTTCTTTGTCACCAAAGAGCGGAGGGACAAAAAGCAGGTCTTGTCTGAAATGCGTTGATCTTCTCTGCCTTGTCTCAGCCAGCCCCAGGATATCCACCTCTGCCATCGGGATCCTGGCTACCACGGGAATGAAGAGGTGACTTTTGAAAGTCACCAGGACCTTCTTCCTTCAGCAAGGAGACTGGAATGAACCTCCAGAGACGGGCAGCTGCCCCTGTGTTCAGGGCAAAACCCCTCGGCAGCTCTTTCAGTTACGCGGGTATGCAGCTGAGGCCGTGAACGTCCAGCCACTGCCCCGGGAGGCTCCATGCAGAGACTGTTCTGACTGCATGTGGATGTGTGGATGGTGTACGTGCGTGCGTATGGTGTGGGTATGCTGTGTGTGTGTGTGTGTGTGTGCACGTGTGCACCCCCCCACCTCAGGCCACAGTGGGAATACAAATTGACTAAGCCCCTGCTGGCTGCACTGAGGAGATTGGAAACAGGGAAAAGGTTCAGGGAGGGGCTAGATGTGCCGGGATGGGGTGGGAAGGAGGGAAGCTGGTGCCTTGGGAGAGCCTGCGTAGACACAGAGCAGAGCAAGGACTTGTCTAACCTTTTGTCAGAGGCAAAGAGTGAAAAAGCCAAAGAGAAGAAGACACAAAGCGGAGATTTCCCATCTGAGCATGCAGGCGCAGAACCCACAGTGATGAATGATGCAATCAGACCACAGAGGCTGCTCAGGTTTCGGTGCAAATGAAGAGAAAAATTTGAAAATGTGGCTGAAACCCAAACCCCAAATGTCAGTGTAATCTGAGGAGTGTCTGCTCAGAGCAGGAGGAAAATCAGCCTCTGGGAAGCAGCTCAGGCCTCCTCTCCTATCCAGGCTGGGGATGAAGTGAGGGGCTTGCGGAATGGGGGATCCCCTACCCAGGGGCTTGGGCGGCTGCAGGGCCTCAGCACTTCCTGCCATGATGGAGATGAGCAGAAGCCACGTTAGTAGCAGCAGGACCCACGAAATCACAGGCAGTCTCACTCCCATCACGGGTCTCCAGACAACGCAAAGTCCCCCCAGACCCATCGCCACGGCCCCTGTTAATGGAGAGACCCATACACTACTCACACCCAAATGTGCCTTGTAAACGTTTTGATGACTGCATCTCACTATAATTGGCTTCTTCCCTATTCCTAATGGATTTACTGGATGCACCGAAAGCCATTATTCTGAGAAGTGTACATAGGCTTCACCGAACTCCTAAAGGGGCTCCGGGTACACATGTGGCCGAGAAGCCCCGCGGGCAGTGGTGCTGCCTTATCTCATCCCTGTGGTTGTGTCTCAGCCAGATGGGGTCAAGGAGGCTGCCCACAGCCAAGGGTGGGGCACAGAGGCTCGTTCTGGCTCTCCAGCCCCAGGGACCGGGGCCCCACAACTTCCAGGTGACTCCCCCAACCCTAGGCCCACTCTGCTTCCCCCAAAGACACACTGAGCTCCATGACAGATCAGCACAGAGCTGGGCAGGGCATGAGTGGACGGCGGCTTCAGCCAGCTGAGGACCTGACTCACGACCCCTAGGCTGCAGTCAAGGCAGGACCTGGTCTCATTCACTGTTTACTTCCATGGCCTACGCGTCAGCTGGCGCAGAACAAGAAAGTGCCTGAGCCTGATGGACGCGTGTAGAAAGAATGCATGAGTGACAGAGAGAGGGAGGGAGAGGGAGGGAGGGAGGGCACCGATCCTCCGTGGTTTCTCACGCCTGCCCTGTGGGAGAGGCCAGTGAGTCTGCACAAGTTGACGCCCGGCCCTATCCTTCGAGGTCCCCTGGTCTAATGACTGGCAAACCAACGGAGATGGGGGGATGCTAGAACCTCTGGCTAGAACCTCTCATTTCAGGAATTCTAAAGCCTTCCAACCAAAGTCTTTTAGAACAGGTGGGGTTTGAGAGTGGGGCAGGGGAGAAGAAGCCTGCCTACACCTGGGCTTGCTCCGCCCTGTTTATGCTCAGCCCTGTAGATGCCTGGCCCAGGGTCTGTGTCCCCAGTGGCTAGCGGGAGTCTGGCATCCCCCAGGACCTTGGATGGTGTTGTTGTTGAATGACTGGTATCATTGTTCACGCATGGGCACTGTGGCCCATCATATTCTTGTTAATGGCACCGCAGTCTCTCCCATCCCAGGTCCCTTCTCCCAGTACGACTTGGCCCTCCTCTGACAGGAAGACAGGGCCTGTGTGCCTTTACCTTGAATCCAGGAAGATCTGTGACTGCAGGGAACTGGCACTGTGTGACTTCCAGGCCAGGTCATGAGGACGACACCACTTCTGCCTGGCTCTCTTGAAATCAGCACTGTGCTGTGAGGAATCCAGGCCAACCACGTGGAGAGGTCACACACAGAGGTCACCAGCAGAGGCTGAGGAGCTCCCGGCTGACAGCTTGCATCAACCACCAGGCCCACAAGCAACCAGCCTTCAGACGGCTTCAGCACTAGACTTCACCTCTTCCCAGTGAAACCCAGACACCACAGAGCAGGGACAGGCTGTTCCCACAGTGTCCTGTGTACGGTCCTGGCCCACACAATCCAGAGCACAACTGATGGAGGCAATAAACAAGAAATTACTCAGGGACACATGCCAGGGATGGCGAGGAAGACTTCACTCATGACCACCACGATAGGTACAGGCAACAGGTGCTTCCGCCAGGGAGAGACGTGGGTTCAACTCCAAACACAGCGTGGACAAGAGGGAGTTTATAACCGAGGCGTAGGGTAGGGGCCAGTGGATGGAAAATAACAAAGAGGACCCATGAGGGGTAAGGGGACTTTAGGCTAAACCGACTCCACAGGTTTTCTGGTGAAGACAGGCCAGAATGGTCAGACCTCCCCTGGGGGACAGTGGAGGATCAGATATGGAAGGTGATGAGTTATTGGGGTAAAGGTTTCTTGCTAACCTGACCTAGCAGGGTTCTTGCCGAAACTGGAATTTACAAGGGCATGCACAGACGGGCCTAGAAGGAAGTTCAGGAGCTGGACCAGACTCACATTTGGCCAAGCAGGGAAACTTCTCAGTCCGCTCTGACGTTCAAGGGGGAAAAAAAGACATTCTTCTTTCCTTTGCATAATGTAAGTCCATTTTCTTGTTGGGCCACCTTTTGTTTATTAAGGACAAACGAATCATCTGCTGGGACTTGGTAGTAATGAGCGGAATTTAGTTTCTATGAAAATGAAAGAAAAACAAAGAGTAATGGTTGGAACAAATATAAACTCAGTTTCTGAGTCCAGAAGGCAATAAGCCGGTCAAGATTTCTAGACGCTGGGCCTGAAGCTCCTTCAGCTGGAGCAGGCAAGTGACAGCTCTTCCTGGTTTGCAGCTTGGAGGTCACAAAGGTTTTCCACGCATGAGCTGTTGAGGTGGCTTCTCTGAAGCTTCTATCAAGTAGTCCGGCTTCAGCTTGCTGGGCTTTGGGAAAACAGTGGCAATTCCAAGCCAGGAGGATGAGGAAAATTGGAAATGGTCATTTGGAGAGTAATAGGCAAATATGGAAGGAAACTAGAAGAATACAGGATCCAGTCCAGATTACAGGTAGATCACACAAACGCAAAGACTGTGGACAGGGCCAGGACCTAATACTGGGTAAGGAATCGCTGTCAGGGGTCATGAGCCTCTCAGTGAGGGGGCAGTGCAGATGATGGGCCCAGGTTCAGAGGCAAGGACTGCAGCTAAGAAAGAACAGGGAAGGATGACCAGAGGTGTCCAGGGGCCAGAACACTGGGGACTCCGGCCTGCAGCCACGTGGCCAGGGGCCCAGGGATGGTAGAGGAGTGGACCAAAGGGCCCATTCTGAGGAAGAGAGAAGAGGCAGGGAGAGGAGATGGATCCACCTCCATGACCAAACGCCTCTCATCAGGTCCCAACTCCAAGACTGGGATCCGTAGGGCAGGCCAGCCATGTCCCAGTCCATCTAAGCTGCCAGAACAGAACGCCACAGACGGGGAGGCCAGTGAACTGCAGAGCTTCCTTTCTCGTGATTGTAGAGGCTGGAAGTTTGAGACCCAGGTCCTGGTGGATTCCAGTCTGTGAGGACCACTTCCTGGTTCACAGACAGTCTTGCCATTTCCTCACATGGCAGCAGGGGTGAGGGGGTCTCTCTGGGACCTCGTTTACAAGGGCGCTGATCCCATTTACAAAGGCACCACCCTCATGACACAATCACTTCCCAAAGGCCCCACCTCCTGCCCTCACAGTGAGATAGGTTTCTTATGTATTTATTTATTTTTGAGATGCAATCTTGCTGTGTTGCCCAGGCTGGAGTGCAGTGGCACAACCTCAGCTCACTGCAAACTCCCCCTCCCAGGTTCACTCCTGCCTCAGCCCCCCAAGTAACTGGGATCACAAGCGCCCACCACCACACACAGCTAATTTTTGTATTTTTTAGTAGAGATGTGGTTTCACCGTGTTGGCCAGGCTGGTCTCAAACTCCTGACCTCAAGTGATCCACCTGCCTTGGCCTCCTAAAGTGCTGGGATTACAGGCATGAATCACTGTGCCCAGCCAGCATTAGGTTTCAACACGTGAATTTTGGGGTAACACAAACGTTCAGGGCCCTGCCTGTGCCCTCCAGGACAGGGGCAGGACAGGGACTTGAGCCCAGAGCCCCCGTGGCCCATGCCCTGCAGCTCGGAGGTGGGGGAGAAGGCTGTCAGGCCCAGGCGGACATGGCACTGTGGCCCCTGCCCCACAAGGAAGGCTGCTCAGTAGCTAAACAAGTGTACTGAGTGGGAAGGGGCAAGTCTCGGCTTGCCCCAGGCAGGCAGCTCTCTCTCTGGGAAAGCATTCAGCCCTACAGCGGGTCCCACCCCTACTTCCAGGACTCAGAGGGAATAGCAGCGTGTGTGGAGACGGGAATAGCCCTGGGACAGTCAGGGGCAGCAACCCCCACTCAAATCCTGGCTGTGTCATCCTGCCCGCCCCAGACCTCAGTTTCCCCAACGGAGGGGTGGTCCTGCCTCCTTGCTGAGGGTAGAGAAGGTGTTTCTATGGTAGCGTCGTGCAGGCCTGCCAGGCTCAGTGGTCTTTCTCCCTTCTCTTACGGAGAAACAGAAGTCAGGGAAGGAGGAAAACACCGTGCCCAGGACGAGATTTACCAGGACCTTGGGTCAGCCCAGCTTCCTCCAGGCAGACCACGGCTGGAAGGGGTTTCCTCAGCAGAACTGAGGGGCCCTGAGAACAGAGTGGCACAGGCCATCCCTCTGTCCGAGGACAGCCACCAGCCCATGTTCCTGGGAGCAGCTGTAGTTTCCACTCCCTCCAACCCTGACCCCTTCTGGCCGGGACACGCTCCCACATTCCCTGCCACAGCCTTCCCACACAGCCCGGATCCCACAGAGCAGGGCTCACCTGGTGCACCCCACTGCGAGGCTGATGGTGACAAGCTGGGGTGCGTCCAGAGCAGGGAGGCGAGGAGTCCGGAATTTAGTCTTATTTGGAGGGGTTGAAACAGTGAGAGGCCGGGTGTGGTGGCCCACGCCTGTAATCCCAGCACTGTAGGAGGCCAAGACAGACTGATCACCTGAGGTCAGGAGTTCCAGACTAGCCTAGTCAACATGGTGAAACCCCATCTCTACTAAAAACACAAAAATTAGCCGGACGTGGTGGCAGGTGCCTGTAATCTTAGCTACTCGGGAGGCTGAGGCAGGAGAATTGCTTGAACCCAGGAGGCAAAGGTTGCAGGGAGCCGAGATCGCGCCGCTGCACTCCAGCCTGGGTGACAGAGACTCCATCTCAAAAGAAAAAAAAAAAGAACAGAGAGAGAATGCTGAATGATGACTATTTCTCCTAAGAGAAAAACAAAATTGGTGTGTGTGCAAATGTATATTATCTGTATGTGTGGGTGCTTGTGTACACACATGCACTTGTGTGTGTGCATGTATGTGTGTGCATATATGTGTGTCCTTGTGTGTATGTGTGCATTGTGTTGCACGTATGTGTATTGTGTGGGCATTTGTGTGTGTGTGCATGTGTCTGTGTGCATGTGCACATGCATGTGGCCACACATTGGCCCTGCTGACTGCCCTGTGCACCTGAGGTACTGTCATGCAAGGTGGGTCCTGTGGCTCCCTCCACAAAGTTAGAATCCAGGGGAAGAAATTGAAGGCAGAAGACTGGCCACACCCAGCAGATTCACTGCCCTCAAGAGCCAGGCCCAGGAATGGGCTCCAGGGAGAACCATGGTGCAGGACAGTGAGGCCTTGGGCAGCAGATATCAGGCGAGGATCCAGCAAAGACAGAGGGTCCAGCACAAATTTGGTCCAGGCAACAAAATTAAGGATGCTGGGACACAGCCTCCCAGAGAGCAGTGGACCCAAGAAGTGGGGGACTCGGCTAGGCTGCTGGGGTTTAAGTGTACAGCTGTCTTCCTGTGGGCCTGGAACATTCTGAGGGCTTGGGGCTGTGGTATTGGGGGTTGTGCTTAGTGAGGCACTAAGTCCATTTTGTGTTGCTATAAAGGAATACTTGAGCCAGAGTAATTTGTAAAGAACAAATATTTATTTGGCTCATGATTCTGATGGTTGGCAAGTTTGAGACTGAGCATCTGCATTTGGGGAGGGCCTCAGGCTGCTTCCACTCCTGGCAGAAGGTGAAGGGGAACGGGTGTGTGTAGTGATCACGTGGCGAGAGAGGAAGCAAGAGAGACGGGAGGTGCCAGGTTCTTTTCAACAGCCAGCTCTCAGTGGAAGGCAACAGAGCAAGAACTCACTTGCCCCAGCGCTGAGAGGGGACATTCATCTATTCATGACGGGTCCACCTCCATGAACCAAACACCTCCCATCAGGTCCCAGCTCCAATATTGGGATCGAATGTCAACACGAGGTTTGGAGGGGACAAACTTACAAATCAAAGCAGGCGCACAGACAGGAGCTTCGGCTCCACACAGACTGCAAATGACCCCATGCCAACGAACTGTGTAGGGAGGACCCGGCCACAGGCCCTGGGCATCAGGGTAGGTCTGTCAGGGGCAGGCAGCACTCAGACCTGCAGGGGAGTTCTCGCAGATCCCACCCTCCGTGAGCACTGGGTGTCCTTGACTTCTGAGGAAAGCTGTTTCCCACGGGCAGCATTACAAGTGCAAATGATGAAGGCTCTGGAGTCCCGGTTGGAACCCCAACTCCACTTTCTGCTATCTGTAGCAGAGTAACCCCAACTCCACTTCCTGCTATCTGTAGCAGAGTAACCCCAACTCCACTTCCTGCTATCTGTAGCAGAGTAACCCCAACTCCACTTCCTGTTATCTGTAGCAGAGTGACTGCAACTCCACTTCCTGCTCTCTGTAGCCGAGTAACTAGTTGTCTGAGCTCCCTGGTTGTTCAAATGAGCCTGTGGACCTCCCTCAAGTGATCCTGTGGGAATTGAATTGGGCCAGTCGAGCAAGGGCCCCAGCACAGTCCCTGGACACTCCCAGAATGTTACTCCCTCCAGCTGGAGGGCTCCCACCCTGGCGAGGAGGGCTCTCCAAGAAGCCATGACCACAGTCCTACCACCCAATCCCCACAACATAAAAGGCAGCAGAACAAGGCAAGGAGGCTCCAAGAGAAAGGGACATTCACCAGCTCCTGCCCCCATCTGAAATTGTCCCCGCGTTTCCTCTCTCAATTTGGGCTGTCACTTCTCACATGCCTGACATATGACAGGCTTGTCTCCCCACCCCAGTCTCAGAGAACCACCCAGCCCAGCATCTTTCAGGGAGTCAGCTCAGCATGGCCACACTGGGAGCAGCATGTAGACGGTGCATGCTGGGCAAGGAAGAGAGGGGTGGCCAGGGCATGGCCACTCCCCTGTGCTCACAGAGTGACACTCAGTCCCCCAGCCTTCCACTGATGCTAGGGTGAGTGCTCTCCCTCAGCAGGAAGCCCAGAACAGCTCAGGTGTGGGATGTGGCAGGGCTCAGCACACACCCTGTGCAGAGGGGGTGCAAATTGCTTCCATCCATTTCCCCAGTATCTGCAACCCTTAGCGTGGAGGCTGCTATTGGTGATCTTGTCTGGCTGATAATGAACCCTAGCCAAATTCCACCTCAGCCCCATCGGTGCAGGCTCTGCCTTCACCCAGCACTGAGGCCCTCTGCACTGTCCCCCTCGCCGCCTTTGTGAGTAGTGGGATGAAGCAAACCAGACCCTCGTACGGTGCACTCCCTTCATGCATGTATCCTGCGTGGCTGCAGCTCACAAGGCCAGAATCTTCTAGAGGTCTGGCACCTTCCTGTTGTCTCTTTACCCACGTACAGTATCCACAAAGTGATTGTATTAGTCCATTCTCACACTGCTGTAAAGAATTACCTGAGATTGGGTAATTTATGAAGCAAAGAGGTTTAATTGATTCACAGTTCTGCAGGTTGTACAGCAAGTACAGTTGGGGGGCCTCAGGAAACTTACAATCATAATGGAAAGCAAACAGGAAGCCAGATTGTCTTACCACAGTGGAACAGGAGAGCGAAGGGAGAAGTGCCACCCACTTTCTAACAACCAGATCTCATGAGAACTCACTCACTATCGTGAGAACAGCAAGGGAGAAATTTGCCCCCATGATCCAATCGCCTCTCACCAGGTCCCTCCCCCAACATTGGGGATTACCATGTGACATGAGATTTGGGTGGGGACACAGATCCAAACCATATCAGCGTCACCCTATTTCTTCTGCAGTTATCATCTTGGTTTGTAGGTGTTCACTTTGACTTGTTTTCATATCCTATTTGCCTGATACCTGGAAAGCCCCAGATCCCTGCTATCAGCAGTGAGTCAGAGCCACAGTTCTTGGGTGCAACAGAGCAAAGGGGGCCACACACACCAATTAGGAGAAGGAAGGAAAGAAAAGGCCAGGGTAGCAAAAGGCCTGGTGCGGGAAGGGTCAGATGTTGGGAATGGCACAAGGCCAAGGGACAGCAGGACAGCAGCACCAGGTCATCTCCCACGTGGCATCTTCTGTCGCACATGAGCTCATCGCAAAGAAGTATCTTCGCTCACACATGGTTCGCCCTGGCCAGGTCTGACCCAGAAATTAGTGAGAGGAGCCACTGCTTCCAGGAACTGCTAAGAGGCAGCAGGCAGCAGGATGGCAACTCCAGGGTCCCTCGATGAGGCAGGACAACCCTGGGCAATAATTATGCCAGCGCCCACTGAGCTTTGAGGCTCCACAGGAACAGGGGCACTGGGCCCTCCTCACAGAGTTGGTTTTAAGACTTTTAAACAACATATTTTCTTTTATTATTATTATTATTATACTTTAAGTTCTAGGGTACATGTGCACAACGTGCAGGTTTGATACATAGGTATACATGTGCCATGTTGGTTTGCTGCACCCATCAACTTGTCATTTACATTAGGTGTTTCTCCTAATGCTATCCCTCCACCAGCCCCCCACTCCCCGATACACCCCAGGGTGTGATGTTCCCCTCCCTGTGTCCATGTGTTCTCATTGTTCAACTCCCTTATAAGTGAGAACATGTGGTGTTTGGTTTTCTGTTCCTGTGTTAGTTTGCTGAGAATGATGATTTCCAGTTTCATCCGTGTCCCTGCAAAGGACATGATCGCATCCTTTTTTATGGCTGCATAGTATTCCATGGTGTATATGTGCCACATTTTCTTAATCCAGTCTATCATAGATGGACATTTGGGTTGGTTCCAAGTCTTTGCTATTGTGAATAGTGCCACAATAAACATATGTGTGCATGTGTCTTTATAGTAGTATGATTTTTAATCCTTTGGGTATATCCCCAGTAATAGGATTGCTGGGTCAAGTGGTATTTCTAGTTCCAAATCCTTGAGGAATCGCCACACTGTCTTCCACAATGGTTGAACTAATTTGCACTCCCACCAACAGTGTAAAAGCGTTCCTATTTCTCCACATCCTCTCCAGCGTCTGTTGTTTCCTGATTTTTTAATGATCGCCATTCTAACTAGCGTGAGATGGTGTCTCATTGTGGTTTGGATTTGCATTTCTCTGATGACCATTGATGATGAGCTTTTATTCATGTGTCTGTTGGCTGCGTACATGTCTTCTTTTGAGAAGTGTCTGTTCATATCATTTGCCCACTTTTTGATGGGGTTGTTTTCTTTTTTCAAAACAACATATTTTCTTAAAAGAAAAACAGAGCAGAAATTAGCTCGTCCCAGGGGTGTGGCAGAGCACTTCCCACCAGTCAGGAAACCACCACCATATCTGTCGCTATGCTGGACGCCTTCCTCAGTGCCGCCTCTGCGCATGCCAGGGAAGGCACAGGCCCACACGCACTGGGAAACACAGCACTCTAATCCATGACCAGTTTTCCCATGGCAGCCTGGGTCCTGTGGGTTTGCTTTTCTTTGCTGTATGCATTTATTTATCATTGCTGCCTGTACTGGGGGTCTCCACGAACTCTTTCAGTCAATGCCTTACTAGAAGGACTCACAGAACTCCTAAAAGCTGGTAACACCCACAGCTCTGGTGTATTACAGCGAAAGGACAGAGATGTAGATCAGCAAAGGAAAAGGGTGCGTAGGGCAGGGTCCAGGAAAGGCCAGGTCCAGTCTGCGGGTGTCGCCTCTCACGGAATTCCATGGGCAGTGCTGGGTTCTCCGGCTGCCATGTGTGACTGCGTGTGTGAGGTGGGCCCATCCAGGGTTTCAGTGGGGTCAGTCACACAGGCACTGGGAACCCCTATGACTGACCTCCGCTACTGTCCCCAAGCCCCAGAGGCCAAACAATATTCAGCACAGCTCAAGATCCCAGGCAATTTGTCATCATTGTGGGCTGAATTGTACCCATCCCCCAAATCCCCATGCTGAAGCCCTAACTCCAGTGTCTCAGAATGGGACTGTGTGTGGAGAGACTTTAAAGAGGTGATGAAGGTAAAACGGGTCATGGGGGCAGGCCCTAATCCAGTACGCTGTGTCCTTATGAGAAGAAGAGGTGAGGACAGAGACACGGAAGGAAGGCCACGTGAGGACTCAACAAGAGGCAGCCACCTCCAGGCCGAGGAGAGAGCCCTCAGGAGAAACTATCCTGACCACACCTCTACCTTAGGCCTCCGGCCTTCAGAACTGTAAGGAAGTAAGCTTCTGCTGTTGAAGCCCAGCCTGCAGCACTCAGCTATGGAAGCACTGGAAAGCCCTGGAAGGCTCAGATCGCCACAAATCACACTGTTAGCAGGGATTCTGTGTGGCCCGCAGCCTCACATCTGCAAAGATATACAAAGACCCACTTCTCAAGCAGACATTCCCAGGCTCAGAAGTTACCCCTCAGGAGCCAGGAAAGGGCCAGCTCTGCAGACTTCTGGAAAGGCCAGGGTTTGGGCAACTCACCCCTGCAGAATTAACCCTTTATTGTACACTCCTGCAATGAATCACCACCACTTCAGTGGCTTAAAAAAACCCCAAAGTTGAACTGGTCTTGTCCCACTGGACCTAAATCAAGGCATTGGCAGGGTTGGTTCTGTACCCTCCAGGGCAGAATCCATTTCTTTGTGGAGGTAGGACAGAGGTCCCCATTTTCTTGGTGGTTGTCAAGCTTCCAGAGGCTGCCCCACCCTTGGCTCATGGCGCCTCCTCCGTCTTCAGCAAACTGAGTCCTTTACAGGTTGCATCTCTCTGATCCTCCTCTTCTGTCTTCCACTTCCACTTGTTTAAGGACTTGTGGGATTAGATTGAACCCACTTGGATAATTCAGGATGCTCTCTCCATTGTGAGGGCCTTAACTTAATTGCAACTGCGAAAGTCTGCCTGAAAGTAAGATATTCACAGGTTTCTGGAATTGGAGTGTGGGTATCTCTGGGAGCATTGTTCTGCCTGCCACATGACGTCCAGCTGAAAGCACTTTGATGGAACAGAAGGAGGGTCCAGGAGTGACACCACGTCAGCTCGGGGTTCCCTGGCACTTCCTTCTGGAGACTGTCTGGACCCATGCCAAGTGCAATTGACGATCCAATGCCTCCTTGATATTTCTGGGAAACTCAAGGGGCTTTCTCAGTGCTTGGCCCCTCTACCTCTGACCACCCCCTCCCACTGAATTCTTTCTCTCATTTCTGACTTGCAGCTAACCCATACTCATCACTTGGCCATGAAAGAAACATTAGCCCCTTCCCTTGACCTACACACACAGACAGGTGCGTAACACAACCCCGACAGGCCTCCACGCAGCAGGCTTTCCCTCAGGCCTGGGGAGGTCCACCCTGCAGCCCCCGCACACTCGTGGCCTGAAGTCTCTCAGACGGACCACGGCAGCAGAGCCTCTTCTCTCCTGCCTCTCCCCTGCTCTCCTGGGGAGAAAGGTTCAAAACACTCCTCCCATGTGCCCATGGCAAGGCAACCTCATCCCCACGCCCAGCAGAGAGTTTCCTGTTGTGCCTATAGCTTTCAAACACCCCCAGCAAGGGCAGGGTTGGAATTTAAATGAGACCATGAGCCCCTTCTTCTTTCCAGCTCAGCCTGGAGCGGGCGTGAGGGGCAGCACACTCAGGGTGTATTGGGTACAAGTGACAGAAGAGTAACAGTCACCATTTAGAATATTTATTGGGTTTTGTCAAGAAAACTGGAAGTGAGTGACTCTAGGCTCTTGGGTCAGGGCCGCCATCACAGGAAACAGGAAGAAAGGCAGGCCGTGGCAGAAAGAGCTCCTTCCTGTGAAGCTCGGCTGTTTTATGAGGGGACAGAACGTTTTCCCAGAAGCCCCCAGCCAACTTCCCCTCAGGCCTCATTAATCAGAACTGAGTGACACGCCCACCACTACAGGGGTTCCTGACAGAGAAACAGGATTATTGATTGATGTGAACCAATTTCTGCCTGGGGGCTCAGCTTCCCTGAGGAAATTGTCGATCCTGATACCTGAACCGGATGGGGGTCTTGCAGCAAGAAAGAGTGGTGTGGGGGAGGCAGCCAGCTCTTCTGCCCGCCTGGAAGTAAGGGTGCGGCAGCCTCTCATGGAGTAAGCGTTGCCTGTGCCCCTGCCCTGGGTGCATCGACCTAGGAGCTGGGTGCCAGTGAGCAAGAGGTGGTCCCTGCCTCGCCCAGGCCTGGGGCATGCAGGCAGACATGTGAGCAGGGGTGCCAGAGAGTGTCAGAGACGCAGTAGAAGTCCTTGCACAGAGCAGTGAGGAAGCAGTGGCCTCGTTGGGTTCCACTGCAGCCCAGGGGAGTGGTGGTAGTGGCTTGGATCAGATGGTGGCAGTGAAGGCAGAGGGAGGGAGTTCTGGACTCAGCCCCAACAAAGAGGCTACTAGGATTTGCTGATGGGTTGGAGGCAGATGTAAAGTATGAGAGAAAAAAAGACAGAGACAGAGGTGGAGGCACAGAGAGAGATACAGAGACAGATGCACACACAGAGAAAGAGAGACGTCCATCCAGAGCAGCTCCCAGGACCCTCCTGGGCCGCTATAAGGAGCCTGCACTCTGCTAAGTTAGGGAAGGGTCGGAGGAGGGCAAGTGATGTCATAGACGCCCAGAGACATCCAAGTTAGATGCCGGCTCTGGGGCTCAGGGGACAGCTCCAGGCTGGGGACAGACTGGTGGTTTCAGTGTGTTCTTGCCTCTTAAAATCATGGGCTTGAAGGAGACCCTAGAGAGGGCGGAGAGAAGAGGAGCAGGACACAGCCTTGGGCCCCCAACACTCCCAGGCCAGGAAGACACAGAGGCCAGGAGAGGAGGCAGCCCGGGGGATCATGAAGGCAGGCAGAGCACTGAGAGGAGAGTGGCCAGAGAGAGACCACCCTGCCACGAGGGGGCCTTGGAGAGACAGGCTCCATGGGGAGGTGGGGCAGAGCCTGAGGGAGTGGCTGGGAGGAGTGGACAGTGGCAGGAAAGCTGCTTCTCGGAGTTTTGCAGTAAAAAGGAGCAGCAACAGGCAAAGTCTTGGAAAGGAAGGGAGGGTTAAAGAGGCATTTTGCTTGTTTATTTTGTTTTTCTTTCAATGCTAGAAGAAGCTGCCGTCTTGATGTAGAAAGCCTGCACTACTGCAGCAGAAACAGAGAGGTACAGGGAGTCAGGCTTGGCCACCCCCCAGGGGACCTGCAGAGGTTTAACCTGGGAGGAGGAGTTCAGGTTTGTGCTCTAAAAGGTTATTCTCTTTATCCCCACTCCCACCCCACCCTGGTGCACAGGAGAGTCCGGACCCAAGCATGGTCTCAAGGCCAAAGCCAGACGGTCTTGCCAAGCACTGTAACAGGTTAGGAAGTAACAGGCTAGCAAGGCCCAGGAGCAGCTGGCTCTCCCAGAATACAGACCTCAGAATTCTGAAGTGCCCTGGAATCATGGCCAGCAGCACCTGCAGGGATTTCTGACCTGCCTGTCCCCAAAACCAGAGCCCCCAGATAGTTTGTGTATCTCAGCCCCAAATCTGGGCAGGTTCCCAGGGTCACTACTATGAAGAGAGGCCTGAAGAGAAAGGGGAACTATCTGAAAGAAATAGATGTAATTTAGTAATGAGATCTCTTCGAATCACGTTTGTTGTTGTTGTTGTTATTGACTGAGTTTCACTCTTCTTGCCCAGGCTGGAGTGCAGTGGTGCAATCTCTACTCACCGCAACCTCCACCTCCCAGGTTCCAGTGATTCTCCTGTCTCAGTCTCCCAAGTAGCTGGGATTACAAGCATGCCCCACCATGCCCAGCTAATTTTGCATTTTTAGTAAAGATGGGGTTTCTCCATGTTGGTCAGGCTGGTCTCCAACTCCTGACCTCAGATGATCCGCCTGCCTCGGCTTCCCAAAGTGCTGGGATTACAGGCGTGAGCCACCACACCCAGCCTCAATCACTCTTAAAAGAGAGAGAAAAATGTCCAGTTGGTATTCTAGGGAGATTTAAGAAAAGAAGGAAAGCCTCCAAAACAGGCTGCCATAAAAAACAAAATATCGGAGAACAGGAAAATCCTCTTACAAACTTAATGCCCAATGCCAAAACCACCAGCTCAATAGAGAGATGGGAAGATTAAAAACAAGAAAATGCCTCAGAATATAGACAGGACCATTAGCACAATAACGATAAACCCTACAGGGAACAATCTAACAACTGACCAATAAGAGTTTCAAAAACAAAGATCAAACAAAACGGAAGCAGGAAAAATTTATCCAAAAAGCAACACAAGAAAACTTGCTGGAGTTGAAGGAAAAAATAATTCTTTTGGACAAAAGAACCCATCCCTCATAAAGACACAAGCAGCACGGCCAGACGTCGGCCACCCAGATCCTGGGAGGTGACACAGGACGCCGCGAGGTTCTGGGCAGGAGTGTTTCTGTGGCTCTACAGTGCCTCACGACGGCAGCTGGCAGAAAAGGTGAGGGCACAATGAACGCTTTTTTAGACACAGGATGAAAACAGTAGCCCTAAGGCTCCCTTCCTTAGAAAGCAGTTGTTAATAGATTCCAGCAAAGTGAGAGGGAAAATCAGGAAACAAGACATGGGATGAGGTAACCATGGCTCCAATCCAGAGACCGGTAACAGTAGTTCCAGGAGGGCAGCTACGGTCTGAGGACAGGCCCCAGGAAGGGACAGAGGACAGAGGCAGAGTTTTAGAGGATGTACAGAACTTTCAGAGAATGCGGGGGCTTTTAGAGAGTCCCTAGAAAAGCTACAGAAATCTTGAAAACGCCTGGGGGATGTAACAAAGACAGAATGCAAAAAGTCAGCTGGGACAATATAACAATAACAATTAAACAGCACTAGAAACGGCTGGGCGCGGTGGCTCATGCCTGTAATCCCAGCACTTTGGGAGGCTGAGGTGGACGGGTCACCTGAGGTCAGGCATTAGAGACCAGCCTGGCCAACATAGTGAAACCCCATCTCTACTAAATTAGTAGGGCTTGGTGGCGGGCACCTATAATCCCAGCTACTTGGGAGGCTGAGGCAGGAGAATCGCTTTAACCCAGGAGGCGGAGGTTGCAGTGAGCTGAGACTGTGCCATTGCACTCCAGCCTGGGCAATAGAGAGACTCCATCTAAGAAAAAAAAAAAAAAAAGCACCAGAGGCTATGAAAAAATCTTAGAAGCAAGGCATGGTCCAAAAGTGAAAGAAGGTCAAGGAGAGTGTGGTGTGATCTGAGCAATCATCAGAGTGAAAGGGGGCTCTGCCTGCCTAGCACCCGAGCTCCCCTGCCACTGACCTGCAGAGGGCCCAGTGGGGGCCACAGAGAAGGGAGAACCGTCCCAGCATAGAACTGGAAGCATCCAGGGGAGGCAAAGGCCAGGCATTTGTTCTCAACTTTTGAATGGACGTGTGCACTAACATCACAGGAGCTTCACTCCTGGGTGCAGACAGATCTAGCCATGGGTGCAGACAGGTTAAGCTGAGGAGGTGCGGGGAGAGCCAGTGTCCTCAGCGCCCCTGAGTGCAGCCTGAGCAACCTGCTTACGGCAAAAGAGTGACCAGAAAGGCTCCGGGACTTGGTCTGAGACCACAAGGGGCCAGATGGAGGAACTGAGAACAGCAACAAGGGGAGCAGGTCTTAGAGCTGTGAGCTTCTAAATCCTCAACACGCGAGGCTTCAAGCTCCCAGGTGGCTCTGTCAACCTAGACATGAGAACTGAAAACAGGGCAGCTTGGCATGGTCTCCCAGGAGCAGGCAAGCCCTCCTCTCCCTCCACTCACTCTTGGCAACTGGGGCAGGCAGGACTTGTATTGCCACTACTACCCCTATGTCCTAGAACAACCGCCTCACAACACTGTGCCACCTCCTGCTTCCACCGAAGCTCTGTGGTCCACACTCATTCCTCCATCAGCAAATCTGGGGGCTCTGCCCTTCCAATACCATGTACCCAGATCCAACCCCTTCTTCAGCGCTGTCCTGCTGCCAGCTGGTCCACACCCGCCCTCATCTCCTGCCTCCGAACGCATGTCCATGCTTTGACCCTCCACACAGAGCGTCTCCTGCACACAACGGCCAGAGTGATCATTCTATAAGGCAGGCCAGACCAGCACCCTGCTGGATCTACACACGGGAGTTGCCATCTCTCTCAGAGTAGGGCCCACATCCCCAGGCTGCCCACAAGGCCTGCACTTCTCCTGCTCCCTCCCCAGGACTTCACTCTGGCTTCCTCACTGCTCCTCAGACAAGCCTCAGGGCCTTTGCACTGGCTAATCTCCCTCGAGATAGCCATTTGCCCAAATATAACACTCAGGGCTCATTCCTTGCCTCCTCCATCGGTGAGCAATGTAGTGTCAATTCATCAGCAGGCGCCAGCTCCGACTGCCCCTTATCATCCTTATTCGTGGAAATAAGATTAACTGGGAATAGCGGGTCTGTTTCCAGTGCAGAATATGGGAGCTGTCAAGAACCAGCAGTTTTCCACACCTGAGGGTGTGTACTCTCACCAGGAAAGCCTGGCGGCACTCACTCGAGGCCCTGCCCCACCGTTCCTTGGGAGGGCCTTTGGGGCAGGACGTGCCCCCGCGCTGGGCTGGGACAGACCTCCCCAGCACACATTCCCATGCACCGAGTGCACCCGGGACTCCCCAGACCCAGAGCACTGCTGGTTTTTAGGCAGGGCTCTGAGTGGAAAGGGCTGTGCTGTGCCAGACTCCTGGACTTGGTGCCCTTGGGGCCAGGGATGATTGCTCTGCACCACAGGGGCATGCCAGAGTGACCTGGGACTCCATGCCTGGCTGAGAAAAGTCCTCTCCCCAGTGCCGCTGTAAGTGCCCGGGCTTTGCCAGGCCTCCACACAGGCTGGCAGGCAAAGGTATTCTCAGCTGAGAAATCGCTGCGGCAACCATGGGAGGAGAAGCAACAGAACACGCAGGCTTCGGGCTGTCTCTCACCTCCCCCGCCCCCACAGCGCATCCCCGCCCCCCAGTCTGTCTGCCTTTGGGGTGTCCTCATTTCCCCCAGTCCCTCTCCCTCCCGCTCATTTTCCACCCTCCACTCCTCCTGCTTAATTTCTTAAAATAGAAGAATTTTGAGAAACAAATTACAGCCTAATGGCAGTGTCAATTCCCATGAGCTCAGGAAAATGTAGAATTTAATTTTAAGTCTGAGAGAGCTTATTTACAGACTGCTTTTTTCCTTTGGATCCCAACAGCATTAGCAAGCTCAGTATGCCGGAGGAGGGAGTGGTGCAGTAGAGGTGCTGATGAGGCGGGGTTTCAAAAGCCCACTCCCTCGCCCTGAGTGGGCGGCCACAGCCCTCACTTCCTGCACTCTTCAGTCAATTTCTTTTTTTTTTTTTTTTTTTGAGAAGGAGCCTCGCTCTGTCGCCCTGGCTGGAGTGCAGTGGCCGGATCTCAGCTCACTGCAAGCTCCGCCTCCCAGGTTTACGCCATTCTCCTGCCTCGGCCTCCCGAGTAGCTAGGACTACAGGCGCCCGCCACCGCGACCGGCTAGATTTTTTTTTGTATTTTTTTAGTAGAGACGGGGTTTCACCGTGTTAGCCAGGATGGTCTCGATCTCCTGACCTCATGATCCACCCGGCTTGGCCTCCCAAAGTGCTGGGATTATAGGCTTGAACCACCGGGCCCGGCCTCTTCAGTCAATTTCAGAAGCAGCCTCAGCAACCTGCACCGGGCCAAGCAAACTGCAAGCTCCAGGGAAGCAAAGAACAACCTGAAGCCCAACAACCTGAAGAGGAAGTCCAGCCCAGACCCTCTGATCCAACTCGGCTGATGTTGGACCTCACGTTTTAGGAGCTTTTCCAGAAGTCTGTGACATTCCTTCCTTCCTTCCTTCACTCAGGCATGCATTTGATGTTTACCAAGCCTTGCACTGTTTTAGCCCCTGGAGGTATAAAGTGTCCGCCATCAGCAGCATCTGTTCTCCTGGAATGAGATAGAAGCAAAGCAAATAACCAAATAAATACACGTCAGTTGTAATATGAACTGTCAAGAAGAAAAACAAAGCCGTTAGTAGGCGTTCAAGACTGGGGTAGGAGGGCTTGTTCAGAGAGGCTGGCCAGGGAGGACCTGGACCATGTAAACTTGAGCTGATCCTGGAAAGGAGTATACAGTGTGTCTGAGGAAGGCTGTCTGGGCAGAGGGAGCAGTGGGTGCCAAGTCTCCGGGCAAGAGCCTGCTCAGCACGTTCAGGAAACAAGAGGCCAATGTGGTCAAAGCAGGTGCGAGCCTGGGCCTGGGGTTTCCAAGAGAAGTGGGAGCTGCTGGAGGCTTGGGGCAGAAGAGGGGCTGGTCTGACTTGGCATTTGCTGTGGAGGAGGAAGGTGCAGCTCCAGCTGTCCCACCTGAACTCCTGCCCAGGCGTGGCAGCCCCTGCCCCTCCTGGACTCCCGTGCTGTCCCGGCTCGGAAAGAGGGATCTGGCTGTGCCAGCCTGGGAGAAGGAGGATTTTCACAACAACTTTGGCAGGAGTCTGCATAATGACCTCAAAGATATCCACATCCTAATCTGAGACTAGGACCACAGAACCTAAGAATGCCACCTTCCATGGCGAAAGGGACTCTGCAGGTGCGATAAAGTCAAAGGATCTCGGATGGGGAAGTTACTGGGATTATGGAAATAACCCAATATAATCAAAAGGGTCCTCATCAGAGGGGCACAGAGGAGCCAGAGGAGATGCAGGACAGAAGCAGAAGTTCAAGGGACCTACTTTGAAGATGGAGGGAGCTGTCAAGAAGCAGCAATTTTCAACACCTGAGGGCGCGCACATTCACCAAGAAAGCCATTCCACAAATGAGGGAGTGCACACTCACCAGGAAAGGCTTTCCATACCTGAGGGCATGCACACTCACCAGGAAAGCCTGTTGACACCTGAGGGCCTGCATACTCACCAGGAAAGCCATTCCACACCTGAGGGTGTGCACACTCACCAGGAAAGCCTCTCCACACCTGACGGCGTGCACACTCACCAGGAAAGCCTGGCCACACTCGCCAGAGGGCCCCGCCCCCGTTCCTTTGAAGGGCCTGTGGGGCCTGATGTGCACTCCGTGGGGCTGAGAAAGGCCTCCCCAGCACACGTTCTCTGCATCCAAGTGTACCCGGCACTCCCGAGACCCAGAGCCTGGGAACGAGGGTGGCCTCTGGAACTGAGAAAGCCAGAGAACGCTCCCCTGGAGTCCCAGAGGAAAGCAGCCCTGCTGACTTCTTTGCATCCACTGAACCTCGTTTCAGCCCTCTGGCCCCAGGATGGTGGGAGAGTAAATCTGTGCTGTTTCAAGTTGTTTCAGGTTGGCAGCAATTTGTCACAACAGTGATTGAAAATGAATACAGCCCTCTTAGATTGGATTCCCTAGAAGCAGAGCCCAGGGCTGAGATCTGCAGGCCCAAGGTGTATTGACAGTGAGCTTTTCAGGAAGCACCATGAGACAGAGCAGAAGCAGCATAGGCAGGGAAGAGCCTAGCAAGGCGTGAGCTCAGGTGAGGCCAGTCTCCACCCGCCAGGCCTGGGGAGGCTCTGGGCTTGAGCACAGACTGCTCTGAGGGGTTGGTCTCTCCTGGGTGGGAAGCTGTTCTCTGGGATCAGCAGGCAGCAGGTGGGTGTGTGCTGCTCAGGGGCAGGGGCATAACCTCCCAGGCATGGCAGTGCTTGCTCCAGCAGTGCTGGAGAAGGGGCAGCCGTGCACACATCCTCAGCAGCAGCCAGGGGACACTGACCCTGATGGACACCTGCACCTGGCACAACTGTACAATCACCTCCGTCCACCAAATAACCATGCACTATGATCCAGGCCCAAGTCTAGCAAAGAAGGTACAGGACTAACTTCCCTGGCCCTAACCATACTTCTGGGAAGCGAGAACTGTTAATACCCCCATTCAGGTGAAGAAACTGAGGCATAAAGAGGTTAAGTAAGCTGCCCAAGTGCTCATAGTTGGTGCTGGAGTGGGGTCCGCACTGGCAGGAACCCCTAATCCCTACACTGGCCGCCTCCTGCAGGTGGGCAGAGGATGGCACGGCCTGTGCTCAGGACAAGCTAGGGTGGGCACCTTCTTTCAGCACATGATAATTCCTTTTCTCCTCAGCTGGGGAAATAGCACCACAGACATCCCTCGGTATCCACAGGGATAGGACGTGGGACCCCCATTGATACCAAAATCCAGGGATACCCAAGTCCCTGATACAAAATGGCATAGTATTTGCATATAACCTACACCTACCCTTCCAAGTTCTTTAAATCCTGTCTAGATTACTTGTAATACCACATACAATGGAAATGCCATGTAAACGGCTGTTCTATTGCATTTTTATTTGTATTATTTTGTTGTCGTATTGTTATTTTCATTGCTTTTTCCTAATAGTTTTTGTCTGCAGTTGGTTAAATCCATAAATGTGGAACCCATGGATAAGGAGGGCCAACTGTATTTGTCTTAAAAGACTGATTCTTGGCCGGGCGCGGTGGCTCACACCTGTAATCCCAGCACTTTGGGAGGCCGAGGCGGTCGGATCACAGGATCAGGAGATCGAGAACATCCTGGCCAACATGGTGAGACCCCCGTCTCTACTAAAAAATACAAAAAAATAGCTGGGTGTGGTGGCGCACACCTATAATCCCAGCTACTTGAGAACTGAGGCAGGAGAATGGCTTGAACCCAGGAGGCAGAGATTGCAGTGATCTGAGATCACGCCACTGCACTCCATCCTGGCGACAGAGTGAGACTCTGCCAAAAAAAAAAAAGAGAGAGAGAGACTGATTGTTTACAAAGGAAGGAAGGAGACTCATCAGGATGTAACAGAGGTTATCTCTGAGTGGATGGGTTACAGGTGATTTCTACTTTCTCTTTGTACTTTTTCAGAGTTTCCAAATGTCCTTCAAACAGAGATTTGGAATGCAGACCAAAACAACGCACGTATTTGGTGTCTCTGAATGGAATGGACAGGGCAGGAGAGGCCTCCCTTTGGAGAATCCACCAGCACCCTCTCTGGGACTTCTGTCCCCCACCCCAGCTGGGCTCCAGGTGCCTTCCTTGGGCTCTGGCCTGGGACCTGGACCAACCTCCCTGGGAGCCTGGGCTGTGAGGGGCGACCCTCAGGTGCTGCCTGCCACGTCCCTTGTGAGGACCGGAGC
Organism: Piliocolobus tephrosceles; assembly: GCF_002776525.5. NCBI lineage: Eukaryota > Metazoa > Chordata > Mammalia > Primates > Cercopithecidae > Piliocolobus > Piliocolobus tephrosceles. The sequence continues at coordinate 10,784,117 of NC_045444.1, read as the reverse complement.
AGGAAGGAGCCTGTGCAGGAATGAGAAGAAGGATGAGGGAAGAGGCCTTCGTGGTCCTGCTGGGCTGGACCTGAGATGCAGCCATAATCCTGCCTTGAGTGTCCCGTAAACCCTCAAAACCAAGTTCCTTTTGATTTATTTTAGTCTACCTACTTTCCTGTCACATCTGATCCAAGCTATTTGTCATCCAGGGAGAGAGAAGAGGGCTACATGCTGCCCACCAGGTGTGCAGAGCCCTAGGCTGGGCAGTGGACAAGCGGGGATGTAGCTGTCCAGGCATCAGGTGTCTCAACCATCCTGAGAGAGGGGGCTGTGGCCCAGCCCAGGCAAGGACACTGAGGCTCAGAGAGGTTAACAGAATAGCCACGTACACCGCAGCGGGCAGTCCCTTCCTGTTCCCTTACACTCCCCTGCTCCAGGGACTACCCCTGGTTCCCCGGAATCAGTGGGGTCAGGAGCCCTCCTGAAAGGCAGTCCCGGAAACCCTCACGCCAGGCTTCACCCGCAGGTTGAACTAGGACCAGCCGCATGGGCCTGAACGTGGGCGGATGGCTGCGTGCCAAAGGCAGGCGCTGTAGCCCGGCCCTGGAGTGTGCAGGCCACCCGCTCTGTGCACCACATGTCACAAGCAGGAAGACACAGAGGAAACGGGGAGGTCAGGGCTGATGTCACAATGGGAGACCCGTGCAGTCACCCAGGGCCGTGTGCTCAGAAGGGCCCACAAGTGGTTCCTTGCTGTGCTGTCACCGTCTTGAAATTTGTAAGTTTTTGAACAACGGTCCCTGCTTTTTCATTTTGCCCTGGATCCCTCAGACTTTACAGCCAGTCTGGGTGAGATCCTCAGGCCTCAGGGCTGTCTGCTTCAGCCCGGTGAGGATCACTGGGAGACAACACAAGCAGAAGATGGGTGGTGGCTGTTTTCTTTCTTCCAAAAATGGACACAGCAATTCCAGTTAACAAAAGCTGCCCAACCTCCCATTCCTGAAGCTTCCTGACAGGTTGGCTTCCAACCCTGCTGTGCGGCTGCGTCCCCGGCTGCAGACAGGCTCCGCGGCAAGGTCCCAGGCAGACCAACCCGGCCCTGGGCCTCCTGTGCTGGGTCAGGCCAGGAGCTTGGCTCTTCTGGGCTTTGGCCCCTCACTGTGCGGCCTGGGAAGATCAGCAGTGTGCTGGCCACGGGGGCCACAGGGCAGGCGTTGGGTATAGTCCACATGTGTGCCTCGGTCTGTGAACGGCAACTTAGCAGTTCCACCTGCCTGACGCCTGTAAAACTGTCCCGGGACCTCCTTCCCGCCAACGTCCCTCTCTCCATTCCAGAAATGGACTGAGGCGAGCGCACCTTGGGAGATAGCACCTGTGGAGGCTGGGCTTCGAACCCTGACCCCACCCACCCACCTGCCGCCTTGTCTGCTGAGGCCAGAGGCACGTTCTGGAGGTAGGCGGACACCCACCCACTTCTCCTGGCTGTTCGGCCCCCACAGCAATCCCCCTGTTCTCACCAGCCCAGAAGCCCCTGAGACAGGCATGCCACCCTCTCCACAGCTCGCCTTTTAATCCACATGTCTTGATTTTTAAATTTCTTACATTTTAAATCTGCACTTTCCTCACATTTAAGGCCTAAGGTGGAGGGAGAATTACTCTAGCCCAACACCGGCTCCAGGATGGGCACCAGACCAGCCCCTCGGCTCCCTGGGCCTCAGCTTCCCTGCTGTGAGAGGATGGTGGTGTGGGAACATCAGAACCCACTGAGTTCAGCCAGACATGTCAGGGGCAAGTCTGGCAGGGCAGGGTGGACAGAGCCCCTGGCACCAGGGCATGGGGCCAATCAGCTCCATCTTATCCTCCTGCTGTGCTCTAAGTTCTCTGTAGTGCCTGGCTTCCTGCCCTCTGCTCCCTCTTGGTCACAGTGGCCCCAGCCAGCCTGGGGCCAAGGGGAGGAACATGGAAGGGACCCCTGTCCCTTCCACGCTCCCTTGCCCCCCAGCCCGTCACACAGTGCTGGCAAGGGGGGGTCTTCAAACAATACCTATGGAATGAATGAACGAATGCCAGAAGTGAGTGTGCCTCCCGGTCACATCCCAGAGGGAGTGCTGGCACTGCCGCCCTCTCAGACGGGCCCTGCAGACAGACAAGAACGTACCTGGCACACTCAGGCCTCAGGTTTTCTCTGAGTCTGGAAGCCCAGTGTCCAGGGCCCCTGGGAGCCAGACACTGAGCCTCGAACACACCCTTCTGTGGACCCTCCAAGTGCCAGGATCATTGTATTCCAAGGGTCTCTCAGAGCGGCAGCACTCAGCCGGTCCACATGCATGGGCCCCAGGGTCACACATGCTGTCTCCGAGCCTTGCAGGGCCTTTGCAGCTGACTGTGCTTGCCAAGGTGGACAGCCTCAGACAGGCAGAGAACAGCTACCTCAGTCCCCTACTCACCCGGTGGCAGCGAGAGTCCCCTCTTTGGTCTGCAGTACTGCCTCTGGTTTCCCCCAGGGGGACCGACGATGGTGGTGGAGCTTCCCCTCCTCAAAAGCTCCCACAGGAAACTAGGCCGAGTGCAGGGTCTGGATGCCACGGCAAACAGCTCCCACAGCAGCGAGGGCGTGCACACACTGGACAGGTTCGCTGCCTCGAGGATGCTTCCCGGCCTGGTTTGCAGGGTCCTCTGGCCCTCCTTAGCTGCTTCTACAGCACCACCCCTTATCCGTGTGCACACATCCTCAGGGGCACCTGTGTGTGTGTATCCTCACAGGCATGTGCTTCTGTGTGCCTTCTCATGAGCATGTGTGCATCCTCATAGGCAGGGACATGTGTGCATTCTCAAGAACATGTGTGCATCCTCTCAGGCAAGTATATGTGTGCATTCTCAAGAGCATTTGTGTGCATCCTCGCAGGCATGTACATGTGTGCATTCTCATGAGCATGTGTGCATCCTTGTGGCATGTACATGTGTGCATTCTCAAGAGCGTTTGTGTGTATCCTCGCAGACATGTACATGTGTGTATTCTCAAGAGTGTGTGTGCATCCTTGTGGCATGTGCCTGTGTGCATTCTCATGAGCGTGTGTGCATCCTCACAGGCATGTGCACGTGTTCATTCTCATGAGCATTTGTGTGTATCCTCACAGGCATGTACATGTGTGCATTCTCAAGAGTGTGTGTGTGCATCCTTGTGGCATGTGCATGTGTGCATTCTCAGGAGTGTGTGTGCATCCTCGCAGGCATGTACACGTGTGCATTCTCAAGAGCGTGTGTGTGCATCCTCACAGGCATGTACATGTGTGCATTCTCATGAGCGTGTGTGCATCCTCGCAGGCATGTACATGTGTGCGTTCTCAAGAGTGTGTGTGTGCATCCTCATGGCATGTACATGTGTGCATTCTCATGAGCGTGTGTGTGCATGCTCTCAGACATGTGCACATGTGCATCTTCATACACCCCATACACACCAAAGTTGCATGTGGACAACTTTGCAGGCGTGTGTGTGTGCATCCTCATGAGCATGCCTGCACATGTATGGAACATGCACCCATGCTGGGCAATTAATTGATTCTAGGTACCACCATGGGAACAATATGTCTCTCTGTGTGGTCCAGAGTGTCCAGGCCTCTTGTAGCTATGCAGCTGTGGCTCGGCTGAGGCAGAAAGGGGGAGGGAAGGGACTGAGCGGGTACTGCGCGCTCACTGGAGCATCTGCACGGCTTCCGCTAGCATGTCTCCTTTCACCTCACACAAAACCTAGAGCCAGACACTGGTCTCCACACTAAAGATAAGAGACTGAGACACAGAAACTCTGTAGTTGTCAAAGTTACAGACAAGGCGGGGCTTTCACCCACATTTATAAGACCACAAAACAATCCTATCTCCATGACAGCTCACACCCTCCCACGCCTCCCCGAGGGCTCCGTCTTCCCCCAAACACTTCTTAATCCTAAACTGCTGCCATTTCTCCTCTTTCCTTTTTTAATAACAATGTTAAGACAGGAAAATATTTATAAAATATTAACAAATGGTTAAACTTTGGGAAGTGAGACTCTAACTTGGGTTTTTGATAATAAATGTGGGCTCCTTTAATGAGGTGGATAAGACTACTTAACCCAATAAGAAAAAGTCTCCCTTTTCTGCCTGTTTTCCCCTTGCCAAAAGCACAATAGAAGACTTCCAAATACCAGAGGTGACTCTATAGCACATGAAATAAATTATGCAGTGGGGTGGAATAATTGCAAGGGTCCTCCCTCCTTCCTTCTGCCCTTAAAATGCATTCTGTCGAGTGTGTTTTATTAAAGTAATCAAAATGCACTCAAATCCATTAGCCAGGTGCTCTCAAAATGTCAAAGACCAATTCTCTGATTAAAGCCATTTCTGCTGATCAACGCAGGGCCTGGGCGTGGCTGCTGAACACCCAACTGGGCACCTGAGTGGAAGCTGCCAGGCCCTTGGCCTCTGCTGACACTGCTGTAGCTGCTGACCAAGCTCAAGCTCTTGTCTCTTTGGCTTTGTCCCGTGGGGGTGATATAGCAACCACCAGTCTGTGGCTCACTTTGCAGCAGGCAGGAGTCTCCACCTGCCCCAGCAGATGTAGCATCTCCTGGACCTCGCTGCAGAGCCATGAAGACATGTTTCTTGGTGCTGGGCTCAAGCACCTCACAGCCCAGTGTCTACCTGCACATTGCCCGGCACACACAAGGGTCTGAAAAACTTCTTTGGACTTTGTTCATGCTTCACAGGGATAAACCTGACTTTCACCACCCCTTGACAAGACCGGAACACAGCTGCTCTTCAACAACAAAAGCATAGGCAGCAAGAATTTCCATGTAATAAGCCCTGCTTCCAGCCAGCAATTTACAAGCATCACTGGGTGCACATGCACTTAATGTTCACAATGACCCTCAATCTCGGAGACGCCTGCGCTGACAGGCAGAACCACTCTGCCATTTACTGGCTCTTGGTCAACTTGGACCTAATTTGTTATGCATCAGTTTCCTCAACTGTGAAATGGGCATGATAATATTCTATAATGACACAGCTGTTTTGAGGAATAGATTGATTAATATGTCAGGCACATAGTAAGTTTTCAACATGATGAAAATGATAATAATGATGATAGTGATAATAATGATCATGGTGATGATGAGGTGATGAGCATGATGATAATGATGATGATGTAATGAGGTGATGGTGGTGATAGGAACGATGATGGCAATGATAATAATTATGGAGATGGTGATAATGATAGTGATGGTGATAGTGATGGTGATGATGATGTGATGATGGTGACGGTAATGATTATGGAGATGGTGATAATGACAGTGATGATGATGGTGATGATAGTGATGGTGGTGATGATAATGATTATGGAGATAGTCATAATGACAGTGACGGTGATGATGATGTGACAATGGTGACAATGATTATGGAGATGGTGATAATGACAGTGATGGTGATGGTGGTGATAGTGATGGTGATGATGGTGATGATAATGATTATGGAGATGGTGATGATGACAGTGACGGTGACAGTGATGATAGTGATGGTGGTGATGATAACGATTATGGAGATAGTGATAATGACAGTGATGGTGATGGTGATGTGACGATGGTGACAATGAATATGGAGATGGTGATAATGACAGTGATGGTGATGGTGATGATAGTGATGGTGGTGACAATAATGATTATGGAGATAGTGATATTGACAGTGATGGTGATGGTGGTGATAGTGATGGTGGTGGTAGTGATGGTGGTGATGATAATGATTATGGAGATGATGATAATGACAGTGATGGTGATGGTGGTGATAGTGACGGTGGTGATAGTGATCATGGTGATGATAATGATTATGGAGATGGTGATAATGGCAGTGATGGTGATAGTGATTTGATGATGGTGGTGATGGTGTGATGATGGTACATCATAGTGATTATAAAGGTGGTGATAATGATAATGGTGGTAGTGTTGATGGTGATGATGGTGGTGGTGATGATAATGATGGTGATAATGATGATTATGGTGATGATGCTTATAGATCATATTATCTGTACCTTGTAAAATCCAGAGATATCAAGAATTTTCCTCAAGTTCTCAGAGCTGGTAAATGGATGAGGTCTGGCTTAATTCAAAGTCAGTGCTCTTTCTAAACACTCTGCTGCCTTTTCCTGGTTTTCATTTCAATTCTCAATTCGCTTCTCATTCTTATTATTCCCTCAGCAGCTTGACACAAGTCCTCCCCCGTCCATCACAATTTTATTCACTCTTCCTTTTTCGAGCATCCTTGCCTCTGACCTTCCTCACACAGCCCCAGAATAATGAGCTGCTGCAGGGGCGGAGCACCGGAGTGTGAATAGCAGAACCTCCTCACATCCTGAACATCTGGGCCTGCCACACTCTGAGGAGTTAATGAAATATGCAGAGGCCGCATGCTACAAATTGGGATTCAGAGGTCCCACTCTCCCTTTCCTTTCAACCTCCTTTTTGAGAATTTAGTTCTCCAACATCAATTTCTGTTTGTGATAAATATTTAAGCACTTTGCCTGCCAGGCTTATAGCTCGAGGATGCTCTAAGCCAGCAGACCCCAGAGCCTATGGCCACCCCACGTGGCCATCTGGGCCCCACCCAGGGAAGACTCCTCCAGGTTGGCTCAGCTAAGTGGCTTCTAATGTCCTCTATTCCCACAGCTGCTGTAAAGGACTCCTCCCTTTGGTCTGTCCTCCATGTCTAATCAAGGACCACACCGCAGCCCTGAGTGCCTCCCAAGTAGCTCTCCACCCCTCTGGTTACTCCCTCCCCATTGCTGGGCCACTGTTCACTTTGCTAAGCTGGCTGCCCCATCTCCTTCTCAGTTTCCATGCCTCCAGCCAACCTCCCTGCAATCCATGCTCCTTCAGGTGTCAAATCCAAATCTGACCATATCACTCCCCAGCTTGAAGCTCCTCTACAGCCCCCCTCTGCAAGAGAAAGTTTAAACTCAGTAACACACTACCCAGGCCCCTGTGCAACGTGTCTCATCTCCCAAGTCCACGCTGCCCTACCTCGTTGCCCAACATTGCTGACACACACACAGGTTGCACTTCTGGGCCTTGTTCTGCCTGCTCTCCTGGGCCTGCACCATTGCTGCCAGTGCTTTGGACTGGCCAGGGTCAGTGCCTCCAGGAGGCCTCCTTGACTTGCTTCCACTGGAGATCCCTGAGGCTAGGCCAAGGCCTGCCACTGCATCTTCTAGCATAGCCTCCCCTGAATAGCATGACCCCGGCTCCGCCTCCTTCACGGACTAGGCTCACCGAGGGCCCAGTGGCAGGTCATTAAGTGGTTGCCAAAGGAACCGGAGCAGGAGCACCACAGCAGCAGGCTGCAAGGCTGGAGAAGGCGTCCTGGGAGCCGAACCCTGATAAGCCTGGTCTGGAGCCCAGTTCCACGCCCTCCCTGCCTCCTGATTCCTCAGGGCTGCTCAGGGCTCCCGGCCTGGGCCCACTCTACCCCAGACTTTCTCTCCACCCTTTCTAGAAGAAACGCATCCGGGATGCTTTGAATACCCAGAAGCCTGCTCTGGGCATCACAAGGCTGTAGCAGCAGAGCCCATGGCTCGGGGCTGACCATAGAAGGACATTTAACCACTGGCACAGGAAGGGCCTGCCTGCCTGCATCACCCAGTGGCTGCCCGGTCCAGAGGGATTCCAGTCAGGACTGTCTGACTCTGGACCAGGGAGCTAAAAGGCCCCTCATCACAGCCGCACGATCCCAGTGCAGCCCATACAAAACCCATGCCATCAAGCTCAGAGAACAGGGCTGCATCTGTCCCAAGAACAGAGCAGGGGGTCTCTTCCAACATGGGTGAAGAGGCGACAGCCCCTCTTAGAGAAGGCCATCCCAGCCACACTCACTTTGTCGGGGTGTGGGACGTCCCACCACCCAGTGGTGCCCTGCCATCAGGAGGGTCCCTAGTGAGCCTGCCCATAGGTCACCAAGGAGGTGGAGCCTGCCGGGCCCTTCCTGGGCAAGTACCCGTGCTGCAAACCCTCCAGACTCTTCCTGCCAAGCTAGGTCAGCAGAGGCTCAGGCCTCAGAGCTCTCCACTCTCATTTCCTCCTCTCTGAGACAGGGAAGCCTGCAAGTGCTGCTGAGTGATGGGAAGGAAGTCGCTGCAGGAAAGGTCAGATGCCTACATGCCCTGAGGTGGCCTCCTGAAAAGCAGCCGCAGCTCTGCTCCACCATCAGTAGGGAAAAGAAGGCAGCCCAGCTCCCGGGAGGGCTGTGCGGGCTTGAACCCCAGCCCCTCAGCATGCCAAGGGCTGAGGGAGGAGTCCCCTAACACCAGCTGTTCCCTGGTCCTCTGAAGGTCGAAGGTGGGAAAGACCAACCGGCCCCACAGGGCGTGAGATGGAGATGCCAGCCCTTTGCACTTCTACTTTCCCGACAGCTGTGCTGGGAAGGTCAGATGAGGTCAGAGAAGTGCCTGCAGGAAGCTGATTTTGCACATCCCACCCTGCCTCTGCTGGATACTTATGACCCAGAGCACTAAGCGGTCCAGGGCTCAGGGAAGTAGACACACAGGATCCAAAAGAGAAATCCCACAGGGCAGTGACACTTGGGGACAGAGGTGTGCTGGTCCCGCTGTCCCATCCACTTTGGAGATCTGTCCATCTGCGTTACTATTACTGAGGGAGGTGTGTCATTATCCCATTTAATAGATGAGAATATTGAGGCCAAGGAACCTGAGCCCATGCTTGAATCTAAAAGGTGCGTGGCAGGTGGTAAGGAGCTAGGGCTGCCATTACTCGCTGTGTACGGCTGGGCTGTGGAGCTCCCACGGACTGGACCTCACGGCTGCCATCGTAGGTGACCTCACAGATGCCACCGAGCGCACACCACCACCCACGGGGTCTCTGCTGGAGCTCTGGCTGTGCCGCTACATCAACATGCTCAGCAGAGCTCCATGCTGGGGACCCTGTAGGCACTGAGGATATAGCTGTTGACAAAACGAACAAAATACTGCTCACATGTTCACCTTGCAGCAGGGTAGACTCAAAATGCAAATGAACCAGGAAATATAAGCCAGGCCAGCTACAAACAAGTGCAATGGAGAAAATCAATCAGGAAAAGGCAAAAAGGAGGGCTGGGAGTCATGAGCACAGGTAGGACCTGACGTGAGTCGGGTGTAGCAGGTGTAATCTGACAGGTGGGAGGCCCCAAGGTCATGCAGGCAAGAAGCTGGACGCTTGGCCCACGGGTGAGTGGGGAAGGCAGGAGGGAGCAGAGGCCCAGTCCTGGCTGTATATGCTGATGGGGAGTGAAGGGAGAGGAAGGCCAAAAGGCTCCAGGCTTTGGACCTGAGCCCCTGGAAGAACGAGATGGCTTCACTGAGAGGAGATTCCTGGGACCCACCACCAACACCCAAGATCCTGTTTTCTTCCTTCTGGAAACCTGGTGGGGCCATCAGGTCCTACGGTCATCTGTGGAGGTCCCATGGGGCATGCCAAGAGCCTCTGCCAGAACGCAGGGCCAGGCCCTATTGTCAGCCCGGAGTCCACCACAGCCTCCCTGTGGGACTTGGCCATGAGACATCTTCTCAGTGTGTGGTTTTGGAGCTCCTCCTGGGCCTTGGAGTCACTGACACCAGATTTGTGTGCTGGGGGGACACAACGGGAGAGCGGCTTCATCTTTCTGAGCTGCCGCAGTGGGATGAGCTCCAGAAGACCTTGACCACCAACCATTCCAGGGCCAGGGATTCTTGCTTCCGCCAGCCCCAGGTCCCACACCTTGTCTTACCTGAGAGGGTGCCTGAGGAGGACAGGTACCAGCCACAGCTGACCGAGTGCATGAAGACCAATGGCCTGCCTGGAAGGGGCCACCGACGGGCAGGGTCCACCCAGGGACAGGGTCCACCCAGGGACCGGGTCATTGGGCTTCAGGTCACAGTAAGATGGAAAGGGCGCTGAGTTCACATCACACTCAATCTCAGCAAATGCTTATCTCTACTGAAAATTCCACAAGAGCATTCATGTTCTGCACTTTCCCATAATCGGCTTAGTGTTTTGCAGCCACGGCTGAGGCGGTGAAATGCTCTGGTGATTAGCTGCGTGACTGGGGTAAAAGGTGAATGACCTGTGTCTCACATCCAATAAAGCCATCGCAGTCAGGGAAAGTATAAGCCGTAGCCCACAGCTGCTCGGGTGCCCAGGACACCTTAAAGGCAGGAGTGTCGCCAGCGCTGGGTGACCACTGGACTCTGTCCACAAAGTTTCCATTTACCTCCCATGCAGCTGTTCCTGGGGCCGGGTTGCTGGAGTAGAAGTGAAAGGAAAGCAGCCACCGTCACGGCCAGATGTGCGGTCCCCCAGCCATGCGCTGACGGGCCGGACATGGGCCAGGCCTGACAACAGGAGTCTGGCTCTGCGGCTGGAATGGCTCCTGCTGCTGGGGCCTTCTTCCCCAGAATCTGCCGTTCCTCCTGAGCCTGCAGAGGGCTCAGAAATCCCAGCCTGTCTCTGTAGAGTAGGAGAAGCACAAACACAGGCCACGGAGAGCCAGTTAGACCAGCTGCCTTTTCAGGGCTTGAATCTGGTGGGTTTTCCTTGAAAGCTAGTGTCGGCTTCTCCAGTTTCCAAGCCAACCCCAATCCCGCTCCTCTGGGCACCTGGCACCTTCAATTCCTGAGCCTTTCTGGATTTTGTATCAATGCATAGATCTTAGCTTTCAGCTTTCTCAGGTTTGTAAAGTTGTTTACTATTTATCTTCCACTTTCAGGTTTTCAAAATTTTCTGAACTTTTTTTAACTTATATTTTAGGAGGCTCAGGGGTACATGTGCGGGTTGGTTATACGGGCAAATGGTGTGTCGTGGGGGGTTGCTGTACAGATTATTTCATCACCCAAGTAATAAACATAGTACTTAATAGGTGGCTTTTCAATTCTCATCCTCCCCCTATTCTCCACCCAAGAAGCAGGCCCCAGTGTACACTGGCCTCTTCTTTGTGTCTGCATCTACTCAGTGTGAATGTTTAGCTCCGACTTATAAATGAGAACGTGCAGTGTTCAGTGTTCTGGTCCTGCATTAGTTCACTTAGGACAATGGCCTCCAAATTCATCCTTTCCACCAAGGACAAGATCTTGTTCTTTTTCATGGCTGTGTAGTATTCCATCGTGTATATGTGCTACATTTTCTTTATCCAGTCTACAGTTGAGGGGAATTTAGGTTGATTTCACGTCTTTACTATTGTGAATAGTGCTGCAATGAACGTATGCATCCATGTGTCTTTATGGTAGAATGATTTCTATTCCTTTGGGTATATTCTTTTGTCTAATATGTGTCCTCCCTGCTCTCTTTGTGCTTCTGAATTTATACCCTTTTAACTCCTGCACTGTTACTTAAATGACATTTTGACAGGAGACAGGACGTGCCTATGTTCAATTCTCCGTGTGTGAAAAGAATCCTCTTCCTGCCTTTTGTTAAAGGTTTCCCCAAAGATTTTTCACTGTTGTGTTGATCCATTCATCCATTCACTGCACAGGTATTATGTGTGCACTGTGAGCCAGGCCTCGTGCCAGGTACAAGGGAAAATCGGGGGTAGACCAGATGCAACGAGACCCAGCCTAGGAGGTAGAGCAGACAGGGACAGGTGGCTTAAAGGAAGGCAGAGGGACAGAGAGCTGCAGAGGGCGCCATGCAGCGCGGGGCCTGCCCCTAGCTCCACCGACTACCTAAGCCAGGCAGGAAGGGTCTGCACAACCCACTCTTCCAGGTGGGGAAACTAAGGGCGGCCGTGGCCGAGTCACGTCCTGGCCCTGCTCTCTGGCTTCTGGCCCCTCTCTTGTTATCTCTGAGTACCCCTCATCCCCTCGCTCCCCCAGTCCCCACACCCCTGTCTCCTCCATCACTCCACTTTTCCTTCTTCCCCCGGAGCTCACAGTGGATTCTCGTCTTGTCGGCACAGCAGCAGATGCCTGTTCCTGCTGAGAATCAGGGGCTTGGGCCAGACCGTCTTGTCAGCCAGGGTCCTGCTCTGTGGGGCTGCATCCCAGGGACTCCTGGGGGGCCACCAACCCTGCATGCCCCCCTCACCTGCCGGGGAGGCCCCACAGGCAGGGTGCTGTGAGCGCAGTGGCCAGTGTCATGGAAGTGAGCCCTAGCCCACCCGCCAGCAATGTGGGCTCTGCATTTCTAACAGGGAATTGCACTGGCTTCAGGCCACCCTTGGCTTTCATCCCAGCCTCCTCCACTGCACTCTGCCCTGCCTCACCCTTCTAAATCCATGGCTTGCCCTTCTCCCTCCTCACTCCCACTTTCTCTAAAACCAGCAGAATGCTACTCCCTCTTCCTCTGGAAGGGAAAAAAGTATCTGTAGGCGAGAAAGCCAGTTCCTCCAGACAGCGCAGGCAAAGTGCCTGGGCTGCCTGTCAAATCTGATTTCAAAAGACAATTCTATTTTGAGCAAAAGAATAATGAAGAGATATCCCCAGCTGTCCTGGAAAGAACTCTCTTCTCTCCTCCCGTCAGCCTGCATGGCCTAGCCCACCAGCATCTCTGCAGCCACATCCAGTGTCCGCTGTGGCCACAGGTCCCTATACCTCTCCCTGTCATGCCCCCACTCCCCAAGCACTCACAGGGCAGTCCCTGCCTGGAATGGCTTCTCTCCTCCTTTTCCCATCTGAAGCATATCTGACTTCCAGGGACTATTAAGCCACCTCCCTTTGGTGCCCTCGCAGAGCCCCTACCCCTCCCACTCATCTCTCCAGTGCAAATGAGGATGGCTGGCCACAGCCCACAGGCTCCAGCATGTCTGGCACATGCAGTGCAGGGGCTTGCCCGCTCAGAGATGGCACATCCGAGATGCTCAGCACCTACGGAATGTATGAGCCAGAGAATGGACCACCTCGTGCCAGGCCCCAGCAACAGGGGAGGAAGGCAGGATTTCCTGCTGGTAGGTAATTGAGGATGGAAGTGACAAAGCTAGTGGTGGGTGAAACTGGCATCCACGCTTTGTTGCAACCAGGTTGCAGTTTTCCAGGAAACCCTGAGGAGCAGGGAGGACTTGGCATCACTGCCCCGTGGCAGGAGCTGCGATGCAGGACCACCACCAACCAGCCACTGAGCCCAAGCCCCAGCTTGTGCCTCTGAGCCTGCACCTGCCAGAGAAAGGGATTCCTTCCATCCGATGCATGCGGAGGAACCCAGGCAGGAGGACCTTTTCTGAAGGCTGAGGAGTCTGTGTGTGACACCCTCCAGGACATTCTCCTGTGAGGAAGCCCAGGACTGATCCCCTGTTCTCCCAATCCTCCATCCAAGCCCAGCAGCACTGATGAGACAGCCCCAGAAACTCTTCCTTTCCTGGCATTGCCACTGTCTGCTCACCCTCCTCCCAGAACCCATCTTGAGCATCCCTGTGCAGGGATTACATACCAGAAAAGGCTCCCATGCATAAGGGAGAGACCATGGGGTAACCAGGGAGGCTCGAGCCAGGGAGAGGTAGGATCCAGGTCACTGAGGGCCCGAGGCCCCACTACATTCCCAGACCCTCTCTGCTGCATTTTCCCAAGTATACTCACCACCTTCTGATACCAACACAATGAGGACGTGGAGTTTTCCTGCCGTCCTGTCTGCCTCTAACTCCTCTAACAGCACTCAGCTTCCTGAGGGCTGGGAGTTTTGTCTGTTTTGGTCACTGCCCCATCCCCAGGGCCTAGAACACTGTGGCTACGCAGATAAACAGCCCCTCTGTAAGGAGGAATGGGTGGAAGTGTGGATGCCTGCCTGGCCTCGGGTGAGCCAGGCTGGCCAAGGCAAGGACTCTGCTTATTGCATGGCACCCCAACTTTTTACTAGGTCTTAGCTCACGAAACACCACAGCCTGGGCGGCTTAAACAGCGGAGGTTGTTTTCACCCAGTTCTGGAGGCTGAAAGCCCACCGGCAAGATGCTGGTAGATCCGGCTCCTCGTGAGGGTCCTCCTTCCAGCTTTCAGACAGCTGACTTCTTGTTGTGGCCCCATGTGGCAGAGAGAGGGCGCAAGAGGGAGAGAGAGAGCAAGAGATGATCTCACTCACGCCTCTTCTCATGAGGACACTAATCTCATTGATGAGGACTCCACCCTCATGACCTAATTACCTCCCACAGACCCCACCTGCAAAGACCGTTGCACTGAGGATTACGGCTTACACATTTTGGGGGGACTCACAGGCAGTCCCTAACACCAGGCTTTCGAAAGGGTATGCTTGAGTCACATTCCAGACGAGCCCCAAATGATTCTGAGAATTCCTCATCAGTCGTGTGTAGCATCTCCGTAAGGGCAGAACTCGCCAAGGTGTAAGAGCAAGTACCGCGTCGACGACCAGGAGAGACAAGCCTGAAATCCAGCCTCACCGCACCAGCCCAGAACCCCATTCAAGCCACTTTCCCTCCCCAGGCTGTGCCCACTCACCCCTCCTCCAGCAGGGAGCTAGGGCTTCTCCATCCCTTGATTCCCTCAAGATCTTCGCTATTCTGAGGAGCTGTGACTCCATAACCGTGCTGGGGAGGCAGACCCCCCACTGGAGGAAGTGTGTTCCCTGAACATGGTGAAATGCTGCCCCAAATACTGACTACAGGATGTTGCTCCTCTATCTACCCAATGCACGTCCACCAAGGGATTTCAGTGTATTTCGGGGGGAAAAAAAAACAAAAAACAGATTTCCCATTGTTTGTGGCTTACTTATTTCAGCCAAAAGAAATTACATAAAATAGGAGAAAGGAGGTAGCTTCCAGGGAGGATGGGGAATGTTTCGAGAAAGGGTTATAGATACAGACTGACCCCTAAATGCAGAAGGAGCCCGAAAACCAAAGTACAGACAGGCCAATCCAGTTTGCCGGTAGAGGATGATTTATTGGGAAACTTATGGACAGAAGCGTGGTCTTGGGCAGCCGCAACACAGGTAGATCTCCATGCTGTCACCACCCCCCCAGGCCGAGGACTTCTGTAGGAAAGGAGAAGGGCTTACAGGCACTATTAGGGTGACCTTCCAGGAAAAGACAAGAATGCTGTGTACATTATACCCAGTAATTTCCGTGATAACATCAAAGTCGTTTTGGCCTAAGGGCAGCGTTTACAGTCAGTTCACATGCGCTAATACAAGGAACGATAGGTAAACTGGAAATCTGGGAGGCATTCTCAGAATTAGAGTTCATCAGAAGTCAACATGGCAGATTCGCTCCTGAGACAGAGTCACTTTAGCCTCCACCTAGCAGAAGGGAGAGGAGGGCTGTCAACACCTGCTAAATGTTCCTGCACTTCACATATCTCATTTAATGCTTAGTAAGTAGGGACTGAGAGGAAAGAGAAGCTTGATTTACAGGGCTGGATTCAAGAAAGCCACTTCTGTCTTATTCAAAATTCAGTGTACTTTTTATTCTCTTCTTCAACAGCTATAAATACGATGCACTGTGTGTGTGTGTGTGCCAGAAGTGAGCAGTTAAATGTATTTACAGTTTGTAAATACAACATTTACCAAAGCGATCCTTTTTATTCGTGTGGGGAAAACACTAGTTGAAATTTGTAACGACTCATTGACAAATTAATTGCACTAAAGGTAAAAGAAAATTTGAGATCTCAATGGAAGAATGATGATCTGACTTCCAAGGACCAAACTAAGCGTGTAAAGGGCTTTGGAAACTGAGCGTATATTTCTGCTGAGACAAACTGAAGAGAACGAGAGTTTGAATTTCTCAGGAAGCTCTCCTAAGTGGTGCGTATGCTTAAAACCAGGCTTTAAAATGGGCAGAACGGGGACCTCTGCTGATGCCAAGATTAGGTAATAAGGACTGCTTTACCCTTTCTCCCGAAACAAAACAACAATAAAAACCGTGCTGGGTGCTGTGGCTCACGACTGTAATCCCAGCACTTTGGGAGGCCGAGACGGGTGGATCACCTGAGGTCAGGAGTTCGACACTAGCCTGGCCAACATGGCGAAACCCCATCTCTACTAAAAATACGAAAATTAGCCAGGTGTGATGACAGGCACCTGTAATCCCAGCCACTCGGGGGGCTGAGGCAGGAGAATCTCCTGAACCCGGGAGGAGGAGGTTGCAGTGAGCCAAGCTCACGCCACTGCACTCCAGCCTGGGCGACAAGAGTGAAACTCCATCTCAAATAAATAAATAAATAAAGCTGACCAAATAAATGAAACAAAGACTTGGAAGATACCATACTTAAGGCAACCAGTACAGTGTGGACATTTGTCCCCTCCAAATCTCATGTTAAAATGTGATGCCCAATGTTGGAGGAGGGGCTGAGTGGGAGACGCGCGGTTTGTGGAGGCTGGTCCCTCATAAACGGCCTGGTGCTGCCCTAGCAGCAATGAGCGAGTTCTCATTCCATTAGTTTCCAAGAGAGCTGGTTGCTAGAAAGAGCCTGGCGCCTCCTTCCCCACCTCTTTCTCTTCCTTCTTTTCTCTCCATGTGACACCTGCTCCACCATGAGTGGAAACAGCTTGAGGTCCTCACCAGAAGCAGATGCTGGCTCCATGCTTCTTGTGTAGCCTGCGGAACTGTCAGCCAAGTAAACCTCTTCTCGTTACAAATACCAGCCTCAGGTGTTCCTTTAAAGCAACAGAAAGAGACTAAGACAACAACAAAGGATCATGATCCCTGAAAGATGGGGGAAATGAGGTGAGCCCTCAAATGGCCCCAGTTGGTTATCCTGAGGGTTTCCAGGCCAAAACCCAGGGACAGTACGTTCAGGAGGAGCCTGGCAGACTCCCTGTTGCAGAGATGAGCTGAGAGCCCAAGACATCTAAGGCCTCCAGAGTCCACAGAACAGAGTGCTGAGAGGGAGAGAGCTGCTTAGGAAGAAAACTCCTCAAAGAGGATCTGCTGCAAGTCTTCAGCTGAGAACTGATCAGTGCACGCTTCAGAGTAAACCACGAGAGGCCAGGGAAAGTACCACTCCGAAGAATCAGAGGTAACAGTTTCCACCAACAAGGTAACAAGGCTGGGAATAGTGCCTGGGCCCACCAACCCTACTGAAAACCACAAGACTCGTGGGGCCTTAGTCATGGGAAGCACCGGGCTTAAAATGAGCAATGCTCCTAACAAATCTCAAAGGCAAGGCCCAAAAGGATCAAACTGTTTCCCAGTACTTAACTGTGTCCCCAAACAAAGCTCAACACTATGTGTAGGAGTACAAAAATATCCAGCACCTAACAACAGAAAACTCACAAAAATCAGCGGGTATGCAAAGAAACAAGAAAATAGAAGTGACAATGAGTAGTTCAACCAGTCACTCAAAACTGACCCACAACTGACACAGATGTTAGAATTAACAGGTAAGGATATACAAACCGGAGCCAGAACTAGGATGAGGCATGAGAAGCACAAGGGCACAACATTTTAAGAGGCACAGACTCTCAAGCTTGTGCAAATACAGACCATAAGTCAAAAGTGTACAGTCATGGACAGCATGAGGATGTCCTGGTCAATGAGAGACCATATATATGATGGGGTCTCATAAGATTATAATGGAGCTGGGAAATTCCTATCACCTACTGATGTCTTAACAATCCCAAAGCCTAGCTTGCGTAGACCTAGGCCAATGTGTGTGTTTGTGTCTTCGCTTTTAACAAAACAGTTTCAAAAGCAAAAAAAAAAAAAAAAAAGAAAAGAAAAGAAAAGAGACAATAGCTTATAGAATAAGGATATAAAGAAAAAGATATTTTTATACAGCTGTATGATGTGAATGTGTTTTAAGTAAACACATTATACATTACAAAAGCGTTAAATTAACTTTAAGATTTAACATTAAAATTTAAAAGTTTATACAGGAAAAAAGTTACAGTAAGCTAAGTTAGTTTATTATTGGAAAAAGAAAAAACATTTTTATAAATGTAGTATAGCCTAAGTGTAGAGTGTTTATAAAGTCTACAGTAGTGTACAGTAATGTCCCAGGCCTTCACATTCACTCAGCACTCACTTGCTGACACACCCAGCACAACTTCTAGCTCTGCAAGCTCCATCCATGGTCAGTCCCCTATACAGATGTATCATTTTTTATCCTTACAGTATTTTAACTGTACCTTATCTATGTTTACACCTGTTTAGATAAATGCTCACCGTTGTATTACAATTGCCTACGGTATTCAGTATAGTAACCTGCTGTACAGATTTGTGGCCTGGGAGCAATAGGCTCTACCATATAGCCTAGGGGTAGGTGTGTAGTAGACTCTCTCACCTATGTTTGTGTAAGTACACTCTATGATGTTCACACAATGATAAAATCGCCTAATGATGCATTTCTCAGAACATACCTCTGTTGCTAAGTGATGTATGGCTGTATACTATAAAACTTAAAGCAACCACAAAAATAACAAAACGAAGCCAAAATAGTAGATAACAAAATTACTTTTTAGAATATTTAATATATCCCAAAGAAGGCAGAGAAAGAGGTAAAAGAGACCAAGAACGGATGGGACCAACATAAAACAAATAGCAAGATAACAGATTTAAACTTAACAATGTCAATAATCACATGATATATAAATGGCTCAAATACCCCCAATTAAATGGCAGATATTGTCAGATTGGATAAAAAATCAATACCTAACAATATGCTGCCTATAAGAGATACACTTTAAGTAAAGACACAAATAAGTTAAAGGGACAGAAAAAAGATATGCCATGCTAAAGACACTAAGAAAAAGAAATCTGGAGTGACTATACTAGCATCAGATGAAGTAGGTCTCAGGGCAAAAACATCTACATTACTATGGGCTAGAAAGTTTATCTTACAATAATACAGTGGTAATCTCATCACAGAAACATAAAAGTCATACCCATTTTTGCCTTCATAGCAGAGTTCCAAAGTTACATGAATAAAAAACTGATAGAACTGCAAGGAGCGATAGATAAATTAACAGTTATAGTTAGACATTACAGCACTCCTTTCTCAATAACTGATCAATTAAGCAGAAAGAAAATTAGTAAAAGCATTGATGATTGGAACCACGCTGTCAACCAAGCTGACCCAAACACTACTAACAGGATGCTCCATGCAAGAAAAGCAGAATACACCACATTCCACTCAAGCACACTCCAAACATTTCCTATACATATTCTTCTCAACCGCACTCCGAACATCCCCTGCACACATTCCTCTCACGCACACTCCCAACATTTCCCGGATACGTTCCTCTGAAGCACATTCGGAACATTCCCTGTACACGTTCTTCTCAAACGCACTCAGATCATTTCCTGTACACGTTCTTCTCAAGCACACTCCGAACATTTCCTGTACACATTCTTCTGAAGCATACTGAGAACATTTACTCAGATAAACCATGTTCTGGACCAGAAAACACATACACATCTGTATCAGTTTAAGACGTTTCAAGGAATACAGTCTGTTCTCTGACCACAAATAAATCATGTTAGAAATCAAAAGCAGAAAGACATCTGAAATTATTTCAAATATCTGAAAACTAAGCAACACAATTCTAAATAACATAAAACAAAGAATAAGTCAAAAGTTAAATGAGAAATTATTTTGAACTGATGAAAATAAAAATAATATATCAAAATTTATGGAATGCCACTTAAGAAGTACTGACAGAAAATTTGTAGCACTTTATAAACACCCATACCAGAAAATAAGAAGAGTCTTAAATCAATGATATCACCTTGAGAAATTAGAACACAAAAGAAAATTAAGCCCAAAGTAAGTAGAAAAAAGGAAATAACAGAAATACAGAAAACTGAAATATATGTATATATTAACAAAACCAAAATTCAGTTCTGTGGAAAGACTGATAATATTATCAAACACATAGCGGGAAGAGAGAAAGTCACAAATTACCAAAATTATGAATGGGAGAAGGGACATTACTCATAAATGAAAATGATAACAAAGGAATATTATTGTACTGTGTTAAACAAAATTCCAAAATATTGTGTGTATCTGGAACCTGTGAGTATGACATTCCTTGTAAATAGGATCTTTGCAGATGTAATCAAGTTAATATGAGGTTATACTGGATTGGAATGAATCCTAAATCCAATGACTGGTGTCCTTATAAGACAGGAAACTTTGGACACAGAGAGACACACAGGGAAAATGCCACATGAAGATGGAAGCAGAGACTAAGACCTAAGAGCCACAGAAGGCTAAGGATTTCCATAAACCACCAGAAACCAGGAGAAAGGTGTGGAACAAGCTCTGCTCAGAGCCTCTGGAAGGAACAAACCCTGCCCATACCTTCATTTTGGACTTCTAACCTCCACAAACATGAGATTTCTGTTGTTTTAAGCTACTCAGTTTATGGTAATTTCCTACAGAAACCCTAGGAAAGTGATATAATTATAAACAAATTTATGACAATACATTTGAAAATTTAAATGAGCTGGGCAAATGTATTGAAAGTAACAAAAACTACCAAAACTCACACAAAAAGCGATAACCTATCTATCTCTGTATCTATTAAGAAAACAAAATTATAGTAAAATGTTTTCCACAGAGAAAACTCCAGGCCCAGAAAAATTAACTAATTCTACCAAACATTTAAGGAAGAAATAATACAAGTTCTACTAAAAAGTTATTCCAGAAAACAAAAGAGGAAGGAATACTTCTTAACTGATTATGTAAAGCCATTATTACCTGATTCCAAAGCCAGGAAAAGGCATTACAAAAAATAAAATAAAACTATAGATCAACATCCCTTGTGAATATAGACATAAAAATTCTTAACAAAATTTTAGTAAATCAAATCCAACAATGTATAAAAAGATCAGTACATCATGGCCAAATTTATCTGAGGAATGCAAGATTCATTTAGCATTCCCAGATCAACCAATGTAATCTCCATATTAACAAACTAAAACAGAAAAACTATATTTTCATCTCAATCGATAGAGAAAAAATGTTTGAGACAATCCAGCACCCATTCTTCACAAAGGCACTTAGCAAAGTATAAAAAGAAGGGAACTTCTTCAACCTGATAAAGGATGTCAAAAAAAACCTACAGAAACATCATACTTAATAGTGACAGACTGAAGATATTCCCCTAAGACCAGGAGCGAGATGTCTGCTCATCACTTCTAGACATTGCACTGAAAGATTTCATCAATACAATACAATAAGGCAAGAAAGAAAGGAAAGGAAAGGAAAGGAAAAAGGAAAGGAAAGGAAAGGAAAGGAAAGGAAAGGAAAGGAAAGGAA
>NC_045444.1:10757862-10762949 GCF_002776525.5 Piliocolobus tephrosceles | reverse complement strand
AAAGGAAAGGAAAGGAAAGGAAAGGAAAGGAAAGGAAAGGAAAGGAAAGGAAAGGAAAGGAAAGGAAAGGAAAGGAAAGGAAAAGCATTCAGGTTGGAAAGGAAGAATTAAAATTCTCTATTCACAGATGCCATGATCATCTGTGTAGAAAATTCAGTGGAAATTCTTAAAATGCCTCAAACTGATAGGTGAGGGTAGCAAGCTTACAGGTTACAGAGTCCTATTTAAAAAAAAAAAAAAAAAAAAAAACTACTGTATTTCTGTATACTAGCAATAAAAATCATACATTAAAATTCTTTAAATACCATGAAAGTAGCATCAGAAAATACAAAATTATGTGATAAACCTGATGAAAGATTTGGAAACTACAAAACACTGTTGAGAGAAATAAAAGGAGACATATATGATGTTCTTGGGTGAGAAAACTCAATAGTATTAGGATGTCAGTTCTCCCCAAATTCATCTACAGTTTCAACATAATCCCACTCAAGCAGATTTTTTTGTACATAACAAAATGATTATAAAATGTATATGTAAATGCAAAAGACTTAGAATATCTACAACAACTTTGAAAAAAAAGGACAAAGAAAACTAACACTCCTAATTTTAAGACTGGCTATAAAGCTCCAGTAATTATATGACAGAGTGGCACTGTCATAAAGACAGTCAAATATGTCATGGGAACAGAAGGGAGGTGGAGCCCCTCTACAGTACTTGCACAGCCCCTCCGAAAGGCTGCAGGCCAGCCCTGAAGCCCTACCTGGGCTCACCCGGGGATGTGCACCTGTGAGCTCTGCCTGCTCCAGGCAGCCTCCACACAGGTGCAGCTCAGACACCTCTGTACCCTCCTCCTGGATGGGCCTCTTCCACCCAGGTCATTCCCAGAGGCCAGGGGCACCAATCGAACCCCCTCCTTTCCTTATTTTGTCACCTACCCAAGGTCCTGTAGACTTGACTTTCAGTGTCGTTGGCCAGCAGTTTGTCCTAAAGTCCTCTGTATTCAGGCCAAGAGACTAGCCTGACCCCGATAAGGCTCCAGAGAGCTGGCCTGGCCTGGCCTGCCAGTCAGTGTTCCTGTGACAGGCACAAGGTGAGCACCCAGCCCATTCCCACAGAAGCCACTTGCTGTAGCGACACATAGGAAGAGGCAGCGAGGGACTGCGATTGAAAGCCCTGTCCACAGCTCTGTGGCTAGAGGCAGGTCACTGGCCTCGCAGAGCCTATGGTGGGAGGGAGACAAATGGGTTGACAGGTGCCCACATGGTGGCCAGGAACATTTCAGAGTGCAGGTGTGTGGTGGCCAGGCAGCCAAAGGGCCTCACCTGGCCAAGGTGGGCCACAAGGCAGCCCAGAGGAGGTGGCTTCAAATCAAGTCCTGGAGGACAAGCAGGAGTCAGCTCTAACTCTACTTAAGTCCTCTGTGCAGAGTGTTGCTCTCTGGGGTCAATTACAAGGAGGAAGATGAAGTAGAGGGGACAGAGTGTGTGGTGGAGCCAGGTAGTCTGGTTCCAAAGTAAACAGCGTTCCCACCCCAATGCCAGGGAGATGTGGCTGTAAAAGTGGAGACCTGCCCAAAGAAAGCAGCACAGTGGCCTGCAATACTGTCCAGAGACCACTGTCATATACCCACATCTGCTTGCTGCCCCAGCCTGGCTGCCATGCCCCCACTACAGAACTATGCCTTGAGCAATTGGAATTAGCACCAAGGCTTGCATTAGGGCTTGTGTTAGGGGTGTGTGGTCTAAGGCAGTGCTCCCCTGGTCCTATCAGGCCAGCAGGGCTTATGGCTGACCTGGTAAGCCTTTGGAAGTCCTCAGCCCCTCAACTGCTTGCTTGGACTTTGGGGACACCTAGCCATGTAAAGAGAGGGCTCTGCAATAAGCCAGCCCTTTAGACTCTGGGTGCAACAGGCTCCCTGGGCAAGAAGAGACCATTCCTGGGGTGGAAAGGAGAGGGTCCTGCTGTGATATGTGCCTGTCCTCACTGTCTCAATGGCTCAGACACAAAACCAGACTAACAGGAGCCTCTGGCCAAGCAGCAGCAATGAGGGAATGATTAAAAAACAAATGCAGACACCTCAGCCAGGTGCAGTGGTTCACGCCTATAATCCCAGCACTTTGGGAGGCCAAGGCGGGTAGATCACCTGAGGTCAGGAGTTCAAGACCAGCCTAACCAACATGGCAAAACCCTGTCTCTACCAAAAGTACAAAAATCAGCCAAGTGTGGTGGCGGGCACCTGTAATCCCTGCTGAGGCAGCAGAAGCGTTTGAACTCAGGAGGCAGAGGTTGCAATGAGCTGAGATCGTGCCACTGTACTCCAGCCTGGGTGACAGAGTGAGATTCCTGTCTCAACAACAACAACAACAAAAAAAAGCAGGTGCCTTTGCCCAGGCCATGTGGTCTACCTTACTTTACTCACAGCATGTTCCCTGGGCACGGGTGTGAGGATGGGTTGTCTCCAATGGCGTTATTCGGCAGGCACTCTGAAGTGCTTCCCCGAACCCTGTTGTCTATTTTCCTGGACTTGAGTAATGGTGCTATTAGTGGCTTTATTTGATCTTCATTAAATTTGGGAATTGTTCTCACCAACTCAGTCAGAGATAAAATATTATTTTTCATATTTCCAAAGTTTCTTATGATAACGGTCCAGGGCTGGAGTCTGGGATTTCCTCTCATCCTCTCCTGATATTGGGTTTAAATTTTGAGAGAGTAAGTTATTTGTTTGTCTGCCTTAGGCATCGGACATTCTTCAGTAACAGCATGAAAGATGAGAAGGCTGCTCTTCCCTAAGACCATGTTATTTGTGGTAATCACTTCTAATATTTTATTGTTTGAATATGGTAGGTTCTTTTGTGTCATATTTTATAGACAGCTTTTGTGATCAATATTTGATATCAATTGGTAGAATTACTGTTTCTCACTTGCACAAATGTCTAGCATAGATTACGCTTCCAATATAGATTAAAGAGCAAGTCTGGATTTTTTTCTTGCCAAATTATTGCTGGCAATGAGGCAGCTGGGACACCCGGATGGAGGTGGAATCCACTCACCCTCTCCCTACACACAAACAGAGGCTTGGAACAGGGTGCGCATCTGGTGCCGGCTCTTCCTTGAGGCCCTGTGGCTGAAACAGAGAAACTCCTGCCCTGGTCTTGGCCCCATGGACCAAGCACCTGGGAACTAGCATCAGACTATTCTTGCCTGGACCCCATTGCTGAGTCCTAGGGAAAGGAACTGAGTGGAAATAAATTGGTGGGACATGGAATGTGATTGAAAGGGGGCAATTCTTATTCAGTCAGGAGAGAGGCAGTTACAATTCCAGATTTGCAGGGTGGGCAGTTGGGTGATGGGGACCCTGGACTCATACCGATTAAGGAAGAAGACAGTGATATCACTTTTGGATGCATTGAGGCTGACTTGCTCATGGCACATCCCAGTGATGCCAACTAGCACATAAGCTGTCAACCTCAAATAATGAGGTTCAGAAAATACGATTAACTGTAGCTTATTTCAACACAAAGCTTGCGGATGGCCACCCGGGAGACCCCAACTTCGAACGAATGAGGTCAGTGTCCCAAAGTGAAGTTAAGGTTTCACTTACCTAAACAGAGACAGGGAAATCTTAGCAGGAACAACATTTTCCATACAAGACAAACATATAGGGTGTGGGGATTGATTGGTTACAGACTGCTGCTTGCCAAGGAAGAATGTCTTATTACTCCATGAGGAGGGGCAGTGACCTGAGGGCGTTTTATCTCTGGTACTACTTGGTCTTTATTATTTACAGGGGACAAAAGGCAGAAGTTGCAGCCGTGTGACTCGGGCTGCATAGCCACATTCCTCTCAAGGCTCAGAACAATTTAAAAGTCCAACAGCTTTAAGTTTGAATTCTTCAATTTCACAGAGCCAAAGAGGTCAGATGTAACAATACAGATTTCAGAGTCATTAGAGCTCATCTGGCTCACTCCCCAGGCAAACGTTTATTGAGGGCCATCTGGGCATAGGACAAGAATAGGAACTTCTTGAATAAGAAACCATAGTCAGCTGGGGTCCAGGCATTGGGGATGGCTCAGAAGGCAGAGGTTGGAGGGCTGGCAGGCTGGAAGAACTGTGGAGCTCTGGAGAGCGTGGTAGGGGTGGTGAAGGGCCAGCCATGGGCAGTGAGGGATGGATTCCTACGGCGAAGGAGTCCAGCAGTACCACAGCCAACTTTGGGGGAATTGCGGGTCTACAGCTTGGGAGCTGCTGGCAGTGTTAGGAGGTGATCAGGCAAAGGCTTAGTGAATCAGGAGGAGAGGAGACCACCCACGGGTGGGGAGCCTCAGAGGAAGGGAACCTGCAGGTGGCATAGGGACCGTGCCCATCTCCACGCAGCCCTGTCCTCTGCTCTGTGTGTGCGCTGTCAACAACCAGGAGAAACAGCTCGGGGACAGGGTTCAGCAGGAACAGGGCAGGTGGGGGATGGCCACTAGGGTGGGGCCAGAGCTCTGCCCTGGGTCTTCCAGCCACCTGGATCTTCGGGTGAGAGTGGAACATGAGGTGATGGAGAGGAGACGGAGGGACTCACTTTACACCGCACTGCCTCCAGCAACTGGAAGCCACACAGCAATTTAAGGAGGGTTATTCTGCCCTGGAGTTTCTCTAGAGTGGAGGGGAGGGAGGGAGACAGGAAGCAAACTCACTTTGCTCTTCCCTGCCTCCAGCATGCGTAGACAAGAGGTTGATTCTCTAGCTGACTGAATGTCTTGCTTTTTATATGATGTTGTCACGTCCAGTTAGCACAATCTTCATCCGTTATCCAAGATTCCTAAGAGAGATTTATTCCTTTGTTTTTAATAAGTGGTCAAAAAGCCTTCAGGTCATTAGATAATATGAAACTGTTTTCTGGGTGTCTGACTCAGCCTGGCCTGCTGCAACAAAATGCCGTGAGCGGGGTGGCTCGTAAACAATAGACTTTTATTTCTCACAGCTGAAGAGACTGGGTGCCAGCATGGCCGGGTTCTGGAAAGAGCCCTCTTCAGAGCTGCAGGCTTTCAGCTTCTCACTGTACCCTCACATGGTAGAGAGAGAGCAGCAGCAAGGTCTCT
>NC_045444.1:10726984-10757762 GCF_002776525.5 Piliocolobus tephrosceles | reverse complement strand
TTTTTTTTTTTTTTTTTTTTTTTTTTTGAGACGGAGTCTGGCTCTGTCTCCCAGGCTGGAGTGCAGTGGCCCCATCTCAGCTCACTGCAAGCTCCGCCCCCCGGGTTCACGCCATTCTCCTGCCTCAGCCTCCGGAGTAGCTGGGACTACAGGCGCCCGCCACGTCGCCCGGCTAGTTTTTTTTTGTATTTTTAGTAGAGACGGGGTTTCACTGTGTTAGCCAGGATGGTCTCGATCTCCTGACCTCGTGATCCGCCCATCTCGGCCTCCCAAAGTGCTGGGATTACAGGCTTGAGCCACCGCGCCTGGCAGGACACAAATATTCAGACCATAATGCTGGGTCCAGAGTGAGGGAAAATATTTATTAGTATCTCAGGGCAAGACGACATACCTTATTAAGCTAGAAGGTCTTTTTCCCACTTATCCTTAATTGCAAAAAACGAACTGACTCCCCACGCATGTGCTGCCTGTGGGAAGAGACAGGGCCCCGGGGAAGATGCTGCAGATCCTTGATACTCAGACCAGCAGTATCAGATGAGCCGTGCCTGGAGGTAGAGGATCTCAAAAGGCAGGATCTCTGGCCCCACCCAGGCCTACTGATCCCAGTCTCGATTTCGATGAGACCCTCCAGGAGACGACAGGGCACTTCGTAGTTTAAAAGCTTTGGACGGCTGGGCGCCGTGGCTCAAGCCTGTAATCCCAGCACTTTGGGAGGCCGAGACGGGCGGATCACGAGCGAGGTCAGGAGATCGAGACCATCCTGGCTAACACGGTGAAACCCCGTCTCTACTAAAAAATACAAAAAACTAGCCGGGCGAGGTGGTGGGTGCCTGTAGTCCCAGCTACTCGGGAGGCTGAGGCAGGAGAATGGCGTGAACCCGGGAGGCGGAGGTTGCAGTGAGCTGAGATCCGGCCACTGCACTCCAGCCTGGGCGACAAAGCGAGACTCCGTCTCAAAAAAAAAAAACTTTGGAAAAGACTCTGTGTACCTCCCTGAACAAAATGCCTGTAGCTCCAAGGCTTCCAGGAGAAAACTAGTCCGGAAGCGCAAACCTAATTCTCAGCAGTTCTCAGTCATAACCCTAATTACCATCAACAGTGTTGATGGCTGTTGATATGCCTGCATTTGGTAATCCTCCCAACCCTAGGAGCTGACTATATTATTATGGTCCCCTGGTCCAGGTGGGAATTCGGAAGCTCCTAGAAGTCAGGGAACTTGCTAAGGTCACCCAGTTTGTAAAAGGCAAACCTGGTCAGCCTGAATCCCCAGATGCCACAGATTCCCGGGAATGTAAAGGTATTCATGGGGTCCATGGTACAGGACAGCTCAGCGACGCTCCTGAGCAACGCTGGACCGTGCAGTTAATGGTTTGCTGCAATCACATAATGGAATGATCCTGAGCAACGCTGGACTGTGCAGTTAATGGTTTGCTGCATCCATATAATGGAATGATATTCCATATGCAACAACGATGTTTTTAAAACCACCAGTGATACAGAGGAATCCTCATTTTGAAATAGTTCTTGAAAAAATGTGGTGTAAAAACATATGCAATACATACACACATACAGAGAGAGACAGAGAAAGGAGAGCGAGACCAGTCCAGTAACTGAAAATGTCCACACTAACTGAAGATGTGACTCCCGTGTGACTCAGTGATTCCACCCCTCTGGGGAGAGGTTCAAGGTTACACTAGAGACATATGCATGAAGAGTCCTCATGTGCACCATTTTAACAGCAAAATATTGGAATAAACTCAAATGTCCAGTACTCACAGAATGGATGAATAAAACATGGAGTATTTTCAGTCAGTGAAAGACTATCCAGCATGTTAATAAAAACTAGATCTGGCCAGGTGCGGTGACTCATGCCTGTAATCCCAGCGCTTTGGGAGGCTGAGGCGGGCAGATCACCTGAGGTCTGGAGTTCGAGACCAGCCTGGCCAACATGGTGAAACCCCGTCTCTACTAAAATTACCAAAAATTAGCCGGGTGTAGTGGCGGGCCCCTGTAATCTCAGCTACTCAGGAGGCTGAGGCAGGAGAATCACTTGAACCCGGGAGGCGGAGGTTGCAGTGAGCCAAGATCTTGCCACTGCACTCCAGCCTAGGCAACAAGAGTGAAACTCTGTCTTAAAAAAAAAATAAAAAAAAAAAAAAAAAACTAGATCTTTATGAATCAACATTGATATTTCTCAAAAAAAGAATGTTTAATCAAGAAGGTGTGCTGAATAAAACTTTTAGTATAATATCATTTATATGCATTCTTAGAAACATAAAAAACAATATTCCAAATCACTCATGGTTACCCACATATAGACTGAATAGGCTGAAACAGATTGAGAAGATACACATTGAATGACTGGTTGTTGCAACGGGCCTGGGGCAGGGGTGGCAGGCATCAAGGGGGCCTCAAATCTATACTGTGTTTTAATTCCTTAGAAAGCAAAAAAGATTTGCAAGAGATGTAATCTATATTAACAGTTGTTAGAACTTCTATGTGGTAGATATACAAGTGCTTGTTATATTTGTAGTTTTCTGCAATTTTAAGATTTCCGTATTTTAATTTATATATCACATTGAAAAGTTTGGAAGACAGTACATAGCATATTAATGATGCTGTCCTCTGGGTGATTTTCATTTCTTCTCTTTTTTTTTTTTTTTATTTTGAGATGAAGGTTTGCTCTTTTTGCCAAGGCTGGAGTGCAATGGCACAATATTGGCTCACTGCAACCTTTACCTCCCGGGTTCAAGTGATTCTCCTGCCTCAGACTCCTGAATAGCTGGGATTACAGGTGCGCACCATCATGCCTGGCTAATTTTGTATTTTTAGTAGGGACAGGGTTTCACCATGTTGGCCAGGCTGGTCTCGAGCTCCTGACCTCAGGTGCTTTGCCTGCCTCATCCTCCCAAAGTGCAGGGATTACAGGTGTGAGCCACAGCACCGGCCTCTTCTTTAAATTTTTCCGTATTTTCCAAATTTTCTGTTAGAATCTGTAACTTTCATAATCAGTAGATAAATAGATCCACCTCCCAATTTTCCAAGAACAAACGCACTTCCCATCTCCGGGCTTTTGATACAAAGCAGAGCATACTGTTGAAGCCAAGCATAGTGGAAAATCAACAGATGAACAGTGCTGGTGTCTGACAGCATATTTTCTTAAAGAAAACAACTAGAAATTCAGGAGGTACAAACTGTTGAGATGAAAGAATTTTAGCACAGCTTCTCTATCCCTACTCAATTCTATCTCATGCCTATTCTGTGGCAAAACAAAAGCAGGGACTACTTCCTAGACATTTGGGTGCTTCTTGCATGCAGTTCGTTTTACCTCTGAATGCCAGAACCGGGCCACACATTAGAGGTTATCTAGTGACACCCATCATTTTACCATCAGGGAAACTGAGGCTGAGAACGACGAACAGGCTTGCAGGAGGTCAGACTGTGGCAGGAAGCTGAGTCTGACTCTTGCCACACTGCTGCTCTGAGTGCTGCTCAGCATACCGTGGACAACGGGGGTGAAATCACACTCGTGCCTCAATACGAGAAATAAAATAAATGTCAACCAAGCAATGAATTCACATTCTCTTAAAAAGAAGCAAACGTAAATTGCATTGCAGAGCAAAGCTAACACAGCTCTCTTCATTAGGCCCAGGTTCCTATTTCTGCCCTCAAAGTCGAATTGCCTGCTTGAGTAGGAGTCTCCTCCTTTACTGAATTCACTTGGTCCTGGATGATGCATTTGGATTTCAGCAGGCGCAGGTAAATTACACAGCTGCCTTTCCACCAAGCTTTCACTCGCTCCATGCAGGACTTCCAGAAAATGACCTGCATCAAAGCAGAGGGTCTCACTCAGCGATGGTCAGGGAAAGAGGACCCTTCACCACTTCTGCTCATTCCATGCAGGATGCCTGGGCGGCTGCTCTTCACATTTCCACAGGCGCCTCGGAGAGTTTTAAAGAAATAAAATAATACAGCGACGGTTGAGGTTTGCCCTGTACCTCTCCCCTGTCCCACTCCCTTCCCAGCAAGCAAAGTCCCCTCCTGAAGTTAGCATGCATTCTTCCCGTCCTGAGAAAATACTTTAATCTGGTTGTGCATCTAAAGAGTGCAGAGTGATGCTTTATTATTACTATTTACACCAAGTCACACTGAATTTATAACACGGAAACATGCTCTCTGCATTCACCATTGTTGCTCTAAGCGCTCTTGGAGTGGAGACATGTAAATCTAGTTCATTTATTTTCATTGCTGTTAGAATGTATGCATAGGAATACACCATAATTTATTTATCCAATTCCCCACCAGTGGGCATTGAGATCTTTCACTACTGTAAACAGTGCTCCTGAAACCTGTTCCTATCTTCCCCTCTCATGGAGGTGCTGCCCTGGGGAGGGTGCCTGGTGATAGACCCTGCAGTAGTACTTATTAGCCTCATCAGGGCTCACCTGGCTGTCCTCCAAGGCCGGCTGAGGTCCTCTCCTCCCAGCAGCACAGCCTGTGCTAGCCCAGCCCACGTCCCTCTTGTCACCGCTGCAACCTGTCCAGGGGTGTCCCGTGGCCATATGAATGGGCACTCCCCAACCCCAGCTGGGGTGGGCGAGCCTATTTTTCCATGCGTATTAGCCACTCGGGATTTTTCTTCTGTGAAATGTGCGATCATGTCCTGTGACCATTTTTTTGGAGGATCATTTGTCTTTCTTCTTCCTTGATACTGTCCTTGGGTGACAGGCTCATACCTGAGCCTAGGACTGAGGGTTTTTTTTAATCTTTTTAAAATCTTGCTTTAACAGGCCCCACTGTGAGATCCACACAGCTCATCACACCAAAGCAATGTCCGGAGTGGGCTGGTGGGAACCCTGTCCCCTCAGGACAGAGGCAGGCGGCAGCGCGATCAAGGGCTTGTGTCTTGCATTTGGAGCTCTGTGGCTGACTCCGCTGTCCCTGGCTCTTCAGATAAAGGAGGGATGGCGAGCAGCCCCGCCCACCCGAGGAGCCCTGAGGCGCTGGGATAGATAAGGTGAGCTGCAGACTTGACCCAGCCTTGCTAACTGCAGCCATTGTGAATAGCTTGTGTCACATCTGATCAGTAGTAAGTGAATACAACCTGGCTCAACCTATTATGAAGTAGAGATACCCTCAACATAAATTTCAGAAAGTAATGATGAAAAACAGGGAGAGCTGAAGTGAGTTGGAGTCATCATAGTGAGCCTCGGCGCAGTTCTGTGTAGCTCCCTACAGACCCACAGTGGGAAGCGGACCCGCAGAGAGGGCAGGGGGGCCCTCCAAAACACCTAGAGTGGAGGGGGGTGGACATTGAAGACAGCATGCCTGCAGAGGAGCCATGGGACAGGAGGACTCTGATTTGAATTAAAGTCTTCCAGCAGAAGAGAACCCTAGCAGAAGCAACTTCCCAATGAAATAGCAGGGCAGAGGTATTCTTAAATCCAGATTGGATCTAAGAGTGGGCTGACCACAGCCCAGCAGCCCCACCTCCCTCTGCACAAGCCCCATATCCAGCTACAGGAAACTATGATATGCCTAGCCCTCAAAGTGAAACTCTGAGGGGAAGAAAAAATAATATCCAATAAGATGCAAAGCGAGGCCAGGAGGCATTTCCCACACCATGTTGAAACCAATGGGAAGTCTTTTTGCGTGTGTGTGAGGAGTCTCGCTCTGTCGCCCAAGCTGGAATGCAGTGGCATGATCTCGGTTCACTGCAACCTCCACCTCCCGGGTTCAAGTGATTCTCCTGCCTCAGCCTCCCAAGTAGCTGGGATTACAGGCACCCACCACAACGCCCAGCCAATTTTTATATTTTTTAGTAGAGATGAGGCTTCACCCTGTTGGCCAGGCTGGTCTCAAACACCTGACCTCAGGTGATCCACCCATCTCAGCCTCCCAAAGTGCTGGGATTACAGGAGTGAGCCACCACGCCCAGCCAACCAATGGGAAGTCTTGATGGAGCTACATACGTTAAAATGAAAAGAGATGGCATAGCTACGGAGGGGTCCTCAAAAAGTTGATGGACAATGTATATTATTAAAAAAAAAAAAAAACTATGCAGGGATTTCAAATTCTTTTGTGCCAAAATAAACTTGTACTAATTTGTTATAACATGTCTGAACAGATTCTAGTTTGGGGAACTAGGAAAGATAAGACAACAATTTCAAGAATCCCTATCAGAGCAATATGAATTCTGCTAAAATCGAAGCAAGAACAAACAGCAAATCTCCAGAGAAACTTGGGTGGAAGAATAATGAAATCATGGAAGCTTTATGAAAAGCTTATGAGGACAATGCTCCAAAGGAATCAGCAGTTCACAAATCAATAACTCTTTTTTTTAAGAAGGGATGAGATGGTATTGAAGATGAAGCCCACAGCACCAGACCATCTACATTGACATGCCAGGAAAAAATTAATTTTGCTTGTGCCCTAATTGAAGAGGGCTGGTGATTAACAGCTCAAATAGCCAACACCATAGACCTCTCAATCAGTTCACAATTCTAACTGAAAACCGAAGGTTGAGTAAACTTTCCACTTAATGGATGCCAAAACTGTTGCACCAAGATTAGCTGCAGACAAGAGCAGGGTTGCCGACGGAAATCTTAAACAAGTGGGATCGAGATCCTGAAGCGTTTCTTCTAAGAATTGCAACAGACGAAATCTGGCTCTGCCAGTATGATCCTGAAGCGTTTCTTCTAAGAATTGCAACAGATGAAATCTGGCTCTGCCAGTATGATCCTGAAGACAAAACACAATCAAAACAGTGGCGACCAAGAAGTGGAAAGGGTCCAGTCAAAGCCAAAGGGGACTTGTCAAGAGCAAAGAACTTGGAAGCAGTTCTTTAGGATGTTCGAGGCATTTTGCATGTTGACTTATAGAAAGCCAAATAACAATAACATCTGTTTATTATGAGAGTGTTTTGAGAAAGTCAAAGCTTTAGCAGAAAAATACCTGGGAAAGCTTCATGAGAGAGTCCTCCACCACAACAACGCTCTTGTTCATTCTTCTCATCCAACAACGGCAATTTTGTGAGTGTTTCAGTGGGAAATCACTAGGCAGCCACTTTATACTCCTGATTTGACTTTGTCTGTCTGCTTTTTGCTTCCTAATTTTAAAATTTATTTAAAGGCACCCATTTTTTTTCAGTTAACAATGTAAAAAAGTCTGTACTGATATGGTTAAATTCCCAGGATCCTCAGTTATTTACAGATTAACTAAATAGCTGGTATCATCACTTACAAAAGTGCCTTGAACTTGATGAAACTCACATTGAGAAATAAATTTTATATATTTTAATCTTTTAGTTCTTTCTCCCAGCTTTTTGAAGTCACCTCATATAAGATCACAAAAATAAATAGATAAAATGTTAAAACATTCTAGGAAAGAAAAAAAAAGATGAATAATCAACTCTTGCATGGAGAGGAAAGGAACAAAAAAAATGGTAGAAAATTCCAAGAGTGCTTCATGTTAAAGAAAATCTTACACAGAACAGAAAGGCAATGAAAGAACTCAAAAACAGATGATTCTGCTGGCGTATTTGGGGGAAGTGTACTGAAGTCTGCAACTTTGAAATGCAAGGGATTGAAGAATGGAAAGAAAGATATTTAGAAAGAAAGAGAAACAGTAAAGCAAGTGTAATAAAATCTTGGTTGTAGAATTTAGATGTTAAGAAGATGGGAGTTCACTGTAAAATTCTGTCATCTTTCCTGTATGTGAAAAGTTTTTATAGTAAAATGCTGAGGCAAGAAGATAATATCTATTCTTTAAAATTGTCATAAGGATTACATGAGATAAATGTGGAAGGAAGGGCTCCATACTCTATGGCAGATTTACAGATTTTAAAGATGATTAAAATGGTGGAATGACATAACAAGGGGAGATTAAGAAGCTAAGGAAACAAAGAGCCTTTACAGAACTAATAAGTAAATTAGAAACAGAAAAGAAAAGACATGACTGATTACCAAGTTTCTGGCATAGAGGAAATACTGAATATAATCAAAATTAATGCAGAATGAAAAGATAACATGATTAAAGTAATTAAATAGATATCAGTGGACATGAAAAGCAAACAACTAGTATCCAACTTATGGATAAATGGTATCCCTAAATGAGAGAACCTACCAAATGGAAATTAAAATATCCAATGCAAATGAGAAAAAAAATTACTGAAGAAAAGGAAGAATTTATAACTAAAGTTGAATGGACACATATATTTCAGAAGATAATGATACAGGAAAATCAACATCAAATCATTTGCTAGGATAAAGAAAAAATTCTTTAGGCATCCAGGCTCCCCACTACACCCCCACAAAAAAAAAAAAAAAAAAAAAAAAAAGTTCCTTACCTAGAGAGAAATCAGGCTGCCTTTAGGTTTCTCGTAATACCACCAGATTCCAGAAAACCACAGAAATCGGTTTTTGAAATTCACAGAAGTAAGCTATGACCAAAAACTTCCTAGTGAGCCACGTTCAGCAATGGGCAATCTTAAACATGCAAACATTCAGAATATTGGCTACTGAAAAAAAAAAGACAGTAAGTGTTGGCAAGGGTTTGGAGAAAAGGAAACCCTTATACATTGTTGGTGAGAATGAAAATTGGTACAGCCATTGTGGAAAACAGTATGGAGATTCCTCAAAAAATTAAAAATTGAACTACCATATCGTCCGGCAATCCCACTTCTGGGTATTTATTCAAAGGAAAGGAAATCAGTATCTCAAAGAGATATCTGGACTTCCATGTTCACCGAAGCATTATTTACAATACCCAGATATGGAAACATATATCTAAAGATATTTAGATTCCATATATTTAGATATTT
This sequence comes from Piliocolobus tephrosceles, assembly GCF_002776525.5. NCBI lineage: Eukaryota > Metazoa > Chordata > Mammalia > Primates > Cercopithecidae > Piliocolobus > Piliocolobus tephrosceles. The sequence goes on along the minus strand of NC_045444.1, from coordinate 10,748,941 downwards.
AGATTCCAAGATATGGAAACTAAATATTGGTCAATGGATGAACGGTCAAAGAAAATGTAACATACACACACACACACACACGTGCATAACTATATGAAGTGATGAATATACTAACTAGCTTGATTGTGGTGTATATTTCACAACATATACATACATCAAATCATCAAATTGTATGCCTAAATTTTTAATTATCAAGTATGCCTCAATAACATTAGGGGAAAAATCCCTCAGTATAACGTAATATTAAAAAGATGATAGAAGTAAGACCAGACTTTCTTGATACATCAACAAATATAATTGAATAAACTCACATTTTAAAGATTACATTTTAAAAATTGGTTTGCTGAAAACAAAGAGATCCATCTTCAGCAAAGTCACTGAGAACCTGAACGTGAATGGCTGGGCAAAGCCAGACAGAGTGAAGCCAGGGCTGTGATGGGGGGTCATCAGTCAAGGCAATCCAAGGGAAGGCACTGTGGAAAGAAGAAAAGCACTTCCGATTGATAAAGAGTATAATATACAATGAAGTTCTAACTGTTAGGAAAATATATATGCCAAATAAGGGGGCACCAAATTATAAAAGGAAAAACTACAGTAAATACAAAGAAAATAGAAATTGAACAGTAGCAAACAGATTGGACTCTCCCTCCTCTGCCCATGACCAATCAATCGTATAAACAACAACAATGACAAGAGATTAAGGATGAGGGTCCATGTAACAAAATGAATAATTATATCTCCCAATTATGCCCGGCGAACAGAATGCCACCTGCTTTTCAATATCTATGGGACATTTACAAATGCTGGGCCTCCACCTTGATGGCCGACCTGCTTACAGAATGGTGGGCAGGGTGAAGGGAACCAGGGAGTGAACCCGAGGCACCCAGAGAGCAGCAGCGGCCACAAGCCCTCCCCATTCTAGGAATGAAGAAGCAAGAAACCTGGCGAGGGCAGGAACTTCCAGCAGAGTGACAGGCAGGGTGATCTGGAAGGAGCCCATCCTCCTGCCCTCTGCTCCCCTCCCCCATCCGCCTGGAACCCACCTGGAAGCCAGCCAGCAGCAAGGTTGCTCAGGTGACACAGCCACAAACATCAGCCTCTTGGGGCCCAGAAAGGGGCAGAAAAAGGTGAAAAACAGGTTGGAGAGTGGCAAATGGAGAATTTGAAGCACATCATTCCAATCGAATCAGGAAAAAAAATTGTAAAACATAATAGAAGTATATTTTGCTCAAATCTATGCAATACACATAAAACCTGGAAGAAATGAATTACTTTTCAGGAACATACGAGTTATGAAATTCAAATATAAGAAAAAAATATGTAGAATGTAGAAAAATAGTAGATAAGTCACCATAGGAAAATATCTCAATTCCATTATTTTTGTTGAATTCCCTTGTTTTTCCAGTAAGTTTTCACTAAATTCTACTTCTTTCAGGTATACAATTAAGCCACCTGAAAATACTGATAATTTTGCTCCCTCCATCCCAGCTTTCATATCTTATTCTTTTTAAATTTTCTGGCTGTACTAGTTACTCCTTCCCATACAAGCTCAAATAATAGCGGTGGAAATAGTAGTAGAAATACTATTATATACTATAGAAATAGTCATGGAAATAGCCTTATTTCTGCCTTTAATGGCATATTCTCAGCATTTCCCTATTCAATAGGAAGCTGGCATCTTGTTTGAGTTTGTTTCTCCTGATACGTTAAGGAAGTATTTAGCTATTCCTGTTTTAGGTATGACTAAACACTTTTATCAGATACAATTTTGGCTTTAATGGAGATTATCATGGGTTTTTTTCCCCCTCTAAGGACTCCTTAATATGGGAAATTATTTCCCAGGTTTGGGGGGGTTTTTTGAGACAGGGTCTTACTCTGTCACCCATGCTGGAGTGCAGTGGCGTGATGTCAGCTCACTGCAGCCTTGACCTCTGGGGCTCAAGCAATCCTCCCACCTCAGACTCCTGAGTAGCTGGGACGACAGGTGTGAGCCACCATGCCCAGCTAATTTTTGTATTTTTTGTAGAGACAGAGTTTTGCCGCGTTGCGCAGGCAGGTCTTGAACTCCTGGGCTCAAGCAATCCACTCACCTACGCCTCCCAAAGTGCTGGGTTTACAGGGGTGAGTCACTACGCCTAGTCCCCAATCTTTTTTTAGTACTAATTATTTCCTAATAGTAAAACACTTTTGCATCTTTGAAATGAGCCTCTCCTGATTGCATGGCATTGTTTCTCAATGTTATTTATAGATTTGATTAGCTAACATTGCATTTCAAGTTTTTGCATTAATTGATACGAGTTTTTATTTCTGTGCTCTTTTTGTCTGGTTTTGGTGTGAATTTTGTGCTGACTCCATCAAATAATTTGGAAGTTTTCCTTTTCTCTCTAAATTCTTGGAGAGCTTAAACGTGCATTCAAATTCTATCCTTTGATGATATAGAATTCAATCTGGGTCTGGTGGTTTGATATACAAATTGGGAAGAAGAAAGCAAAATTATTATCATTCGTATACCTGGAAGAACTAGAAGAATCAATTGAAAAACTATTTGAAAACTAAGACAATTCAGTAAAGTGCCTGAACATGGAATTGATATTCAAAAATAATATCCATGTAGCTAACTATTATTTTTTAAATGCAATGGAAAGAAAACAAAAGCCTTTTCCCGAGTAACCTCTTCCCACCTCCACCTTACTCACCACTCAAGGCAACCAGGACAAGCGAAGGCACACACAGGTACACGCTCTTATGCATACATGAGAGATTATTGCTTCTCTGTTAATATATGATAACATCTAACACTATAACATAGAACACTATGAACACTATGCACAATTATCTAAAGATTTGTTTATTTTAAAATCTATTTTTAAATTATATATTATATATAATATATTATATGTTATGTATATATTATATTATATATTATATATTATATATTTATTTTTTGAGATGAAGTCTCACTCTGTCACCCAGGCTGGAGGTCAATGGCGCAATCCTGGCTCACTACAACCTCCACCCTCCAGGTTCAAGCAATTCTCCTGCCTCAGCCTCCCGAGTGGCTGGGATTATAGGTGCCTACCACTGCACTGGCTAGTTTTTGTATTTTTAGTAGAGACGGGGTTTCATCATGTTGGTCTTGAACTCCTGACCTCAGGTGATCTGTTCTTCTCAGCCTCCCAAATAAAAATTGTATTTTTAAAATTTATTAGTGATGCAAATGCATAAAATCTAAGTAGCTCAGCAGTGCTCCCATACCATCATGTGGATGCAAAGACGCCCCTAGGAGAACAATGCCCATTCCAGTACTTCCTATCACATCTGCTTTCATTATTAGTAGTACCATTAATCTGCAGTTTACGGGCAGAAACATTTTAAGGTGATTGTCGATTTTATGAGGAAAGTTTAGACATAGTTCAAATCATCTGTAAATTCATTTAACTGGGCATACAGGCTCTGCCAAGCAGATCCAGAACAGGGAACCCCACACTGCCTGGAGAAATTTGCCCTGCAGACAGACCAGGTAACGGTGCCTATGTCAATTTTTCTAGAAATTACCAGTAAATATCTTCTAGCCCATGTGCACAGTCTGGGTGTGTGTGGCCCGGCACACTGCAGCAGCTGAAATGGGTTGCATCAGGCAGGGTTTGGTGAGGAAAATGGAAACCACTTGAGATCCTCCATTGTGAATGGAAATGGCTGTAACAGGTGGAATTTAAAGCTTTCACCTGTTGGAAGGCTGGGGTGCAAGGGTCAAGGAGGCCACCAGAAATTATCTCAGCTGCTCATAGCACCAAAGCAGGGGATCCTCAAAAGCTGCCATCAACTGCCACTGGCTTCCCTTTCTCCTTCATCTTCCAAATCTCATATGAGTGCCCCTCCTTGGCTGACTCTACCCAGACCTTGAGGAAGGGGATTGCAGGAAGTGGCAGTTGTAGGCTCCTCGCCGGCAGCCATGCAGAAAAGAATGTGGGGCAGTGAAGCCGAGTCATCAACAGGCAATCCAGCACAGCTGACACCTTTGCCACCTCAGATCCCTACACCCGTACCAAACCTCCAAACGGCCACAGCAGCAGTGTGCTGTGTCTTGCACAATGCAACCATCCCTCACGCCATTAGTGCAAATTCAATCCCTCCTCAAAAAGAGAAGATGCAAAGGCCGGTCAACTAGGTATCCCCCTCTGGAGAACGTTCATCCCATTTCCAGCTGAGTCACGACCCCCGCTGGAGATCCTGTAACGTGTGCTTCATGCTAGAAAGGAGTGGACAGAGAGATAAGAGAGAACTGAGTAAGTATATACAAATCCACGATAAAGCAAGGACGAATTCACACAGAGCTCTTACAGCCCTGGTGGGCCTTGACAACCTTCTTTTCATGTCCCTCACCGCAGCCCACACCTTGGCTGATCATGGTTAGTTACCTGGCAGGGTGACCCAAACCTTTGCTCCTGAAGGAGCTAAACCATGACCTATATTGGATTGCTGTATCCTTCCACTCGTTTTTACCATGTACTACCACAAAGAGGCACCCCATGTTCCAGACACGTTATTCTCCCGGTCCAAGCACCCAGCCAGTGTGGAAGTCCTCTGGCTTTGCTCACTGGACAGCGACGTCGTGGATCCACCCCAGTGCCATTCACAAATTAACTTCCACGAAGCACTTGTCATATTTCTTCCTTAGGAACCAAGACTTTGATGAAAACAAGCAGTGACCATGACTGTGGAACCAGAAGCAGACATTGCAAGAAGGGCCTTAGCAATCACAGAAAGGAGCCCTCTATGCAGCCACCTCTTAGTTCTCAGACCCAGGTGTCCTGGCCCTAAGAGAAACTGCATCCAATCATGGTCATGTTCAAGGCATACATGGATCTTGAAGGCAGGACTCCAGACCCTTAGCTAGTGCTGTTCCCAAGGCTCAATGGGCCTTCTCAAGTTCTCAGAGCCAGCGGCTCTGGGTGGGGGGCACAGTGAGACCCATGTGTGTCATGAGAATGAGCCAGCTTCTGTTTCTTGTCAGATCACTGCTAAGTGAGAAAGCACTTAAAACACCCATGCATGGTGGCGCTAAGAAATAGCAAACAGGGAAGGCAAATTGTATTCAGAAAGATGTCCAGCCGGGTGTAGTGGCTCAGGCCTGCACTCCCAGCACTTTGGGAGGTCAAGGCAGGTGGGTCACCTGAGGTCAGGAGTTCGAGACCAGCCTGGCCGACATGGCGAAACCCCATCTCTACTAAAAATACAAAAATTAGCCGGGTGTGGTAACACCCTCCTGTAGTCCCACCTACTCAGAAGTCTGAGGCAGGAGAATCACTTGAACCTAGAAGGCAGAGGTTGCAGTAAGCCGAGATTATGCCACTGCACTCCAGCCCTCCAGCTCAGGTAACAGAGTGAGACTCCATCTGAAAGGAAAAAAAAAAAAAAATGTCTGTTGCAGGGCAGATAGTCACTGTGCTTTCTGCACTTTCCATGACATAAGGAGGCGGGTGGCTGAGTGGTCTTCCAGGGGCCCAGTGTCTGCTGGAGCAGGCTGAGCCCCCGCCACAGGGCAGCGGGATCAGCTTCAAGAGAGAATTCCTGTTGTCGGCCCCTCTGACTCAGCTTCCACAGCTCTTGCTCCAGGAAGTCTTCTGGCCTAGCCTGACGTCCCACTCCGAGTGAGACTCCACACCCCTGCTTGGTACTCCAAAGCTCCCTGGGCTGGCTAGCTCATTCATTCCTTTGTTGTTAGTTAATTTAGTCAAGGGAGATCCAGCTCCAGCCTTGGAGGAGCTCCCAGCCCGGGCCCATCCCACGCTGTAGCGTTCTCACTGCCAAACTGTGAGCTCCTTGCTGCAAGGGGCTGAAGCTAATTTCCTCTATCGCCCCGTGAAGGGAACAGTGCCCAGCACAAGCTGCCAAATGGAGGAAGTGCTCCTCCCCTGGCCCCTGGTGTAGGCAACAGCCTGCCACAGAGGGGCCAAGGCAGTATCACCAGTGTCCATAGCGGAGTTCCCTGTGTTCTGCACCTCCTCCTCACCACTCAAGATCCCAGCAAACAGCAGAGGCAAAATCCTTCTCTACATTTCTGCCTCTGGGCCTAGAATGTTCTGGAATGTTCTTCCCTCTGCTTCCTGTCTTCTTCCCCCATGCAGAGCCAAAGGTCTTCCTGGCCTACTGGGTCTCTGACTGCAAACAAGCAGACATTTCAAGACAATGCCCTGGGCTGGTGGCCTGGTGGTGGCATGAAGCGTAGGGGCTCACGGGGGAAGACCCGGCTTCTTTACAGCCTCCTTAGTTGTGTTGGATTTGAAAATGTCTGGTCCACCCTCAGAGAATCTTGGTCTCCAAGTTAATATTAGGTCACTCCCACCCCAGGCCCACCGTCCCCCAGACCCCACCAGAGGCAACTCTTAACACACAGACGTTTGGCTCTGTCCAGAGGTTCCTGCAGAGTTGTGTTCATGCAAGCATATGCGTAAGAAACTACTGTCCTGCCAGTTTTTCAAGGAGAAAGCATGTTGTGTATAGTTTGGGCCCTTTGACTTCCTTATCAGCCTATCTTGGAGATTGTTCATATCGCCATATTTGGAGCTGAATCATATTTTTTCCCATGGCTATACAACATTCCATTGTATAGGAATACTATGATTTAATTTAATTAACAATTCCTCTCTTGATGGATAATTAGGCTTTTTTGGTCTTGGGCTACCATACAAATTCTGCAGGGAACATTCTGATAAATGAGTTTTTCTTCCCAATGGCATACCTGTAGAGTAAGTTCCCAGGAAATGAATCACTGATTGAAATGCTCTGTGCATTTTAGATTTTAGATCAGCCAAATTGCTTTACCCAGAATTTGCGCCAAATGTTCTCCCAATGGTAGAATATAAGTACTTTTCTCCTACACGCTAAAAATGCTACACATCATCAAAGTTTTGCCTTTCCTAACCTGATAGATTAAAACTCTGGTACACTTGTTTTAATTTGCATTTTTTAGATTAGTGAATGAGGTAGAATAACTTTTCACACATTTACTGGCTATTTGTGCTGCCTTTTCTGTGACCTGACTATACATGTTTGTCTCTTTTCTTGTTAGGATTTTGATTTGTTTTGTATTATCAAGTAAATTATCCATTTATTCATCATAGTACTGCAGTTGTTCCTTCAAATTTTGATCTTTTATTATTTTGTTTTATGTTTAAAATATTTGCTTGAGCAGGGTTTCAAAACTTTATTTTGTAGTGGAGATGGTCAAACCTTTAAAACTTCTGGATTTTGTGTCTTGCTTTAAAAGTCCTTCCTCAATGTAAAGTTAAATTTTTAGGCATTTGGTGTTTCTTTTCATTTTTTTAGAGTTCTTTGTTTTTTGTTTTGTTTTGTTTTGTTTTGTTTTGCACTAAAGGTTTGATCCATATGTAATTTGCTTTGGTTTTGAGGTGAGCTAGGGATCCAGGTTTACTTATTTATTCGTTTATTTTATTTTTCTGCAGGGCCACTGAGTTGAATAAGTCTCTTCTTCCATAGGTTTGATATGCCACCTACTTCAAGTCCTATATTTTTATATACACTTGGATTCTTTTCCAGACATTTATTTATGTTCTTTTTTTCTGTTTATCCTTGTGCCAGACACACACTTCTAACTACTATAACCTTTCTATCTGTATAGTAGGGTTAGTTCTCCCTTATTATATTCCTTTTAAGACATTTTCTGGCTGTTTTTACATGTTCCCTCCCGTCCCAAAGTGAACTTTAGAATTAGCTCAGAACTTTAGAATGACATTCATTAGAACCTTGGGATTGCATTGGAGTCATAGATTCATAGAGAGAGACCTGATGTTTTCATTGTAAGAGTCTTGCGGCCGGGCGCAGTGGCTCATGCCTGTAATCCCAGCACTTTGGGAGGTCAACGCAGGCGAAATCACCTGAGGTCAGGAGTTCCAGACCAGCCTGACCAACATGGAGAAACCCCATCTCTACTAAAAATATAAAATTAGCCGGGTGTGGTGGCGATGCCTGTAGTCTCAGCTACTCAGGAGGCTGAGACAGGAGAATCGCTTGAGCCCAGGAGGCAGAGGTTGTGGTGAGCCGAGATGGCGCCATTGCACTCCAGCCTGGGCAACAAGAGTGACACTCCGTCTCAAAAAAAAAAAGTCTTGCATCCAATATGATATGCTTTTTATTATTCAGGTCTTTGACCTTCAGATGTTAAAGTCTTCTTACTTTAAACTCATACGCAGATAATTTTTGTGGCTTTTATCAAGTGATTCACGTATTGGCAGCATGCTATGGGTTGAAGCCTCAGGACACAGGGAGCGGTGCTTGCCCCAGCAGAGCCTGTATTCTGTTGTGGAAGAGAGACCATAGATAAACACGTAATATAGTAACAGGAAGTGATAACCACTATGGGGAAAAACACAATCGAGGAAGGCGATAGATAGTCTCAGGACTATTTCAGAGAGTGGGCCTCTGTGAGGGAGATCTTGCAGGGTCTAGGCTGTTCCAGATTAAAGGACGATGCATGCAAAGGCCCTGGGTCCTGCCAGTGTGGCTGGAGTGCAGTGAGAGAGGACAATCTCGTAGAAAACGGGGTTGGGGGGTAGTGAGGGCTGGGCCCTGCAGGGCCCTGTTGGCCATCCTCTGGCTGTTGAATGTTTTCCTAAGAGAAATGGGAAGATTTGGAGTGGTTTTTCACAAGAGAATGTCATCATCTGATGTCCATTTTTAAAATATTCCTTCGGCTGCTCCATGGGGAATGAACTGCAACGAGGCCACCTTAGGCCTCCTTGCACATTGCCCTACACAGGAGACCAAAGCCCAGTGGAGATGAAGCCCAGCTCCCCCCATGCCCTGCGGTACCTGCGCAACAGCTAAATACACACAGCCAAAGACAGGCAAACCCCAGCAACTGGCCACCCACTCAGTTCATGACAATGGGCTTCTCCCGAGCCCCTGAAGCTCCAAGGTGCCTGCCTTCACACAGACAGATGGTCGAGGTTGAGTCTCACCTGCCCATCTCTCCCCATCCTGACTCTCAGCAGTGATGGTCCTGCTTCACCAAGGACACAGAGGAGATAGAAGAGAGTTTCCACAGGCTGCGTGCATCCACCAGCCTCGCCCACAGCCTGCCTGCTCACCTGTGACCACTCCTGCAGGTCTGGTGGGCACCGTCAGCCCTGCATGCCCAAGCCTCGCTGCTGGTCTTTCCACCTCTCATCCAAAACCCACGCCTCCCACGGCCTTGCCATTCCCCTCACTGACCAGGGCCTGGGCTTCCAATTACTCACCTCAATATCTTGGAGTCAACTTTAACTCCTCTGAGATCCCACAACCTGGAAATTCTGCCAGCTCTCCCTCCAAAATACATCCAGGATCTGGCCACTTCCCATCACCCTCACAGCTCACACTCCCATCGCCCTCAGCATAGTCCTCCCAACTGTCTCCCTACTCTGTTCCTCCAATCCCAGCAAGGCTCTTGCCTGTCTCAGAGGGAAAGCCCAAGTCCTCACAAAGGCTCGCAGGGCTGAGGCATCTCTGACCCTGTCCCTCCATGGTGACTTCCATTCGCCACATCACTGTGTCCCACTCTGCCCTAGGGCCCGTGCACTCGCTGCCCCCTCTGCCCGGAACATTCTCTCCATAGACACTTGTGTGCCAATGCCCCCAGCTCTTTCAAGGCTGCACTGAAATGTCTCCTGCTCATTGAGGCTTACTTACCTTGGTCACCCTATATAAAATAATAGTCGGCACTCCAATCTGCTTAGGCTGTTTTACTTCGTCTTCATCACCTTTCACCACACTGTGTAGATTACAAACGCGTCATGGTGATTGCTTAATTTCTCCCCATCCTGGAAGAATGTACACTCCTCGGAGCGGGAATCCCAAGCACCTAGAACAGAGCCTGCTCTTAGGAGGAGCTCCGTAACTATTTGCTAAATGAGGAAACAAGTGAATCATCATTACAGTTTACAAAGAGTCAACACCAGGAAAGAAACCAGGTCATCAGATGTCACTTTTGCTCTCAAGAAGCTCACAGTCCACGTAGGAAGAGGATCTTGGCAATGAGGACACTGCATACCTTTGCAGAGTGACTCCACTGGGCCTCAGGAGACCCCATCGGCCAGAGCCCGACTCGCCGCTGCCAATGGCAATGGGTCCCTGATGGGACAGAGGTGGACCATGAAGAGTGGGCTGGAGCAGAGAGGAGGCCACCTGCCACCTGCCCACTGCCTCCACGTCCTTAAAGCTTCCCTTAGCTCCTATAGCTGCCCAACTTTTCCTTGGAAAATGGCTCCTTAGATGAACCCAAGCAAAAAAAAAAAAAAAAAAAAAAAAACCAAAGTAAAAGCCTAAGTATAGAAGAGAGGAGTCACAGGCAATGGGTTCTCAAAGGTATAAAATAGGGACTTTATGAGCATCTCAAGCATCTCAAGCCCAGATCAGGCCATGTTGGACTTAAGCATGAGTAGATGATGATGTAGTCATTGGTGAGGGAGGAGCTGAAAGATCGCATATGGACCAATGGAAGACTGCACCCCAAAATATCACCCAGAGCCTCCTCACCTCCCTCAGTGGTCATCCACTCACTCATGTCCTCTCAAGAAGCCCACTCACTAGTGGACAGGGAGAAACCACTGAACCACCGTTTACAGCATCGTGTGAGATGTGCTGCAATTTGGGGAAGTTAACAGGAGACAGAAAATGAGTTTAAATTTTCCGTGCCAGCTTATTTTGATGAGCAAAGACTTCCTGGGGTAAAGCACTGCAAAGGCTTCAGAGGGGGTCTCCAGTCTAGCAGGAAAATCGTGCTGGATTGATTGAAAAGTCTGTCCTGGACACAGGAAGGGGGTGGGGATATGGAAAACTTGGAACATTTAAAAAGAAAGATTTTTTTAAAAAAAAATAACTCCTCAAAGTGACTGAGCAGAAACATATTAAAATCTAAAAGGCAATTCAATGGAAAATTATCTGACATTATGTTGGCAATGGATCTTTTAAAATGAGATATATTACAAATAACAGGCTTAACAGCCAAATATGACCTGCCTAATCTGCCTGAAGAGGAGTTTTATTCCTCTTATTCCAACAGACCACGTGCTCCCTTAATAGAGGCTGAAGGTCCCCCAGGGGCCTCCTTCACGGAGAGATGGGCTGACTCCACGTTCTGTCCGCCCCAATTTAATTTGGAGGATCATTTCATAACTGAGGACTTCTAGCATCCCTTTAAGGTCAAATATTAACTCACAAGGGCAGGAAGATGAGTTAGCACAAGTTTTCAGGGAAGCAATTTGGCAATTTGTATCAAGAGCCTTTGTAATAACCCACCGATATTGCTTCTGCAAAATCCCACAGAGGCGTGGGTAAAGACGTACACACTAAAATATTCATCAAGCATTCTTGTCATGGCATGAAATTGAAACAATCCAGATGTGGGAAAGAGTGAAATAATAAATTTGCATATTGATGGAATATTATGAAATGATGAAAAATGTTTACAAAAAGCTGTTTTAAAGGTGCGCAGAAGTGTTTCCAATATAACACTGAACTAAAATCAGAATGCAAAATTGTATTTAAAGTATGGCTCAGTTAAGAAAAGCAAGAAAGCAAGTTTTAAAATACTGGAAAGAAAATCTTGGTAGTGTTAACGGTGAATGGAAGAATTGTGGGTGAGTTTTCTGCATTGTTACACTTTTGATTTTTCTGATGTATTACAATGAGCACAGTATCAGATAAAATAATTAAAAACTTGTTTTAAAAACTGAAAAAGCAGAAAGGGTGTTTCTACTCTTCAGAAGTGGGAGCCCGCACTATAAAGGGAAACCAAAGCAGCCTCCAATTCTTTACCTGGACATCAGCCTAGTTTCCCGGGCTCCACAAAGCCAGGTGTAAAGGAAACGGGCGGCTCCAGCCTGAGGGGCAGCCACTGGGAGTGTGCCCCAGCCCTCACTGGCCCTGCAGCTTGGAATAATGAGCCAGGGCCTGGAGAGGGAAGCAATGGTCCAGAGACACTCAGCTGGGCACAGCAGAGCACAGAAAACCATGCAGCTCCCGCCCCTCCAGGCCCCACGGCACCCCGTCTTACAGAGGCAATCCAGAGTAGGGGCAGGAGCTGGGTCTGGATCGTCAAGGTCAGTTTTGAACGTTCTTTGCCACCCTCCCTCCCTGGCACCTTGGACCGGTTAATCAAACGTCTCTGTGCCTCAGTACCATCATCTGCATTTTGGGAATGATAATAGTTCCTAATTCAGGGGGTTGCAGAGACCTTGCACATAGTAAGTGCTCAGTTAACATTAGCTTTACTTTTAGTCAGCAAGGTCACTAGCTGAGGGAGTGGAGGTGACACCGTCAAACACCACTAACGTCACATTTGTCCAAGGTCAATCTGCTGGGGCATTCGTCCATCCTGGCTAGAGACTCCAAGCATCAGTCTGCAGGCTGTGCTGGGCTGGTGGCCCCAGAGTCACCTGGGAACCTTCTAAAAGCTGTAATGTCCCATCCCCTTGCCCAGAGGCCTCAGTTCAGGAGCTCTGAGAGGACCTGGGAATCTGCATTGTAATAACACTCCCATGTGAGTCTAGCTTGCATCCTGCCTTGACTAAGTCCTGCCTTAGTCCATTTTGGACAAACTGGGTGTCTTAGAAACAACAAAACTGTATTTCTCACAGCTCTGGAGGCTGGGGAGTCCAAGATCCAGACACCAGCAGATGGTGTGTGGTGAGGGCCCACTTTCTGGCTCATAGAAAGCACCTTCCAGCTGTAATGGCAGAAGGAGCGAGGGGTCTCTCTGTGGCCTCTTTCATAAGGGCACTAATCCCATTCATGAAGCCTCCACCCTAACGCCTTAATCACTTCCCAAAGGCCCCACCTCCTGATACCACCACACTGGGGTTAGGACTCAACATATGGATTTTTTAGGGACACAAACATCCAGACCATAGCAGGGGCCACTGACTTCCAGGGTGTCCGCCCTTCTTGGAACAGAAGCCCATGTTAGGATGAGCTTTAAGCACTGTGTTCCAGTGAGCAGCTGCCGTTTCTGTTACAGGCATCCCTCTCCTTCCCTCTCCTTTCTCATCCTGCAGTGCCTGCAGTCCTGAGTCCAAGGTATGCCTTCTCTTCCACGTGCAGACAAGTAACCCGTCGCTGTCAGCAGGTCCCAGGGTTCACTGTGTTCCATTGTTCAACACAGTCAAAGAAACGCACCCACAGCACTTCACTTGATCAAGAAGGAGCCAAGCCTTCCTGCGTCTCTGCTGTCTGAGTGCATCCATCTGAAGATCACCGTAAGAACTACTAATGGGATGAACAAACAAGGGTTCTGGCGCACTCCAGCCCAGGAACCCCCACCCTCATCGTGTATCACCTCCCCACTTCAGCCGGCTTCCCATGATATTTCCACACTGCTGACAGAGCAAGGAGCCGCTGATTCCTCTGCACAGGACGAGTACCAGGCACGGCATCTTACTAAGCTGCCTGTGTTGTCACTCAGTCAAACCCTGCATTTGCCCCTCCATTAAGGTTAGAAGGTTAGCGTTCCTGTCGGAAGGCTTGAAAGGTCATTTGACCCAGGAGATTTCGAGACACTAAAACCATCTGTCCTCAGAAGATCAGGCAGCAGTTACTAAGCCTCGTGCACTATCCATGTACAGAGTGCCTGATTCCAAGGACAGGGCACTGCAGCTGCCCTCCTTGGGCTGGGCTGGAGGGGAGGGAGACACCTAAACAAATACTCCTGCCATCTGCAGGTGTGTGCAGGAGCAATCGTGAGAGCTTCGAGTGTTCAGGGGTGAGAGGACTTCACCGCACCCGCAAGGCCAGGGAGGCCCCTGGAGGAACTGCTCCCTGGACTGAGCCTTGCACACTAAATAGAAGTTACCTAGGAGCTGCAGGGATGGGGAAGAAAAGACAGACAGTCGAGGAATAGGGGCCACCTTGTGCAAAGGCATGGAGGCAAGAAGGGAAGGAAAAAGCAGGTGTTTGAGGGACCGTGAATGCAACACCTTGGTCCTTCTTCATCCTCCACCTGCTGGGAGACTACCTCCCTTTTTTAGATGGTCATATCTGATTACTGACAGACACAGCGATATAAAGACCTGTCCCTCTGCCGTAATGCTGGGACACGCTGACAGTTCCCCCAGTTTCAGAGCTCTCCGCAGGACTCTCCACCCAACCCTGCCACCCCTTCCCAGGAGTTGATCCCAGCACCTCCTAAGCTGATCCAGATCTCAGAGCTGGCTTCCTGGGAATCCAACTCGCAGTGAATTGCAAGTCACTCAGCAGCACCTGGAGAACATTTTTAAATGACAATCAGTAAAAGAGCATGCTCAGTCTTCAGACTTCTGGAATCAACGAAGGGATTGAAGGGCACTGACTGATCTCAGGCTGGGACATGAAGGTTCAGACCCTGTTTTCTGATGCCCCTTGTTTCCCCTCCACTCCTCTCCTTCCCCAAAATGAAGACACTCAGTTGTTTGATTTCAAGCCACAGAGAATGTGTGAGGCCAGCCCCTTGTTGAGGGAAGGTGGAAGCTCTGAGATCCGCCCCAGACAGCTGGGACCCGAAGAAGTGAGGTCACCTGTCCCAAGCCACACATACGGGAGGCCATATTTCCAACTAGTCTGTCTCAATTCCAACTTGCTCTCTTTCTACTTTGCTGTCTCAACACTGGATGCATTTTGAAAATGGTCAAGTCCCCATGGATGCCTGAATCACCTGTGAGTGTCACCACAGAGCTGCATTCTACGGCAAGAGGCTTTGCAGGTGTGATGAGACGGAGGCTCTGGAGAAGATGGAGGCTGTTGCCCTGGATGGTCCAGGTGGGCCCTCAGGGTAGTCACCGTAAGGAGACAGGAGAGCCCAGTGAGGGCGAAGCGCTGTGCTGATGAAAGCAGACACTGGGACGATGTGGTCAGGAGCCAAGGGATGCTGACAGCTTCTAGAAAATGCTGGAGGAGGCAGCTCTAACAAGTGGGGTGTTTGTGCTCCACACCCCCTGAGTCTCCCCAGAGAGACAATGCACCACCACAGAGAACAGGCCTGGCTTACAAAGAGCGTGGAGGGGACCCCAGAACCAGACATTCCCAAGACCAGGCACACGTAGATGACACAAATGGGCCAAGCCAGAGCGAGGCTGCCCTTGTGCACAGGTGACAGCCCCATCCTGCTCTGCACTGCCAGGGTACCAGTCAGAGAGACCCAGGGACTCCTGAGAGCAAGGAGCAAGCTGTGCCAGGCCCAGCAGGGAGACAGGATCTGGGCAGGCAGGGCTGCGGCAGGCTGAGGCCACTCTGCAGAGACGCAGAGGGGAGGGACTTCAGGATAAGTGGGGTGGGGTGGGATGGGAGCACCCCCCACACTTCCTGAGTGGCTGCCCCCAGAGGCTTCGGTCTGTCTGGATTTAAGCCTCAAAAGTGAAAAGATCAGTGCACAAGTTCAGGGTGAGGGGGGGCTGGCCAGGCAGAAGCCCAGGGAAAGGCCTGGGAAGGTTTGGGGTTATCTTGGTTTCTGGTTTGTACCCATTTGTTTTTGGCACCAGCAGCATACAGGCAATTGTTCAAACACTGGGTGACTATTTCTTGTGCACCTGCCATGGAGTCTAGTGTATAGTACCTGGGGATCCTCACGTGGGCAGAGCAAACTCCCAGCCTGGGGGTGCAATCAGCTTTGTCCTGAGAGCTGTACTCTCTCCACCTCACCACACTGCCCACTCCTGGTCAAACCAAGCTGGGGTAAGAATAACAGATTTTGTGAAATGTCAGCCCAAATACAAAAGGCCCTGCTACCAATAAGGAGGAAGATGGGCCCTGACACAGACCCTGGCATCTAGAGGCGTAGGACATCTTATTGCTCCTGGGGGAGGTGCTTTCATTATCCCAATGTTTGAGTCAGGAAAGCTGAGGTGACACAGTGAGTAGCTGCTCAAGCCTCAGGCCACCAAGCAGTCCTGACTCCTGCGGGCCTGTCCATCTAAACCACATATAGACGGCGTCTCGACGGCTCACCCACCCCAGGAGGGCTTGTGGGTTCCCCTCGGAGGCCTCCCGGAAGAGATCACATCACAAGCACTGGAGAAGGGTACTGAATTGTGCCGTTGCCAACGAGGCCTGACCGCTGGGGGCCCTGACGCTGGGCCACCCACTTCACCCCACAGCCATGGAATTGAAGCCTCTCCAGCCAAGTAGACCCAGGCTCAGATGGCAGGAACCAGACCCTGAGGAGGGCAACGGGGGCTGGAGAGCCAGCCAAGCCGGGTTCCCAGAGAAGACCAAGGCATCCCCATCCTGAGAACACACGCAGCCAGATACATTCCACACCTGGGGAAACTGAGGCCTGGAGGAAGAATAGTCCAAAGCCAGCCAGCATGAGCTGGGCCTGACACCTAGGCCACTGACCTGGGAACAAGAGGAAAACCAGGGTGCTGACAGGGAACCACAGTGATGGTAGCAGGTGGCCCAGGGCAGTCTCCTCAGCCAGTCATGGACAAACGGTCCCCAAGACACTGCCCTCGCAGCTGAGGAAAGAGAAGGAGGGGTTTCCTTGCTAAATCCTAGAAGAAACAGCAGTAATGTCCAGATGTTAAAGGCAAAATCACTTCCTCTGAAGAGAAACGGTGTTTTTAAGAGACAGGCGGCAGAGCACAACGCCAGCCCCAGCAGAGGGCCCGGCAGGGGCAGCCGGCGCCCTGCGGGAGACATGCCCCAGGAAAAGTGTGGCTCCCCTGACGTCTGTGCACCCCACAGCGGCCAAGGAGGGGCTCCCCGTGTCCACAATGGGCTCGGTTCAAGGTTGAACATTACCAGGCCCAGTGGCCATGCTGCCCAACCCAGGCCAGTCACACATCCAGGACTGGGAGAGAGCCTGCCACCAGCCTCTCCCAACCCCCAAGACTAAAGGCCATTGTGGATGTGCAGTTGCTGGGTAGGCCGCCACCAATATGGAGGTGCTGATTCAGCAGGCCTGGGGTAGGTCTGGATTCCCATGCAGGTGTCTGGAAATCAGAGACTTCCCATCTCCACCCAGGACATCTGCAGGCACGTGGCTCCCAGCTGAACAAACTCCAGGATAGGAAACCTCCCAACCTGCAGCCAGCATCTGCACGTGCACAGCTCCTGTGGGCATGCCTCCTTTTCATCCAGGAGAACCTGGTGGAAGGCGGGGAGCTGCCTGTCCCTCGGAGTGGGAGCCCACACAAAGTAGCCTGCGACGCCTGGTCCAGCCTGTACCCCAGCAATTAGAAGAAAGAGAAAATAACTAACAAATGCTCAGAAAATCTCCCCATATCCTGAGTACTGGTGATCCAGAATTTTCCCCGCCATCACTTTGAGGAGGAGGGAATAACAAGTGATAAGGTCCTACTGGAGGTCCTGGGGTGGGTCTGATGCCACCTCCTCCCCCTGTGGCCAGAGGCCCAGGCAGTGGCCACTGGGCTTTATTCAAAAGTCCGGAGAGCATCCTATTAGCGGATGCAGAGGCAAGAAAGGGCCTTGGGAACCAGGGAAACGTCTCTAAGAAGGAAGAGGCTGAAGTAGTTTGGGGACATTCCTGGTTAATCAGGAAATCTAGAGCCCTAAATGGCCCTTTCTCCCCAGTCCTGGTCCAGCTGTGTTTAGTTGACATGTGATATTCTGAACTTCCTTCTGGATTGCCGGTTGTTGAGAACCTGAACCTGGACTGCTGGCCCAACTGCAGCCTGAGACTCGCCACCCTTGGGCTGGGTGGGTCTGCAGGAACTGAACTCTCAGGGACTGAGCCCTCACTGGTCAGGCCTGTTCAACCTAGGAGGGAGGGTCCCTTCACCCAGCATTCACCCCTCAGCCTGGCTCTCCTGGCCCCTACTCTGTTCCAGGTCCTCTGGTCCCTGAGTGGCTGGGACCCCACTCTAACCAGCTGGCTCTGCCCTCTTCCAGGCCCGGTCTCCACATCTGCTTTCCGAAGGCACCCACATCTGCCAGCAGGTATGAGCCCAGCCACAGCCTTAAGCTCATCCCAGCACCTCCCATCTATGGCAGCTCCTGTGCCAGCGTAGATGCCTGACCCTGCCACTGCACACCTCAGCTGTTTGGATGCTGGCATGGCAGGAGCGGAGCTAAGGGGAATAACTTCTCTGATTGAGAATCAGACCCATGAGAACACTCAGGGAAATGCTGGCAGGCACAGCAGAGGAGCCCTCATCCCTCATGGAGGCCGCACCTCCAAAGACCCAGGCAAGTAGCTGCCAAAGAGGTCCCAAAAGACCCCGGCATGCTGGAACCATGCACAGCCTACATTATTCTTCCAAGAGAGAGGCCCAGGCCTGCTTCCAGGGCACTTCAGGTCAGCTTCGTGGTGCTCTGCTTACCAGCAAAGTGGGGCAGCCCAGACCAAACAGTGCCCACTACAGCCCAGCCAGCATGCTCTAATCAGCCCCCACAATAGCCCCCACACCCTGTAGGACCCAGAATGTTCTACGGCCCTCCCTCCCCCACCCCCCCGCCACACACACACACTCTCCTGTGACCTTGGAGCTCCCAGGCCTGGGTTCTGCAGGAGGAGGCTTTCATGAGCACAGAGCTCCCTCCATGCAAAGAACAGGGGCTCCCTCACTGCTCTCTACCCATTGCGAGGAACACAAACCCACTCAGGGAAGAAACCAGGCAGCAAAAGGCCCTTCTTCCCTTCTTTGCATAGGTCGAAAGGGAGCTCAGCTCTTCCCCCATTGTCAGCAGTTACTGAAGAAATCTGTTCTCACCAATTTAACTACTGTCCAGCGTTGTTGATCTTTGGCTCCACCTCAGACATCAAATGACCCTGCTATGCCAAAAGGAAGGCGTTCATGGGGAGCTCCAGAGACACTCGTGAGTTAGGGTGACATCACAGTTCCATTGAGCACCATCGGTGTGCTGGACATTTTTGTGTGCACGGATGTGAACGTGCCCAGGCCCCACATCCACTAAGAGGAAGAACTGGGAATAAAAACCATGTCCCTCTGATGCCAAAACCTCCAAGTTTTCACCCAGAACCAAGTGGCAATGTGTAAGAAAGCCACAAATGTTAGGTGTAGCCCTGTCAGGAACTGAGACACTTTGCAGGGGCAAAATCCCAGGGTTCACTCTCGTAGAGAATTTCAAGGTTCTTAAACAGTAATCCAGACCCTTAAATGAGAAAGAGGGAAGGAGGAGGAAGGCAGAGGGAGGGGGAGGGGAAGACGAAGGGGAGTGGGAAGGGAGAGCAAGCCTGGATGTCCAAGCGACTGTCCCCTGCCCTCTTCCTTCCTCAGTCCCTCTTCAGCCTTTCCCAAAAGGAAGCTGTGGGATAGAGGACCACCCAGAAACTGATTTCCACTCTAGTTTCAGGAGGACATGCCTCTCCAAGCAGAGAGCCTCAGTGCTGAGCTTCCGTCTGCAGGGAGTTTCTCTGTGAATTTATGAGACGCTGTAGAAATGCTGACGGAGTGGTTTCTGCCACGCCAGCAGGCAGCCCAGTGCCCTCATTAGACTGGCTTCCTGCAGGCGACAGGGACGGATAGGGAAGGCTATGGGGGCACAGGGAGGAGGTGGATGGCTGACAGAGAATAGGTGCCCATGCATGGGGGCTGACCAGCAGCCCAGACTGCTGGCAGGCAGGAGGTACGTGGCTTCTGCACACCCACCACTCACTGCAGTCCCTAAGTTGCTAAACGAGGTCTCGCCAGCCCCAGGGTGGGGTGGGTGCAAGGTCCGAGGACCGCAGGGAGCACTGGGACAGGCCACAGGGAGCACTGGGACAGGCTACAGGGAGCACTGGGACAGGCCACAGGGCAGCAGGGACTTCCATGGGGCAGCTGGACTACCGAGCAGTGCTTGTCCTAAGAATCCCTCTGGTCTCTCTCCTGAAGCTCACTTGCTCCTTTGACCTCAAAAGCAGCACAAGAGATTCCACATGGAAGAAAAGGCCCCTTTCCCCTCAGGATCCCAGTTTCCCTAGATTCCTTTCTGATTCGTAAGGTATTCACGTTTCCTCAATCCTCCAACGTCCACATGTTTTCATGTCTTTTTTTAAATGCATAATAATCACTACCAGTTACGGAGGGCTCAGCATGCGGCCGGCCCGTAGCGAGGCATGAGCCTGCAGGCTCACAGTAAAAGGTACTGCCTCCCCTCCCAAGAGTAACCCCTCGGAGGAAGTGTTACAGGCAAGGAACCCCAAGCCCGCAGAGACCGAGCAACCTGTCCCGAGTCCCACAGAACGGAAACTGGGCTGAGGCCGGGGAAGTGCTGAGTGCATGTGTGGGAACGTAGCAGAGTGCTTTCACGTCCATTCCCTCACATGATTCCAGTGCCTGGAGAAGTAACCAGGGCAAGAATCACCCCGGTTAACAGATGAGAAAACTGAGACCAGAGGGGGTCCTGCCAGGAATGGCAGAGCCTGGGGAGAGAAAGCAAGTTCGAGCCTAAACATCCCATGGTCTGGAGCCCAAGTTGTTCTACCCTGCCAGGTAAACTTTTCTTTGAAAGCAATTTTAAAAGATTAAAAATTAATAGAGATAATGTGATGTCATGACTGGGTCAAGCCTGGGGCAGAGGAGAAACCACTGGGGAGGGGTAAGGACAGTGAGGGGCTGAGCCTGGTCAAAGGACAGCAGGGAGCAGCCAAGTGGACGAGGAGGCCCCTCGGAGTGAGGAGAGGAGCTGGCATGCTGCAGGCTGGGCGGCTGCCTGCACAGGTGGCTGGACAGTGACCACCTTTCCAGACACATTGTAGACATCCTTTCAGGCTGGTCCACTCACGCCTCAACCCCTAATGGATGGTAGCCCTGATCCTCACACAGGCAGAGGCAGGCGCCATGCCCAGAATCTCTCCTGAGAACACAGAGCCTCTCCCTGCGACCTCCCCAAGCCCAGGAGGCTTTCTGGGGCCAGATCACTGTGTGTGTGCCTGCGTGTGTCTGTGCTCCTGCCCCAGCACTGCGGGGTCTGAGGGGTGGAGGCAGGACATCCATCCAGCACAGCCGCCCTGACGCAAGCCTGGCACCATCCATTCAGCATCTCACTACCTTCTACTAGGAGAATGATCCTGCAGCTGGGTTCTGCCCACAGATTTTGATACTAAGTGATATTTCCAGCAAAAGTCTTGTAAATTGATTTGTAGAAAAGACGGGTGATGGAGAAAAATGGGGAGCTGCAGACATTGAATTCAATACCAAATAATCTAATAGGCCCAATTTCATTTTCTTCTCCTATCTTTGATGCTTGCAAATCATTGGCACTTTGGTTTGCACATATATCTCACTGCAAAATGGTAGAGTGGCAATAAATAAATGCATTATCCAGATAAATGGCTGCTGGTCAGGGTGAAACAGCAAAGAACGGTCGGTGCTCTCCAGTGATTTACAAGCAGGAAATTCACTTATTCTCCCCTGACCCTTGGCTGTTTCTGGCTCTCACAATTCTAGAAAAGGGAAACTGGGCAGAGAAAGGCACAGACAGCAGGAGGAGGAAGACTCAAGGGCCCCCAGGCCTGGGAAATAATCAGGCAATAATGACGTTTTGGCCTCCAAGGCCGCAGTGCTTCCCAGAGCCTCAGACTGATCTCTGCTTCCACCTTTGGAATATTCAACCAATCCTACACATCAAAGCATCTTGCCCGTGGCCCTCCTTGACCTTTCCCCTGCTGCTTCCCAGGCCACGTCATCCCTCCTGGAGGCTATTGAAACACACTGCCAGCCATTGAGCCTCTCATGGCTTTTCTCCAATCGAGCCTGCCCAGAGCTGCTAATGACAGGGTCCTAACCCTCAAATCTTGCCATGGTACTTCCTGCTTAACTCCTCAATGGCTGTCCTTTTCCACAATCCACTTGACTCCAGAAACCTCCACTACAACGCCCTCTCTCTTTCCTTTGTTTTTCCCACTCTAATGCATGAATGGGCTATGAGCTCTTTAAAAGCAGGGGTTGTGTCTGATTCATGTGCCAGCTTGCCAACACCTAGTACAGTGCCTGGGATGCTGGACAGGAGGATGGTGGAACA
>NC_045444.1:10659068-10726974 GCF_002776525.5 Piliocolobus tephrosceles | reverse complement strand
TGAATGAATGGGTGCATAGATAGGTGGATGGATGGATGGGTGGGTGGATGGATGGATGGATGGAGAATGGAAGGATGGATGGATGGGCAGATGGGTGAATAATAGGTGAATGGATGAATGGGTACACAGATAGGTGGCTGAATGAATGGGTGGTTGGATGGATGGAGAATGGATGCATGGATGGACGGATGGGTGGATAATAGGTGAATGGATGAATGGGGGGATAATGGATATATGGGTGGATGAAAGGATGGATGCATGGATGGATGATGGGTAGATGAATGGGTAGGTAAATGGATGGATGGGTGAATGGATGGTTGGGTGGATTGACAGATGGATAGTTGGATGGATGGGTGGTGGGTGGCTGAGTGGGTGGATTGATGGGATCGATGGGTAAATGGCAGTGGGGACATGGATGAGTGGGCTGGTAGGAAAGTGAGTGAGGAATGACTATGAAAGAAAAAGATTCAGCCTAGGCTTTTTGGATTAACTTCTCTGGGGCCCTGAGCAGCCGGTCTGTAGTCTAAGTACCATAAACCTCTGAGAAAGCTTACATTTCACATCATACCCCCTGTGTCTGAGCTCCATGGCAAACCCAGCTCATCCTCCCTGGGGGCACAACAGGCCTACATTGTGCCATCAAGGCCTCACCTTCCTGGTCTGGTCACCATTCAGGTAGCTGCTCATTCAGCAAAGCATCTCTCTCTCCCAGCTTGTTTTTCCATCTGTCTGCCATGATGTAGGTCATTGATTAAAACGAACTGTCACAGTCACAGACAGAGCCCTGCAGCCATGGTACAGAAAATGCGTCTGAATCCAATGTGGCTCCTCGCCCAAGCTGTGGGTGCAGAAGCCTGGCCTACTTTGGGTCGATCTAATTGCGGTCGCCCCGCCATGTGGTGCCCTGTTCCTGTTTTTCCCACAGCAACATAATTAGAAATGTTGTCCAGTGATTTTTCAGAACTCACAGTTTACTTTATTTAAGAGCACTGGGTCTTAAGGCTCAGCATAACTGCCCAGGGAAACTGAATGTCATGAAGCCATGGCTTGTTTTTAATGAGCCCCTGCAGGCCCCCAGGAATCACTGTATTCTTTACAAACTTGTTCCCCTCTCTGAGTGTTTCTTTTGCCAAAGAATAAATGTTCACCACAGGGGTGTACAAAGGGAAGTTGGGCAAAGTGTTTAAATCATACAGATAACTCAACAATTGTCTAAAACTCCAATCCCGTACACCCACCCTGGGGCTGTCATGCTTCTGCCTCCAGGTTGTCCCCAAGCGCATCAAGGAGGCCTGCGAGGAGCTGGGCATGCATCCCTCCCCAGCTTCTAGCTCTGTAGATGCTCCTGCCTAGGCCTGCACTGCCTCATTTTAAAAGGGGAATAACAGTAACAGCCTCAGGTTGTTGTGAGAAACGGGAAGTCAGGAGAACAAGCATGTGCCAGGTACGAGGCGCCACACAGACACCAACTAGTGAATGAGGACAGTGGCCCACGAGCACCGGGCGCCATCCCTCTGATCTTCTCCAGTCCCCACCCCCAGAACCCTCCCAACCATTCCTACTTTTCCGAGCATCCTCTCGCCCCTCCCTCCCCTAGGCTGGATGGACCCTTCCACACAGGCCTGTCAGTCTCATGGCTCCCGGCACAGGGTCCATGCACTTTCACCGCCCCATAGGCCCAGCGGGTGTCCACACCTGCTTGGCTTACAGAGCAGGAGCAGCTGAGTTGAGTTCTGCCACTCCACAGACACAGGGCACGGCCCCACTTGCTCCGCCAGGAACTACATGGCCTCTGAAGGACAAGGAGACAAAGGGTTCCTGGCTTCAGATGGCTAATTGAGCATGCACCCCTGATTTCACCTCCTCCCAATGCCCCACTCCAAACTAAGCAACACAGTAAGGACATTTTTTAAAGGCCATAAATCCACAAGAACAAGGAAACCAGGAGAGATGCAATAGCAAACACTGGGAAAGGTGGGAAGTAAACTGAAAGAAGGAATTCCTGAGTCAGCAGGGAAGGAATCAAAGAATCAACGCAATTCGCCTTGCAGACCCCTCAGATTGCCCAGAACTGGCAGCACCAGCAGCTCCTGTAACCAAGGCCAGGGGGTGAAGATAAGATCTAGAGGCTGCTGGAGAAGTAGTGAGACCCCCAAGAGTCCCCCTTCCACTCTGCACCTGGCAAGGGAAGCGCCCCTGACCCTTACCGCCACCCTCCCCTCCCCGCACCCCCTGGAGATGACTGGAGACTCCCCTTTGAAGACTGGTAAGCAGAGGGTGTGAGGCGGCCATATAGGCACAGAGAGCACCGAGAGCCCTTCCCTGCACGGGGCCGTGCGCTGTCTGCATGCATGCCTCCCCTTCCTGGCTCCCAGAACACGGCAGCCAGACCTTTTACCCCTCAGGTAGGAGACGAAAAAGGAACTCAAGACCTAAAGATAAAGACACAGGGGTCCCCATAAGAGCCTCTCCCCTCCAGATCGCTCCACACGCCCCACCTACCCACTCGCAGCGCCCAGCCAATGGTTTCACTCCTGCTCTTGAGTCAAGAGGAATCAGACATTCGAGGAAAGCGGCCATCGACAGAGAAAGAACTAGCAACTTGGAGGGAACCCACACAGAAAGAGAGATGCAAACAAAACCACTAACCATAGCCTCCGAGTGACAGAAAGTATTACAGCCAGGAAATAAGAAAGGGTGCTCTAAAAAAAAAAAAAAAAAAAAAAGTTCAGAAAACAAAAGAGAGCTCCCGGAAATTAAAATCTGAATAATAAAAAGGTTAAATTAATAAAGGCAATGACATAATAAAAAGTTGAGGATATTTCACAGAAAGGAGAGAACAAAGCAAAGAGCTAGAAAGCAGGATAGAAAACCGTGTTTTGAATAGAGGACCCATCTGTGAAGCGAGGCCGTGTAGCCAGCATCGTCACTGACCCATCTGGATGCCCGCCCTCGTCTGCGACTTTTTCTCCCCTCTCCCAGCGTTGGGGTGCTCTGTTCTCAGCTCTGCAGCTGCACCTTCCTGCAGGACTCTTCTCCAGCCACCAGAGCCACTTGGCCTGTATCCACTGGGACTGGAAGTGCTGGGAGCCTAGATTCCCCTGGATGGCCTTAGGCAATAACAGCCAGCTGCAGGAATGTAAAAGCCAACTCCCTTGCCTTAGGGCAGGAAGACGCTGAACTGTATGTAGCTTCAGCTTTCACACTCCACTTCCCTGCTGGACCAACCGAAGGCCCTTCCACGGGACTTTGCCTGAAATCTCACCTCTTCCCTCCCCTGCTTCCCGACTCCCTCACCCATTGCCCTCAAAGTCACTGCACACAAACCTCATCTAAGGGTCTGCTTCTGGGAACCTGACCCAAGACAGTGTACACATTCAAATAATAACTGGAAAAAAAATTCTGAAAAAAAGAAACACAGAAAATAAACAAGAAAAAACCCTGCACCGAAGATTCCCACACTGGGGGGGTCTGCTGAGTACCCAGCGAAATGGATGAAGACGGAGCCAGCCTAAGTAACCTCACTGAGACAGGTTAGATCACGGAGATAAAATCAGATTCTACAAGTTTTCAGCAAGGAGAAAAACAGGTCCCATACACTGGAGTAAGACTGAGCAACGCCTTTGGACTTTTCGGAAGCACACAGAAGCTAGAAAACCAGAGAGCGATACCTTCTTAGAGAATAATTACTTCCCACCAGAGTTCCATGCCCAGGCACCTATTTATTATCTGCGAGAGTAGAATGAAGATAGCTTCAGACAAGTAAAGTCCTAAAACATTTATCTCATGCTTCCTTTATCAGAAGATACTGGAGAATGTGTGCCAACCAAGAAACAGGCAGGCCCAGGATTCAGGACACTGGAGACCCTTAGCGGGAGAAATATAAAGGGAGCCTCCAGGACCAAGGACAAGGAAGACCCCACAGGACAACCCTGGAAGCCAGAGGGCAACCGGTCCACACTGAAGTAGGGTGGCTCAAAGGACTGATTCGGCGAGGGCTGCCATCCATCACCCGCCTCTGATATTCTACCCCCATCGACCTTAGTGGAACTACAGAAGAGATATCCAACCAAGGGAATACATCAAGGAAGAAGGACCTACGGTCTGGGATACAGGGGCTCCATCCCAGGAGTCCAGGGATGGGAGTAAATGAACTCACCATAAGAGAGTCGCACAGCAGGCCTGGAGAATAATCAGCCCAGAAAGAAGAAGGTTGGAGACCTCCAGGATATAACTTAGGACTATTAGACCACCCAATGTAATTGACCTTGTGGAAACTGTCATGGAAAGGTAATGGAAAAGTATAAAAAGAATAAGTACAGAGAAAACTAAGCAAATGAAAAATAAAGATAAGCCAGTTACTAATTTCAGTGAAAAATACGTATACAACTATAGTATATTATATGACTCTGCTTTGAATAATATTTGCATCATCATATCATATAATCTGTAAACAAGAAAATTCATTGAGAAAACATGGCAATAACTATAGTAGGCCCAACTTATCCACCGAGTGTACATTGCAAGACCCCCAGTGGATGCCTGAAACTGCAGATGATACTGAACCCTATATATTCTGTTTTTTTGTGTACATATATACCTACGATAAACTTTAATTTATAAATTAGGCACAATAAGAGATTGACAATGTCAGCCTAGGCCAGACACAGTGACTCATGGGCTGGGCGCAGTGGCTCACGCCTGTAATCCCAGCACTTTGGGAGGCCGAGGCATGTGGATCACTTGAGGTCAGGAGTTCGAAACCAGCCTGCCAACACGGTGAAATCCCATCTTTACTAAAAATACAAAAATTAGCCAGAGGTGGTGGTGCATGCCTGTAATCCCAGCTACTCAGGAGGCCCGAGGCAGGAGAATCGCTTAAATCTGGGAAGTGGAGGTTGCAGTGAGAAGAAATCATGCCACTGCACTTCAGCCTGGGTGACAGAGCAAGACTCAGTCTCAAAAAAAGGAAAAAATACCAATGTCAACCTAAAGGAAGAAACTGAGGTAAAGTTAAAATAAGTAGAGACTTTTTTTGGAATAGGTTTGGGGACTGCTACTCAGGAGACACAGATTCGAGTTGCCCTGAATATATGCTCCAACTGGCAGCAGTTATAAGTGGGATTTTAAAGAGAAAAAGAAAGGGCAATTCCTAAGTTGAACAAAGGCTATTGATTAGCTACACATTGTTCTTTGTATCACAAATTCCAGGAACATGAAGACAGTGACAGGAGATCACATTGTGTAAGTTGTGGTAACATTATAGATAATTTCTCAGCTAGTCTGGAAACTACAGGGGAGAAAAAATCAAAATGCATTTTAAAAATTAGCCCCAGGGATACAGGGTGCAGGACTAAAACTCATGCTCATGTCTCTCTGGGCCTGATACATTTTGCAGACTTCACATTCTTTAGACTGCTCTGAGTCATTTTTCTTCCTCATTTTCCCCTTTTGACTGAGATCTTTCTCTTACAAAAGCATTGATGAAGTCTGGGCGCAGTGGCTCATGCCTGTAATCCCAGCACTTTGGGAGGCCAAGGCGGGCAGATCACAAGATCAAGAGTTCAAGACCATCTTAGCCAACATGGTGAAACCCCATCTCTACTAAAAACTCAAAATGCATTTTAAAAATTAGCCCTGGGGATGGGTGCAAAATTACAAATATTACAACATATTGCAATTACAAATAATACAAAAATTAGCTGGGTGTGGTGGCATGCACCTGTAGTCCCAGCTACTTGGGAGGCTGAAGCAAGAGAATCGCTTAAACCCAGGAGGCAGAGGTTGCAGTGAGCCAAGATAGCACCACTGTACTCCAGCCTGGTGACAGAGCAAGACTCCATCTCAAAAGAAAAAGTACTGATGACCAACATTTTAAATGTAAGTTTGTCCCATGTCACTGAGGAGGCTCATTCCCAAGCAATTTCATCCTGTGTCGGAGGGAAATGGGAGAGGTACTATAGCTTAAGAACTTAGTGAGGCCTCAAGGCCAAGTTGATTGTCAACACAACGGGACAGAGCAGTAAGATCTCAGTCAGGCCATCACATACAAAAGAGCAGCGGTGTGTTGGATCATTTCTAAGCATCCAGCCATCATGATTTTAGTTTTTGTTGTTGCCTTTAGACATCTAGAAATACAAGACATGATCAATTTAAGGATCAAAAATACACAACTAAGAACAGATATTAACAAAACCATTTGAAATCCAGACTTGAAAGAGTTCTTTTTCCTGAAGGTAATCAGTCAAATGCTGTAAGTGATCTGTTTTTCCAACGTCTTGCAGCCATCTTGTCCTTTGAGTGATTTTTTTCTAACCAAGTTTCCACTTCTCATCCTGCTCTGAAGCACAAGGCACCTGGCCATGGGCCAGCTTCAGTTAGAGATCTTGATGATGGAAGATGTCCACTTAGGCAGAGTTGCCCTTTTAAAATGAGGAATGTGAACTTGTGAGTCAATACCACTGAGCTGCACAAGGATTGATTAACAATACTTGATATGGTACCTTCCAAAATGGTTGAAAGGACTTCTTTATTTCATGGAGTTTTCAATACATAAAATTGGAATAAAATTGGAAGCCATGATCTTTGATGACTACATCTCTGGGGAGCTCACTGTTAAAATAATCCTTAATTAATTTAGAAGTTTTAGTGAGAAGTTTTATAAGGCCTTGGCAATAATGAAGAATGTCACCTTTAAGGAGAGCTTGTTCCATTCCTTCATCTAGGTGGGTGGGTTTTCCTGTTATTATCCCAAAGACAAAAAGCTGACACTTTCCAAATAGGGTAGCATGTAAGTTAAGTGATACCAACAGAAGACCCTTAGGCCAGGGAATGTTAAAAGTCCCTGTAAGCCTTACCAACTAATTTTTTTTTGTTTAACGGAGTCTCGCTCTGTCTCCCACGCTGGAGTGCGATCTCAGCTCACTGCAACCTCCACCTTCCAGGTTCCAGTGATTCTCCTGCCTCAGCCTCCCAAGTAGCTGGGATTACAGGCGTGCACCACCAGGTCTGGTTAATTTTTGTATTTTTAGTGGAGACGGGGTTTCAGCATGTTGGCCAGGCTGGTCTCGAACCCCTGACCTCAGGTTATCTGCTCATCTCAGCCTCCCAAAGTGCTGGGATTACAGGCGTGCACCATCACGCCTGGCTAATTTTTGTATTTTTAGTAGAGACAGGGTTTCACCATGTTGGCCAGGCTGGCCTCGAACTCCCGACCTTGGGTGATCTGCTCATCTCGGCCTCCCAAAGTGCTGGGATTACAGGCGTGAACCACCAGGCCTGGCTAATTTTTGTATTTCTAGTAGAGACATAGAGACGGGATTTCACCATGTTGGCCAGGCTGGTCTCGAACTCCCGACCTCGGGTGATCTGCTCATCTCGGCCTCCTGTGCCAACTGATTTTTATCATCTCGTTCGTGCATCTCACCGGGCTGGAAGACTGAGGGTGTCATGCACAACAGAAATGCTGAAAAATAGGCCATAAATGACAAGTAGCATGAAGGA
Source organism: Piliocolobus tephrosceles (assembly GCF_002776525.5). Taxonomy (NCBI): domain Eukaryota; kingdom Metazoa; phylum Chordata; class Mammalia; order Primates; family Cercopithecidae; genus Piliocolobus; species Piliocolobus tephrosceles. Next base: position 10,719,471 of record NC_045444.1, on the reverse strand, counting down.
TTTGACATTCCCAGGCTGCTGTGAAGCTCAAAAGAACCTCCCCCAGAAAAAATAGAACTTAACGTGGCCCTGGTTAAAGATGCAATTGGCAAAGAAATTTGGTCTTTTTGTTTTCAGTTTACTCGAAAGGTGTATAAAAATCTTTTACTATCTCTTATTAATACTACAAAGGAATCTTATTCAAAAGAAAAACAAATTCAACCTTTGTATTAGTGTATTAGTAATATTAAACCTAATTTTAACAAAACCTTACAAACAGATCTATCTAATCAGCTTTGACCACAAAATAAGATTTCCATAAATCTTCCATTTAAAACAACCTTTAAATAACTAGGCCAAATTACCTTTTCTTTAACAAAGTAACACATTCTCTGTCTTTCTTATAATTTTCTGTCTTTCTTATAATTTTCCTTACCAAAACCATATCCTACTTTTCTGTTTTTTGTTTTTTGGTTGTTGGGTGTTTGTTTGTTTTTTTGAGATGAAGTCTCACCCTGTCTCCAGGCTGGAGTGCAGTGGCATGATCTCAGTTCACTGCAACCTCTGCCTCCTGGGATCAAGCCATTCTCCTGCTTCAGTCTCCCAAGTAGCTGGGATTACAGGCACCCACCACCACAACCAGCTAATTTTTGTGTTTTTAGTAGAGACAGGGCTTTACCATGTTGGCCAGGATGGTTTCGATCTCCTGACCTAGTGATCCGCCCCCTCGCCCTCCTGAAGTGCTGGGATTACAGGCATGAGCCACCGCGCCCGGCCTCCTACTTTTCATATACATTCTGCTTATAGAATTGTTTTTCTTACATCTAATAGTTTTAATTATGCATATATATTAACTACAGTCTTAACTCTTGGCAACTGTAATTTCTGGTGAAAAACCAAGAAAGTAAGTAATTTTACTTGTTATGTATCAGGTACAGAGCATGGGACAGAGGACGGAGCTGTGAAGACCATGCCTGCAGGACGTAATTCCTCCCATGACCGGGGGCAGAAGCCAGCAAGGATGTGTTGGGCTTGGCTCTGCCGCACAGCTGTTGGCCTAGACACTGTGGACATCCATATGACTTCGGTTCTCACCACGGCCACCTCCTAAACCGCAGAATCTAAAGGCTCAACACCAAAGATGTCAGCTCACAGTAAGACGTGCACAATACTCCAGGGAAGCCCAGCCGCTTGCCCTCACAGCTTTAGCTCCCAGAAAAAATCACATAAGCATAAAAAGTGTCACAGAAGCAACAGTTTTACAACCTGAAAACATCTAGCTGAGACAGTATCTATTTGTTCACCAGTAGACTTGGGCAAAAAAATGTCTAAAATTCTGAAGGTATTTCTATTTTGTTTTACCAACAATTTTTAAGCTAGCTGTATTTACCAAAGATTGCTAAAGTCATGTAAACTTGAAAGCCTTTGGGCACGCAATATGTGAGTACTCATGCACTTATAAGTCAGTTTAGTACCATGCAGGCAACATACACACAGACATGTACCCACGTAAACATAAAAACAGAGATAGGCACAAAAATTGTACGGCTTTGACTTTAAAATTTTAGCCATGAGACAAGTAAAACTCTCTAGTTTAAAAGGACACTTGGATTAAACTGTGCCTCTGTAAATGGAACAAATTAAAGTTTATCTGTCCCACATGGCTGAAGCCCTTACTGGGTTTTGGAGAAAACAGGGTAGCAAATTAACATCTTGAAACACAGAGAAAGAATTTACATTTTCAAGAAGGGTTTTGGTTTTGTCAGAAAAAGATTAAGAATAAATCCCACAGGAACACAAAACCATAGGAGTTCACCACAGGATTGATAAGGAGCCCAATTTCATTTAGATAGGTAGCTTCTAATTTGGTCTTTGTTTTCCAACTGGGCCACTGAGTTCAGGGTAGAGCTCATGAATGAACAGAGCCCACAAAGCATGTGTCGCTTCCAGGGCCTAATCCTTACAAATGTGAAAAGCAGGCCCAGCTAAAAGGCAGAGCATCTAGATCTTCCGAAATCAAGGATCCCATTTTACATTGAATCTCATGTCCTCCAGATGAGGAAAACCTATGGGACCAGGTCCTGCAACACTTCCGCAGAGCGCCTCACAAGACATTCGCCTGAGACTGCTGGGCAATCCAACACCAACCAGCCCCCTCTGCCATCAGCCCAGCCCCCGTGGGACTTCTATCCCTTGGTGGTGAGTGTTCCCACAGCATCCAAGTATCCAAACCACACTTTTCTTATCTAAACACACAAAGAAACAAGTAATCCCTGTCGTAAATACATTCGTTGCAACTGCTGCAACCACCTCCAAAACTGCAGCTCTCACAACTGACTCACCAGCCATCACACACACAAAGGTCACGTTCCCTCTCGCAATCCAATGGAACCCCTGGTGCCCACAAAGCCAAAGAGATCGGGTAACTCAAAGCAAAAGGGAGCAGAGTTTTAGCCCTAAGAGGGACATACCCACTACTCTTGGGACTCCACGAGGAAAGCAAAAGGCCTCACACAGGGCCTGCGGTAACTTTTCCTGTGTTCCTCAAGAGGGCTCAGGGCTGTTGGAAGTCTCCTGCAGATTTCTTCATGTGGTATCTACATGGCAAAAGGGAGGAGGAGCAGAAATGGAAGGAAACAGACCAAGTCCTAGAGGAGCCAATTTGGGGAGATTTTAAGGTTTCTAAAAGGCCAATGTTGGGAGGCTAAGACGGGCAAATCACCTGAGGTCAGAAGTTCGAGACCAGCCTGGCCAACATGGTGAAACCCTGTCTCTACTAAAAGTACAAAAATTAGCCAGGCATAGTGGCAGGTGCCTGTAATCCCAGCTACTTGGGAGGCTGAGCAGAAGAATCGCTGGAACCCGGGAGGCGGAGGATGCAGTAAGCCAAGATCTCGCCACTGCCCTCCAACCTGGGCAACAGAGGGAGATTCTGTCTCAAAATAAATAAACAAATAAAATAAAAAGCCAATGAAGTTTTACATTTTTGTCAGCAAAAATCATGCCAATAAGAAAGGAAGCAAACAGAGGGACCAAACGTATTTGAAAAGCAGATTCCATGGACTAAAAAGCAATTCCCAGAAACAGTATCCAAAAAAGAAAAGGAAGAAAGGAAAAAATTATAGTTTGAAAATCAGCTTTTAATTAAGCCTGCTTTGACCATACAGCTCATTAGAAAATCCTTTCAAATCTCTTATTACCAGATTGCAGTCAGGGCAATCAGAAAGTAGGCTTCCCATTCATTTGTCTGGTTCTAAAACCTGCATTTTCCCATTGTGCGTGCAAATACATTAATTTAGAAATGTCGAAAGACCCCCAATTTGGCCATTGCTACTTGGGGTGAGCTTGAGTTGTGTGGGTCCAGGGTGGAGCTCCACAGGTGTTCTACACAAATACAGCTGGTGTTTCTGAGGGCCGGGGGATGATCCTTAAGGGAAAACTCAGCTTTGACAATCAGTTTCCCATCATTTTAGAAATTCCCTTTCAAAAGCGACCAAGGCTGGAACAATGTACTGGGCTGAAGTGTGCTGCTCTGCGAGTGCCATTCCTCAAAGTCATGATTCATTCTTTTTTTTTTTTTTTAGACAGAGTCTTGCTCTGTCGCCCAGGCTGGAGTGCAGTGGTGCGACGTCAGCGCACCGCAACCTCTGCCTCCCGGTTCAAGTGATTCTCCTGCCTCAGCCTCCCGAATAGCTAGGACTACAGACACATGCTACCACACCCAACTGATTTTTTGTATTTTTAGTAGAGATGGGGTCTCACCGTGTTAGCCAGGATGGATTTGCTCTTTTTACATGTCTCAGAATCTCTCATCGCTTTTCGGCAGCAGAGCACTCAAGGTGCCAGGTGACCAGCCCTTATGTGCACCTTCTGGCTAAGCCAAAAGTCCCTGCAGACATTTTTCTCAAAGAGAGGTCCTATAAGGCTGCTACGTATCATGGACAAACATTTCAACACCTCCATAAAGTCTCTAGTCACCTAGAGTCCCCAGTCAGTATGGAGGGAGGGAGTGTCTCTTAACTTGGGAGTGGGAGAACTCACTCTCATGTTGTTTTCCGTTTAAAACCAGCAGGAATTGATTAAATTAAAACACAGGTCCACATTACAAATAATAGGAAGCAGCTGCAATTTTTAAAGGGTGCTATGTAATTTTAGGCCAAAAAACACAATGAAACAACGTACGCTAGACTACCAATGCTGTAACCCAAATCTTTTGCCATGAAGTGGAGGCAGAAAAGGCAGAAGTTCTCTGCAGAACTCTTTACCCAAATCTCCTGTCCAGAGACAGAGATGAAAGCCCTCACTTTTAAAAGAAAGAGAGGGTTTGAAAACAAAATCTAGACCTCAACTTAAAGGAAGTGAGGTCTGGATTCAAGAGAACTCACTCTTTGTACCCAGGGAAACCTCTGGAGTTGAAGGAACTCAATCGGTTCATCCTGGTACTGAGTGCCACATCCAAGAGTGCCCAGTGGCAAGGGGGCGTCACTGTGAAATGTCGACCCAAGGGAAGAAATGGAGGTAAAATAAATATGAGTAGAGAGTTTATCTGGGACAAGTTTGAGGACTGCCACCCAGGGGATATAGACTCAAGTTTCCCTGAATATATGCTCTGATAGCAGTAGTTACAAGTGGGGTTTTAAAGGAAAAAAGACAGGACAGGCAGTTCTTTAGTTGACATAACCTATTGACTGGCTATATGCTGCTTTTTGTATCACAAATTCCGAGAACATGAAGATAATGGGCGAGGGCTACATTGTGCAACTGGTAACATTTTCAGTAATTTACCAGCCAGTCTGGAAACTACAGGGAAGAAAGCAGAGAAACTAGAATGACTTTAAACAATTAACCCTGGGTTTGGGTGCAGGGGTTGTGACTGAAATCTCATGCTTATGCCTCCTTGGGCCTGATCAATTTTGCAGACCTTACTTTTTTTTTTTTTTTTTTTTTTTTTTTGAGACTCAGTCTTGCTCTATAGTCCAGGCTGGAGTCCAGTGGCGTGATCTCGGCTCACTGCAAACTCTCCCTCCTAGGTTTAAGCGATTCTCCTGCCTCAGCACCCCCAGGAGCTGGGATTACAGGCATGTGCTACCGCACCTAGCTAATTTTTGTATTTTTAGTAGAGACAGGGTTTCACCATGTTGGCCAGGCTGGTCTTGAACTCCTGACCTCAGGCGATCCACACACCTCCGCTTCCCAAAGTGCTGGGTACACGCCGCCACGCCCGGCAGACCTTACGTTCTTTAGACTGCTCTGAGTCACCTTTCTTTGTCAACAACAATAACTGATGATAAAATCGAGAAGTCATAACAATCGACTGTGATAAAAGTTATGTGAATGTGCTCTCCTTCTCTCTGCCTCCAAATATCTTCCTGTACTATGCTAACCTTTCTGTGATCATGTGAGATGATAAAATGCCTACGTGATGAATTGAAGTGAGGTGAATGACATGGGCATTGTCACATACATGGAAAATCCCAGAGGTAAACAATGTGTGAGTTTTAAATTGCACAGCATTCTGAGTAGCACCCAGGACATGAATCCTCCCAATGCCCAGCACGTCCACGCTGCAGGCACTGCCCACCCATTAAGTCACTTAGTAGCCATCTTGCTTATCAGATGGGCTGTTATGGTATTTCAATGCTTGCCTTCAAGTAATCCTTATTTTACTTAATAATGACCTAAAGCACACGAGTAGCAACAGAATATGTTCAGACCATGGTTGACCACTGATAAAATGAAACCTCAGACACAAAGCCATCAATAAGGGAAGGACTCCTGTACTAGGGAAAACGGGGGGGGGGGCGGTGTGGAAGAAAGAGAGTGGAGGTGTAAGAGAGCTCAAACCCTCAACTTCTGCCAGAATAAGTCTACAGATAAAGCCTAAACTGATCAAATATGTGTGTGTATAACAGTATAGGAACATTACTGAGGAAGAGAGAGATGGTGTAAATATTAGCAAAATAAAAGAAGCTAAAAGGTTATAAATGTAATCGCCTCTGGATTTAGGAAGTCTGGTGACAAGTTTAACATATCCTTTGTAGAAGCCGAGTAGAAACTGCCCCTTCGCTCTCTGAAGGTTCGCTGAAAGGAAACTAACAAACGGCATATTAATAGGAGAAAAGGCATAGAAATTTATTAACATGCATGGGAGTCACACAAAATACAAGAACTCAAAGAAATGGCTACATGGTTGATGCTTTTATACCATCTTGAGGTTACAGAAAGAATGGGGGCCCCAACCATGGCCAAGAACAGGTAATGGAAGTGGGAGAAGAGGAGGCCTGGCTACCAGTGGTGGTCTTGTTGTGTAGATGAGACCTCACAGGCTGCAGCCCTCAGAGAGAATAGATGGGGCCGGGCGCGGTGGCTCAAGCCTGTAATCCCAGCACTTTGGGAGGCCGAGACGGGCGGATCACGAGGTCAGGAGATCGAGACCATCCTGGCTAACACGGTGAAACCCCGTCTCTACTAAAAAATACAAAAAAAAAAAAAACTAGCCGGGCGAGGTGGCGGGCGCCTGTAGTCCCAGCTACTCTGGAGGCTGAGGCAGGAGAATGGCATAAACCCAGAAGGCGGGGCTTGCAGTGAGCTGAGATCGGGCCACTGCACTCCAGCCTGGGTGACAGAGCGAGACTCCGTCTCAAAAAAAAAAAAAAAAAAAAAGAGAGAATAGATGGTAAATATTTATTTAAGACCTTTAAGGGTGTCAGACTCCTGGTTAACCATTCCTAGACAGGACAAAGGAAGACCTCAGATAAAGTAAGCTGTATCAATGCAGGTTTTCTGTACAGATGCAAATCTCCCTGCAGAAGACAACTTTGCAGGGCTACTTCTGCCTGCAGGCCCTCTCTGAATGGCCATCTTCAAATATACCAAAGAAGTGTATTTTGGGGTGAAGTATCTTGGTATCCTTCACTACGCCCCTATGAAACACCACCATCACAATCAAGATGATGAACACAACCATTGTCCCCAAAAGCTTCCACATGCCCCTGGCTCTTACCTCCTCCCAGTCCCCAGGCAACCCCTGAGCTGCTTTCTATCACTATAAATTACTTTGCATTTTCTACAACTGTATATAAATTAAACCATACAGCAATTGTTCTTTTTATTCTGTGGCACAGCAAAATTTTTTTAGTCATCTTCCTTTTTTTTTAGTGAAAACATTTAAGATCTACTCTCTCAGCAAATTTCAAGAGACAGGGTCCCCACGTGAGCCATGGAACAGAAGGTACCACCTCACCTGCTCTTTCCCCAACAGAGAGCAGATGGGACCCGGGGCTAAGGTGGAGGAGGGCAGGGAGGGGAGCCACAGAGCTTGGGTCACTGAGGACCTCCTATCCCTGAGCCATCAGCCCCAGCTCAGCTGCGAAAGTAGGATGACTCAACCACCAGACAAGCTCAGGGCACCCCCAGAGCTGTGAGAACATTTCCGGTAGAGACCCCAGGAGGCAGCAGAGAAGGCCTGAGTCAGCCTCCTCAGTGCCTTGTGCCTAGAGGAGCAACAGCATGGCCAGGTGCATGTTTGTGGTCTCCGGGTCCCATGCAGAGAGGACACAGAGTATGTGTCAAGTGCCAGGGCACCACAGACCAAGGCAGGACCTGGGTGTTTCATCAGATGCCAGCAGGAGACAGCAATCACCAGGACCCAGCCTGGGCCAGACACACTTAGCAAGAGAGGCCCCTGGCTCTCTCCTGCCAGCTCTGAAGCCCTGCCTCGGTTTCCAAGAGCCACAGTTCTCCACAGCCTGGACTGAGCCAGGGGAGAAAAGTTTGGTGGTTGGAGTGGGAGGCAGTAAACTTAAACTGAAAATATGTGGGATAGAAAAGATTGACATCAATACATTTCTTTTTTTTTTTTTTTTGAGATAGGGTATCACTCTGTCACCCACACTGGAGTGCAGGGGCATGATCATGGCTCCCTGAGGCCTTGCACTCCAGGGCTCAAATAATCCTCCCGCCTCAGCCTCCTATGCAGCTGGGACTACAAAGGGCTAGATACCATGGCTGGCTAATGTTTTGATTTTTTGTAAAGACAGGGCCTTGCTATGTTGCCTGAGCTGGTCTCGAACTTCTGGGCTCAAGTGATCCTCCTGCCTCAGCCTCCCAAAGTGCTGGGATTACAGATGTGAGCCACCATGCCCAGCCACATTTCAAACTTCAGAGCACTGAAGACAAACAGAAAATCCTACAAGCTTTCAGGAGAGACATAAAAATAAGTTGACCTGGGTTAGATACAATAATCCAGGAATCATAATGCCAGAGAGTCTTGTTAGTAATTCTAAAATCTGTTTTTAAAAAACCTATATATATACATACGGCAACACCAACAAAATTCTATAGAAAAATCATTTTGATCGGAGAATTCTATACCAGCTGTATAAGCTTGCCAGGGCTGCTGTAACAAAGTGTTGCAGACTGTCTTAAACAGGAATTTATTTTCTCACGATTCTGAAGGATGGACATCTGAGATCCAGGTGTTGGCAGGTTTGGTTTCTCCTGAAGCCTCTCCCCTTGGCTTGTAGAGGGCCACCTTCTCCCTGTGTCCCCAGGAAGTCATCCCTCTGTATGGCCTGTGTCCTAATCGTCTCTTCGTATAAGGATACCAGTCAGACAGGATTAGGGCCCACCATAATAGCCTCATCTTACCTTAACTACCCCTTCAAAGGCCCCATCTCTAAATACAGTCACATTCAGAGGTACTGGGGTTAGGACTTCAACATGCAAGTTTGGAAGGCAGGGGGACACAATTCAGCTTGTACCACCAGCCAAACAATTCTGACATTTTCAGACATGCAGGCCCTCGGATTGCCCTCCCATGCACCCTTCCTTCCAGCCCTTCAGGAAATGAGCTTTTCCAAATCAAGGGCATGACGTCATCAAGGCTGGCATCATCCTGCCAAGGCTGCAGGAGACAGAAGCCCAGTGGGACGGAGAGCTGAGGACAGTCTCCAGTCCAGCAATGAACATAGACTCCACGATGGCTGAGCTGCAGGGCCAGAACAGCCAGGGCAGCTGGGAGATCAGGGGCTCCCAGGGAGACTTTGCAGGACAGTGCAATTGATGGAGCAGCTAATGTACTGGAGCACCATGAGAGGAAATTCACTCCAACAGGAAGGGGCGCCAGCAACAGGAGAGGAGTTTGGGGATCAATTAAGGACCAAGGACAACAAAGATAAATGTAAAATATACAGATGATTATTCACTCTGAATAAAACAAAAACGTTATGCAAGAAAGAAAAATAAAATGAAGTAAACGAAAAATAGAAAGCAATCATCAACTGCAGGTAAAACGAAAAACTTGTGCAGGAATGGGCTTGGCTTTGAAAGGCCCTAACATAGTCACAAAGTCCCAATATAAGCACTAGGTGTTAATCTTGTCAATGATGATGGGACCACCCTCAACTCCAAAATAAAAAGCAGAGCTCAACTCATTGCCAACTCAAACAAAGGAAAGCACGGCTGCTCAGGCAGCCTCCCGGAGGAAGCAGAGCTGGGAGTGCAGGAATTAGTGGACCACAGCGGGGAGGGGGATGATGCCATCACCCATCCCTTGAGGGTTATTGGGTGAAAGGGACTGTGGTTGATTGGCTGGCCCTCCTGGGTTTAGTCAAGTAGTTCATTCCCTGACTGGCTGAGTTTCAGTGAGGGACTGACACTGATTGGTTGGCTACAAAACATGTTTCCTAAGGCTTTTGAAAGAGTTTTAAACCGGTTCTGCTGCTGCTTGTTGCCATGGCTATAGAATAATGGGTCTTTTCCTAGGAGTGTGGGAACGTTAGTATTCTCAGGCCGCCCAGAATTAGGATGTAACTGTGTTGTTGATAAAGGGGGATTGGAAGTGTGGGGAATCTGTGTGTGGTATTGCCTACTTTCCCACCTTCCAGGGAGGGGAGTAAAAAAGGGTAACACCAGAAACCGGAAAGTCAAAGTTAACCATGCAAGCACTTTACTTAGAGCTATGAACACACCATCAAAAGAACGGCTGAGGCTGGAGTCCTCCAGGGAGCCAGAAACTGTGAGGTGGGACAAGGGACTGCCGCCTCGCCTAGCAAACCTTGTGGGGCTTTTCCACCTTCAACCTCATAGACGCATAACTTTAGTAAAATATTTGTTTAACTGAGTATGATTTTTTGGAAGTTTTCACCTGTAAGTTATTAAAATGTTTTTGTAAAAAAATAAGAGTCCCGCCCCTGGGACACTGTGGCAGGGAAGTAGATATCTGCCCTGGGTGCTCAGTCTCTGCGCTGACGGAGGGCACTCCCTTGCTGACCTCCCTCACTCACTGTAGCCTCTGAGGAGGTGGAGAAGTTTCAGGTGCCAGCCCAGACACACCTCCCTGGGCCCACACCACGTACACCCCGTGTGGCTCCTTCAGCCAGAAGCTGGAGGGTAAACTTCTCCCCCAGCTCAACAGGGAGTCCCTAAATCAAGTTGAACAAAAACCAGGCACAAAACTAAAGTAGGAGATGAAAAGGGGATTGAAGAAGGCATCAATAAAGAACTCTTAAAAATCCATATAAAAAAAAAAACTCAAAAAAAAGAAAACAATAAGAAAGATGTCGTTCCTCATTAGTGGTCAGAGAAACGCAAATCAAGACCCCGGTGAAATTCCATTTTACACTCATTTGGCAGAAACTGACGGGCCAAAAGAGAAGTGGTGCTAGGGAGAGGATGCAGGTGTGGACCACGGCCGCATGGCTGGTGGGAGTGCACACGGGTACGGCTATGTTGGAAAACAATTGGCGTATCAATGTGGACCAGACACATAAACTGAGGCCCAGCAGTGCCACCCCTAGGTATATATCCCAGGGAAGCTCTGGCACGTGTGTACCAGCATGTGTGGACAATAATGTTCATGGCAGCGTTCACAGAACAAAACTGGAAACATCCCAGGTGCCACACAGAAGAGAAAGCGGCTCATTCACTCGGCGGAATTCCACACATCAGTCAGCACAACTGCACCAAAGGGACAGTCGACGGTGTGGGTGATCTGGGAAGCATCTTCTTAGGGAAAAACTGCATTCCATGAGAGTACACATGGCATTAAACCCCATGTAGGAGGAGCATCAGGCTGAGCTTTACACACAATGATAGACCTAGGATTCAAAGAAGTGTACTAAATAATTCCTTAATCCAGGCATCATTAAATGACAACGTTTCCCCCTGGGAATCTAGAACTTGCTGTGCAAATGCTCCAGACCCGTGGTAGAGGAGTTCCTTTCCCTGGAGGCTGCACAGCTGCCTTCTGGTCTATTAGAAGCCACTAAATCCTGAGACATACACCCTCCCCTTCTCCCCCTGCAGCACTCCAGGGTCAGGGGGCACCAAGGGCCTGACCGTGGGCCTAATTGACACCGTCCCTGGAGCCCTCATCCTCATCTCATCGGGAAGATCAAAAGGTGGGGGGTAGGGGATGGACCCATAGCCAGGGCAGAAGGGATGTTCACGGCTATAGCTAGCATGGTGGCAGGTGGTGTGGACAATTGTGCAGAGCTGCGGGGAGCAGACCGTGCTAGGGTGACAGAACTTCAGAGCTAAGCCTGGGACAGGCGGGCTGAGATGCTTGTCACCTGCATGGCCCTCCAAGGGCCCAACCCCAGAAGGCTTCACCGCATCACCATGGCCTGGATCTGATGTCTCTCCAGGCTCCTCAGGGACAGGCCATCATCATCTTCAAGTATCAGCCAAGGGGACCTCAGAACTATTTGTGTTCTCCTTTGAGACCCCCCATTCTTATGAGCACCCCATCACCAGCAAGAGAGAATCTCTTCACTTCTAATGGAATTGGATTCCCAAAGGGAATTCTGGCCTTCTCTGTCCCATCAGTCAGGCTCTGACGTTAATAAAAGGAGTCCCTTATCTCATAGGATTTTAAAGACCTGCAGCCCTAGACACATTGAACACACATGGCAGCCTTCATGAAAGGCGCTTTGACCACAAGCTCTGTCGGGCATAGACAGGCTGCCCGTGAAGTGAAGGTCCCTTGCACCCCCAGGAGGGTGGTCCCTTCCTGGGGAAGGGAGAGCCAGGAGAGAGGAGGCTCCTCCCTCCCTTCATGAGGCTGACTAGAGCTGGCCTGTATTCAGGTCCTTGAGGGGAAACGGCCGTGTGGTCAGCGAGCAGCCCTGTCACTTGGGGTCCTCAGAGCCCCAGCACTGTCACTGGCCTTGAGGCATCAGGCACAGCAGCTGTCAGGAAGGAGGAGGTGGCCGTGCCAGGTTCCTGTGGTCTTTCCAGTCATCCGGGCTCCGGCAGCCAGGCCCCCAGGCCTGGAGACGCCCACTTGCCTCCTCTGTTTGTCATCGTTGCTGTTGCCGCTGTTTTTGTAGACAGTGCTATCCCCAGATTGGCTCAGCGCAGACACAGGGTAGGAGTTTTCCATGCGCCATCCTGACCCTCCCCTGTACCTGCCCGGCCGGTGTGCCCCTCCCCAGGTGACAGCTGAGGCTCAGAAGGAAAGAACTCGCCTGTCTTCACCTGCAGAACGACCCCATGCGTCTGACTCCAAAGCCCTTCTCAGGAACCCTGAAATGACGCTTTGAAAGTGCCTGCCTTTTCAAAGGGCGTATCCAGACCACTGGCAATTCAGCATGGCCTGGGCTAAAAGGCCAGGCCCCTCCTGGGAGAAGTGTGGTCTCCGAAAGGAGGACTCATAGGAAAAGGCCAGGGACGGGGAAAGAAACTGAGGCTGCTAATGCAATCCCGTGGGGTGCCTGGCTGGGGCCGGGTTTTGAAGTGTGCCTGGTGACTCGGCAAAGGCTGTGCACTCTGCCCTGCCCTGTGTGCCCCAAGGTGAAGTAGGCAGTGACTTAGGCCTGCCCCTCTCCCACCCAAAGCCTTTCTTCTGTCTGGATTTCAGGTATACCTGGCTGGTCCCAGCTAGGTGCCAACTGGGCTGGTTCCGTCCAGCCTCTGCTTGGCATGAAGATTCCATCTTCTCCTGTGTCCCGATGTCTGCACAGGTGGGGTAACTTCTAGAAACTTTCACTAACCCCATATCTTTGCCACAGCCCCTCAAGTTTCTCCACTTTTCTTCTCCAAAATCCTATTTCACTTCCTATGGGAAGAGCCAGGCCTTGGGGAGCTAGTTCTGCAATCTGGCTGTCTTTGTAAATCTGCTCCAAGGCCCTGGGGATGGAGGTTAATGTGCCCCGAGGCTACCCCCTACCCTCAAGAGTGAGGCAGGGCTGGCATCCTCAGTGATCCTGGGAGAGTCTCTGTCCCCGCACCATGCCCTGCTCTGCTCTGTGCTCAGCCCTGGTCCAGGTGCTGAGACCCGATGGCACACACAGGATGCTCACAAAGCATGTTAGAACAAGACTCCGTGCAGTAAGTAGGAAGGGGACAGCCAGGGCCATGGGACGTGCTGGGTAAGGGGTGTGAATTCTAGGGCCTCACTGAGGGGTGGCTTTGGGACAAAGAAGTCTGTGAGGGAGCTGGCCATGCGGACATCAAGGAACCGGCATTCCCACTGAGGAATCAGCAAAGACAGAGGCCCAGCCATGGGAGGGCCTGGGTGTTTGAGGAGCACGATGGACCTGGGGTCCAGGAGCAGGCTAGCGGCCAGAGTGGAGCAGGTGAGGCCTGTGGCTCCTGCCAGGGCACTGTGGACCCCTGGAGGGGTCTGTACAGAATCGGGCTGTGGTTGGAGCTGAGAAGCACGGTGCTGCTGTGGTGAGGAAGGACTGGTGGGAGGCAGGGGAGGCTGGGGAACCATCTAGGTGATGCACTGGCCAGCTCAGGACCCTGCAGCAAATACCACCGGCTGACAGGAACTCCTGTCGTTCTGTTCTGGAGCCTCAGAGCCAGAGAGCAAGGTGTCAGCTGAGCTGGTTCCCTCCAGGACTCTCTGCTTGGTGTGGAGATGCTGTATTCTCCCGTATCCTCACATGGCCTTCCCTCTGGGTACCTGTGTCCTCATCTCCTCATCTCCTTCTCAGAAGGACGCTAGTCAGCTTGGATCAGGGCCCCACCCATGTGGTCTTGTTTACTTTAATCCCCTCTTTAAAGCCCCTATCTCCAAATGCAGTCACATTCTGAGGTCCTGGGGTTCAGACTTCACCATATGAATTTTTGGGGGGTAATCACACAATTCATCCCACTACAGTGACAATGACAGGAATCCTGGGGAGGCATCGTGGGGGCTGGGGACATCGCAGCAGCAGGAAAGATGGTGAGAAGGAGTCAGATCCCACAGGCAGGCACCGAGGGAGGGTGCAGAGACGGCCTGCCCAGGTGAAGGCGGTAAGGGGTACACAGTCCACAGTGAATTTACACCACCAATGACACCGATGAAAAGTTGGTGGTTTCATAATATCACCATATGCAGACAATAATATATTCATTGATAAAATCCTTCTGCAAAAACTATTCTGTTTGTCTCATTTCTACCACTATGGCAGTCACTGTTGAGTTCTAATAACACAGTGTGAACCTCAAGCTTGGGCTGCTGTCACTTTTCCTCTCGTCAGCATTGCGTTCTACTTACATGTTAATTCAGAGGGCTCCCAGCTGCACAGGTGGCCCCACATGGGCACCGGCTCTCACCAAAGTTCATGGGTTTCAGAATCACACTAGTCACCATGGGCCACATCAGGTCTCCAACCCCTTCAAGTAAACAGGACATTTAAAATAAACATTAACAGCACGATTATAAAGACAAGGGAAGGCTGGGCATGGTGGTTCATGACTGTAATCTCAACACTTTGGGAGGCTGAGGTGGGAATTCAGCCTGGGCAACATAGTGAGACATCATCTCTGCAAAAAAAAATAAAAATTATCCAGGTATGGTAGTGGAGGCTGAAGTAGAAGGATTACTTGAGCCCAGGAATTTGAGGCTGCAGTGAGCTGTGATTGCACCACTGCCCTCCAGCCTGGACAACAGAGGAAGACACCTTGTCTCAAAAAAATAAAAAATAAATAAAATAAATAAATAAAGACAAGGAAACAGAACACCAGTTACTTCAACTCTGTCAGTCTATGGGACCACTTGGGATTTTTATTTGTGTTTAAAATATGTAAAGTGATAAAACTGTGAACCTCAAGTTATAGCATTTTTTTGTTTAACAAATATACATATTAGTTCATACATGAAATATTACTGATTTTAAATACTGTCTTTAAAAATGAAATTTAGGCCAGGCCAGGTGGCTCACACCTGTAATCCCAGCACTTTGGAAGGCTTAGGCAGGTAGATCACTAGGTCAAGAGATTGAGACCATCCTGGCCAACATGGTGAAACCCCATCTCCACTAAAAATACAAAAATTAGCCAAGTGTGGTGGTAGGTGCCTATAATCCCATCTACCCAGGAGACTAAGGCAGGAGAATCGCTTGAACGAGGGAAGCAAAGGTTGCAGTGAGCCGAGATCACACCATTACACTCCAGCCTGGGCAATAAGAGCGAAACTCCGTCTCAAACAAACAAACAAAAAGTATCCACTTTTATCATGGCATGATTATACATACAAAGTTCAATTTAAGACACTTTACACTCCGCATTTTTTTTCTGGACATGATTGTTGGTTTTATCTCATGACTATGACTGATAATAATTCTGCCATATAGAAGAGCGATGTCTTGGTCAGTTTAGGCTGCTGTAGCAAAGTCCCATAGACCGGGTGGCTTAAACAGAAAACACTCCCTCCTCGTGCTCTGGAGGCCGGAAGTCCGAGATCAGGGTGGCAGCGCGGTCAGGGTCCTCACCTGGCCTTTCCTTGGTTCATGCAGAAAGAGAGAGAGAAATCTGGTATCTCTTCTTGTTTTAGAAGGTCAGGAATCCTACGGGGGGCTCCACCCTCATGACCTAATCTCACCCAGAGGCCCCACTCCTAATGCCAACAACTTGGGGTTTAGGGTGAATTCAACACATGAATTTTGGGAGGATACAAGCCTTCAGTCCCTGGCACAGGGGTTGTTAGAAAAAGTTAAAACAAGCCAGGCACGGTGGCTCACACCTGTAATCCTAGCACTTTGGGAGGCTGAGGCGGGCGAATCATGAGGTCAGGAGTTCAAGACCAGCCTGGCCAACACAGTGAAACCCTGTCTCTACTAAAAATACAAAAATTATAGCTGGGTGTGGTGGCGCACGCCTGTAATCCCAGCTACTCAGGAGGCTGAGGTAGGAGACTCACTTGAACCAGGGAGTCAGAGGTTGCAGTGAGCCAAGATCTCACCACTGCACTCCAGCCTGGCAACAGAGTGAGACTCCATCTCAAGAAAAAGAAAAAGAAAACATTGTAACCTCTGGGTGTCACATGTGCTTGGAAGGTCCCTGGGACTCAGGGTATGCTTGGAAGGTGGAAGCAGGGGGTGAAAACTGACTGCAAGCATGAGGACGGGGTATGTCGGGGTGCCTGGGCTGGCACTGGCTGTGGGAGGAGCACATGTGGCTGGGCGTGGGCAGGGAGCAGGAATCAAGTTTTCAGGAATGTTCCATTTGGGATACCTGCTGGACATCCCCGCTGAGCTCTCAAGTGAACAGTCAGGTACCCAGGCCGAGGGCCCAGGGAGAGGTCGATGCTGAACGGCAGAACTTGGGAAGCATCGATAATTACAGGGACTGGAATAGGAGGAGGCTGCCCGGCAGCACCTTAAACAAATACCAAAATCACAGGCGCAGCTCTTCAACGCAGCCACAGGCATCCGAGAAGCAGCTCCCCCAGGCCTGGGCAGTGGCGGGTCCCAAGCTGGTCTGAGGGCCCAGCAAGGTGAGACCGAGGCGAGCCAGCCAAGCAGGGGTGGAGGTGGGAGACACAGGGAATGTCTTGAGAGCACAGTAAGCAGTGCCGTGTCTGATGTGCGATTTTATCATCAGGCCTCAGGAAAAAATTGAGGAGTTCTAAGTAGGAAAGTGACGTGATCTGATTTGAGTTTTGAAAAGATCACATAAACCCTGCTTTGTGGAAAGGGGATTAGAGAAGCAAAGTAATCTATCCAGGTGAGAAATGACACATGGGGACCAGGGCAATGTCTGCAGAGATGGAAAAAGCCAGTAGAGCCAAGAAACCAGAGGCAGGTGACCCCCACAGGGGATGAGTATGGAAGGAGAGGACTGGGCTAAGAATAAACCCTGGGTGTGGGTGCCCTGTGCTGAGACAGGGAAGGCAAGGGCAGGGAAGGGCACCATTTAGTTTAGACATAACTCAATGGCCACGCCGGGACACCCCAAGAGGAAGTGGGGCTCAGTCCCACTTCCTCCCAGGACCTGGGGTGTGGCCTGTGTCAGGTCTCTCTGTGCCCCATTTCTAAAGAGGGAGTATAACTCCCATTCTTCCTACTCGGCAGGGCTCCTTGCTAGAGGAAATGAGACTCAGTCATTCATTCAACAACAGGGAACTTAGAACTCACTGGCAGCGGGCACTTGGCCAGGTCCGGGGTCCGATCCATAATAGTGAGCAAAATAAATCTCCGCACTTAAGGGAGCTTGCGTCTCATGGGGGACCCGGGCAATAAGTAGGGAGACGTGGACAGATTGGGGGTACATGTGAAAGTAGAGCCAGTGGGACTTGCCAATGAGCTGGATGCAGAGAGTGAGGGAATAAGAGGAACCAGGACAATTTCTAAGATTCAGCATTGAGAAACTGGGTGGACTGGGTGGACAGAGGTGGCTCACACAGACAAGAAAGACCCGGAGAGAACAGATTTCAAGGGAAAAAACAGTGATCAAGTTTAGGCCTTGCCGAGTTTGGGAGATTTCTTGGACATCCAAGTCATGGGATCAGGTAGTGCCTGAGCTCCTTGGAGGGCCCGGCACACACAGGCTACGGTGCTGGAAGCCACGTGATGGACGGGCCGGCCAGGGAGATAAGATGAGGGCCCACAGAGTTCGAGGACCTTGGGAAGGTGGAACGCACCTCACCGAGTCTGAGAAGGAAGGGGGAAGCCACACAGAATGGGGTCACAAAGGCCATGAGATAGGGGAGCTATCTGGGTGTGGTCACCCAGGGTGATGCTGCTGAGAGAATGGGGAGCGTGGATTTGACAAGGTGGGGGTTCGAGGCCAGGGTCGTTGGTAGAATGACTGGGGAGGAAGCCCACGGAGCAGGATGCAGGACGAAGAAGTGAGGAATTAGAGACCGTGCCAAGAGCAGCTCTTGTAATGTGACTTACACAAGGGATGATCCTAAAACCAATAGAGAGGCATTTTCGTTTTCACAGCTCAACCTTCAGTCCATGCGAGATGTTGGTACTTAGAAAGAGGACACCCAAGAGATGAGCCCAGTGCAGGACAGGGATGCTGAGTGTGGCCTCAGGACCCACCTTTCTTCAGGGCTGGGGCTTCTTTTGGGGTCACCCTCAGCTAAACACCAGTGTGATTGGAAGCTTGGAAACCCAGGACATCTTCACACCCAGTGAGGGCCTGCCAGCCCTGAGCGTGGCTCTGCTGTCCCTCCCTGAGCTGGGCTCCACTCGCGGCTCACTGGCTCTCACCCAGCCATTTGTTTAAAAATTCTTGCTGAGTCCAAGGATTCAGGTCTGAATCAGACCTCATTCTTGCCCAGGAGGACAGATAAGGCGGCAAAAAAGAACATGATAAGCTCTGGGGTGGCGGGGGCGTGGGGCTGCAGGGACCGGGGAGAGCCTGTGCCGGTCCTATCTGGAGCAGATGGGCTGGGGGCTCCTCAGGGGAGGCGACTCAAGTGCCAGCCCTTAACAGCCAAAGGCAGTCATCCCAGTAAAGAGGGCAGTGGATCCCAGGGCTCAGCAGGTGGCAGAGGAGAAATGCCTTGGTTGGGGGCCAAGCTGGCCCTGGGTCTGGATTACGCAGTCTTCACTTTGCCATGTGTTTCTCTCAGTAGTCCTGGGAGGTTAAGAGAACCTAAATTATTCACTCTGATTAGCAAATGATTAAACCGAGGCCAGGGCCTGCCTCGCCACCATCCCAGGCAGAGGCGCAGGACTGGGAGCCACACTTACAAGCGCTTACCCGCACTGGGCTCTTTACACACATGGCCTTCTTGCTCTCCTGGCTTCTTGTAGGAGGTGTCTCCACGGGACAAGGGAAGGAGGTGAGGCCCAGGAGGCCACGCTGCAGTGATAGGGAGATCAGGCAGGGCCTGGGAAAGTGCTTCTGCTGCATACCACTCCCAGCTCAGAAGGCGGCCTGAGGCCTGGGCTCTCTGAGCCCGATTGACTGGGGAAACAGTGGTGAACCCCGGCACTCTGGAGACACCCAGAGCCTTGGTGCTGACAAGGCAGGGACTAACCTGGAGCCCTGGCCGGTCAGCAGAACAGCAGCTGTCCATGGCCTGTGGTAAGGGCCCTTGTCTACATGCCCCTGGAAGTCACCATCGTTGAGTCTCCCTCCTTCCTACTCTGCCAATCCTAGATTATCTAGCACTTGACATCCCTCAATGGCTCAGTCTCTCCAAGGCAAGGAGTGTCCCAGAAAGGCACTCGGCTGCATCACCACCTTGATAGAGTTGGATAATTGTCCCTGCCCACATCTCAAGTTGAATTGTAATCCCCGTAGTGGAGGTAGGGCCTGGTGGGAGGTGATTGGATCATGGAGGTGGATTCTCATGAGTGGTTTAGCACCATCCCCTTGGTGCTGCCCTCAAGATAATGAGTGAGTTCTCACATGACCTGGTTGTGTAAAGTGTGAGGTACCCCACATACACCCTCTCACTTGCTCTCACTCTGTGATGTAACATGCCTGCTCTCCTTTTGTCTTCCACCATGACTGGAAGCTTCCTGAGGCCTCCCCAGAAGCTGACGCTGCTGTGCTTCCTGTACAGCCTAGAGCACCATGAGCCAATCTGACTTCTTTTCTTGATAAATTAGCCAGTCTCTAGTGTTGCTTTATAGCAATGCAAGAACAGCCTAATACACACCTCCTCTGGGTCCAGGAGGTGACACTGAGCCTGGGAGGTGAGCCCCACTTCCCACAGGCCCCAGAGGTCTTGGCAGCAGCAGGGAAGGCAGATCCTATCTGGAGACCAGGCGAGGACACGCTCCAGGCTCCCCTGAGTCTTTCATGGGCAATACATGGCCTGAAGAGCCTGAGCCTCCCCCACTGTGATCCTTTCCACCCCTGCCCCCAGCTCAGGAACTCAAGCTTCACCTGGAGCAGCCTGCAGATCCCCAAAGAGCCAAGAGGAAACACAAAATGTCCCAGTGACAGCCACAACACCATTCTCTATGAGGCAACCAACCCACCTGCCACCCTGCCAGCTCCAGCTCCAAATATGCCCTATGCCTGGCAGTGTCTGGAGGAGGGTAGGAGGAGGCAGCGTCAGAAAAGGCTGTTTCCCAGATGGGAGAAATTGCAGCAAATTGGCGTGCGGTGGGAATGAGCCAATAGCAAGAGGGAAGATGATGATGCAGGAAAGGAGGAAATTGGGGATCCCTGCCCTAAAATTCCTGGCATGTATGCTGAGGTTCAGTCCCCCTCCTGGCACACAGATGAACCAGGCCCAACATGCACCACTGCCAAGAGTCCTCTCAGCCAGGGAGTTCTTGAAGAGCCCCAGATGCAAGTAAGTGTTCCTTGAGATGAAGAAACCAGAACTAGAAGATGCAGTAACCTTGGGACCCAGGGATGTGACTCATCAAAGCATAAGGCTTACTCGAGTTTGGGAGAGGATGTATTTCCTTTCTTTGAAAATATTTCTTGTTGTGTTCTTAATTTGTTAAGAAGTCAGCTCATGGCAGCCACTCAATAAAAATGTAAAACCGGCTGAGTACAGTGGCTGATGTCTGTACTCCCAGCACTTTGGGAGGCTGAAGTGGAAGGATTGCTTGGAGCCAGGAGATCGAGGCCAGCCTGGGCAACATAGCAAGAACCCATCTTTACAAAAAATGTTTAAAATTATCCAGGCATGATGGTGTATGCATGTAGTCCCAGCTACTTGGGAGGTTGAGGCAGGAGAATTGCTTGAGCTTAAAAAAATCGAGAGAGAGAAACAGAGGCAGAGAGATTGAAATCAAGCCCAGATGCCAGATGGCTTTAGGGTGAGGTCTAAAAAGCAGTCAAGACATAAGTAATTTCATTATACAAACTATTCCAATGCGTAGATGGAACATTAGCTCACTAGAAGGCTAGTGTAACTGTGAGAGCAAAACTAAACAAAAATAATATTATACAAACAGGGAAAATTATGGGTCAATTATATTCATGAACATAGATACCAATATCATAAATAAATTATTAGCAAACCAAGTCCAGGAATGAATAAATACAACAATATATCATGATCAAGTTGCTCCCAGGAAAGAAAGATTGATTTACTATTAGAAAATATATCGATGCAATTCACCAATGCAATTATTAAGATTGAAGAAAGGGAAAGAAATAATCATTTCTGGCTAGGCACAATGGCTCACACCTGTAATCCCAGTACTTTGGGAGGTCAAGGCAGGTGGATCACCTGAGGTCAGGAGTTTGAGACCAGCCTGGCCAACATGGTGAAGCCTAAAAATACAAAAATTAGCTGGGCATGGTGGCGGGTGCCTGTAATCCCAGCTACTACTAAATAATAATAATTATTATTATTTCCCTAAAATAGATTTTTGAAATTCAATGTAAAGCACCTCTTCACGTACTAGGAATAGGAGCAAACTTCTTTAACTCGATAAAGTCTATGTCTTGAAATCCAGTGAAAAAATCATACTTAGCATTGGCATAACTTATTTGAAGTCAAAGACAAAAGTATCTACTATAACTACTCCATTTATCATTGTGCTTGAAGTCTTAGCCAGTGCAATGGGAACAGAAAGTAGAAGGATTAGAAAGAGAAAAACATATATTATTATTTGCAGATAACGTGATTTCTGCACACACACAAAAAAAACTAAAAGAAAAGAGTTTAGCAAGTTCACTGGATATAAGATAATGACAATGTTGTGTGTGCATGTGTGTGTGCACTCATGCCAGGAACATTACATTTTAAAATGAAAATTTTTGAAAGTACAACTTCCAATAACAATAAAAATTGTAAGTACTTAGGAATAAAGTTAAGAAATTTGTACAAGACTTGTACACGTTGTTGCCCTATGCAGCCATGAACTTTGTACACTGCACAACTCCAGGGAGCATCACCAGACTGAGATACACAATTTACACAACTACAGCCATGCCTTTATAGAAAAAGTTCTAAGCCATCATTGAAAAAATTTAAAATAAATGTAAATACATAGGGAGCTTTGCCATCTTCATGAGATTTAGCATCATAAAGATATTGGTTCTTGCAAAATTATGCTATAAATTAAATGTAATTCAAATAAAAATTCAACAGCCTATTTCATGGCATTTGACCAAGTGATGATTTTGAAAAATATCTGAGAAACTAAGGGCCAAGAATACCAGCAAAATTTTTAATAAAAAGAAGTGAATAGGAATATTTATCCCATTAAATATCAGAAGTTATAATAAAGCTATAATCATTAAAGCAGTGTGGTATTGACCCAGGAATCATCAAATAGGAAGGTGGAACAGAATAAAAAGCCCAGAATCATACCCAGACATATGTGGAAACAATGTGTGAGTTGGCATTAAAAGTAGTGAGGACTGGGTAGTGCGGTGGCTCCATCCTGCAGTCCTGGCACATAATGAGGTGAAGCAGGAGGATCTCTTGAGGCCAGGAGTTCAAGACCAGCCTGAGCAACATGGCAAGCCCTAATCTATATCTATATAACAATAAAATATAATTTAAAAAATTAAATTATATAAAAAAATAAATGTAAATACATAGGGAGCTTTGCCATCTTCATGAGATTTAGCATCATAAAGATATTGGTTCTTGCAAAATTATGCTATAAATTAAATGTAATTCAAATAAAAATTTGAATTAAATTTTTTAATGTAATTAATTAAATGTAATTCAAATAAAAATAAAATAGTGGGGGCAGATGTTTCCATATAGGAAAATATAAAAGCAGATCTTCATTTTGTACCACATATAAAAATCAATTCAAACTAAACTAAAAATCTACACATGAAAAGTAAAACTTTTGGGAAAAAATATGGGAAAGCATCTTTTATGGTCTTTCTACAAAGAAGGATTTCTTGAGGAACACAAAAAGGACAAGTTGTAAAGGAAAAGGTTAATGAATTGGTCTATAGTAAAATTTGTAAATTCTTTTTTTGTTTTTTGTTTTGTTTTGTTTTGAGACAGGGTCTCACTCCTTGGCCAGGCTGGAGTGCAGTGACGTGATCTCAGCTCACTACAATCTGCCAGGTTCAAGCGATTCTCCTGCCTCAGTCTCCCAAGTAGCTAGGACTACAGGTGCGTGCTACCATGCCCAGCTAATTTTTGTATTTTTATTAGAGATGGGGTTTCACCATGTTGGCCAGGCTGATCTCCAACTCCTAACCTCAAGTAATCTGCCTGCCTCGCCTTCCAAAGTGCTGGGATTACAGGCATGAGCCATCACGCAGAGCCAAAATGTGTAAATTCTATGAATGAAAGGTATCAAAAACGAAATGAAAACACAAGCTCATCCTGAGAGAAGATATTTGCCACTTAATAACACACAATTAGTAGCCAACATATATAAAGAATTCCTACAAATCAAAAAGAAAAAGACAACCCAATTTTTTCAGTGAGTAAACACTACGAATGAGCAATCCATAAAAAGAGGAAAACCAAAAGAACGTAAGCCATAGGAAAAGACATCCAAGACTCCCCAGTAAAGGCAGGCGTCCCTGGGAGGCCCTGGTGTACGTCAGCCTCACCCTAACTTCTCCAGGTATAGGTCACCCCAAGAGCCCCAATGGGAAGCCCAGAGACGAGTGAGCCAGCCCTCCCTTTAGGACTTCACATTCTGAAGGGAGAGAGAGAGGCATGATCACCCACATCCCTGCACAGAACATGCCAAATGGATACTTGCACAAAGGTTTGTGCACCACCAGGTGGGAACTGCCAGCTCCACCCAAGGCATTTAAGGAAAAGGCCCCTGGAATTGGGGAAATTCCAGCTTTCAAATCCTAAAGCAAATATGACATTTGTGACATAAATTGCTTTCTACTGTCTAGTTTTCAAAACCACTGAAACAGAGAAAATCATCATGGAGTAACAGAGAGAGGCTTGGACCGAGAGATCAGAGAATTCCTAATTCCCCTACCAGTTGCTCCTAAAATGCTCAGGGAATCCTGGTCTATCACCTACTCAAAAGTCCAACGTAGATATCAAATGGGCATCTCCAACTCAACCACCCAGGACTTCAACTACTCAGTCTTCCCCCACCCACTTGGCCTGCATCCACCCAGAGATGGGCATCTCAAACTCAACCACGGAGGAGTTGAACTCTTCAATCTTCTCCCACCCACTTGCTCTGCACCTTGCCCAACTCCACTCCATCCTTCCCAGCACTCAGGTCGAAACTTTTAAGGTCATGGTTGACTCATCTGCTTTAATTGATCAGGAAACCTTGAGAGCTTACTATGCAAAATATATCCAGAATCTGGCCACATCCCTCCAACTGCTAAGGCCCTGGCATGAGCTACCACCACCTCTCACCTGGATGATTGTAGTAGCCATCCAAGGATTCTACCTGCCCCATCCTTGCCTCCATACACAGCAGTTAAGTGACCTTTTTAAAATAAAGTTCTGATTATAATGTTCCTCTGTTCCAACCCTCCCTGGTTCCCATTTTGGAGGAGGAGCCCAAGTCTTCATGGTGACCCCAAAGCCCCCCACAGCATGGCTTCCCTTGCCCCAGCTACAGCTCTTCCTGCAAGCGCTCTGCTCCAGCCACGCTGGGCTCCTGGCTCTTCCTGGAGCACTCAGGCATGGCCCATCTTGGGGCTTTTGCAGGGTTGTTCCCTCTGCCTGGAACATTCTTCCCCCAGATAACCCCATGGCTAACTCCCTCACCTCCTACAAACCTTTGCTCAACATCACCTTAGCTTGGAGGCTTGCTCTGACTACTTAGACAAAATTGCAAGCTGCCTCCAGCCCCTGCCCAACCCAGGATCCCTAATCTCACCTACTCTGCTGGGATTTCTCAGACACAATCTCTCCCTAACGTACTATACAATGCCCATAGTTGATAAGGTGTCTCCTCCCTGCTACACCGAAGCTCTACAAGGGCAGGGATTTGTGTTATTCTGCCCAGTGCCTAGGGCAGTAGCTGGCAGGTGGAATACTTAGGAAATTGAAAAGTTCTTGACATTGCTGAGTCCCAGCTTGCCCATCTTCTAAAGCTGAAATCTTTAACCTGCCTCAAAGGTGCTTATTGATGGAAAGATCAAAGGAAAACGCTTTTAAAATATCTAACACTGCGCAAGAAATGGGTAAAGAGAGCTGCAGTTCTTCCTTTCAAACCGCCCTTTAATAAAAGGCAAAGATTGCTGACTAAGCCTTCATAAATGGGGATAACACAAGTAGGGGCCTGGACAGCTGTAGGACAAGCTGGAGGCCCCAGGTCACTTGTGTGGATGGCATCACCTACAGGCATTGGCTACATTTTGTTGAACTCTTGCTCTTATAAAGGTAGAAAGTCCTCTTGCTGGTTAAAGACATGGAGTGGTGTCCTGGCTATCAGTGCTTCCTCTGCTGAGTGCAGGGCCTAAGGACACAGCATCCTTGCCAGTGTCATCGGGGCTGAGAAAGGGTGTTGGTAGGTGTTTGCCGTCCCTCTACAGTAGAATCGAATCCCTGCCACAAGTCTCTTGCAAATATGATGCAATTGCACTCTCCATGCACGGGTTGCAGCAGGGCCAGGCTCAGAGATGCACAGTGCAATCTCTCCCATGTTAGTCTACAACTAATTTATTATCTTCTCTGCCAGAAGCCAAAGCCACAGCTCACTGTAATTGTGTGAATCGGAAATCCTATCTAGAATCCACTTCCCTCTCCTATTTGTCAAGATACATTCAGGATAGGCTGTAGTTTCCAGTTGGAATATTGGGCCCCTGCGCAGATGGGCTGAAATGTAATCCAGCACTGCCAAGGGCATCCCAAGGGTCGATGAATTTTGCCTTTTCTCAGAGAGGAATTTCCAAGAATCATAAAGTGGGATTGTGCTGGCCCTGGGAGAGGTGCTGAGCCCCTGCCTGGGCTGAGGCCTAAGGTTTTCAGCACCATTTCAAACTGAGCTAGGTTATTCAGAGACCAAGGTAGCAGCTGCCACCCACATACACTGAAGGAAACTACTACCTCGAAGGAGGTTCCGTAAACCACTGAGCTCCCGACCCGAGCCTGGCAGTGGTGGTGTTGTTGGTCTGAATGGAGGTAGTCCCTGCTACAAGCTGTGAGTAAGCACTGTGCTCAGAGCACACCATGAGATCTCTTGCTGAACTTTACTACCACCTTACCTGCCACCCATCACCACCTGTCACAGAACAGCACAGACCCCCAGAGACAGGAGGACGTGAGGTGACAGGCTCGGTCACCCAGCTGGTCAGCATCCAAGCTGAGACACAACCCCCACTCTGTCTACACAGCCCACCGCCAGTGTGGAGATGCTCCACATTGCCCATGCCTCCTACCTCCTGCAGGCTCTGGTCCCAGGGGGGTGACTGGAGGGGGATGGTCTCAGGAGGGTTTGCACACAGGCCAACAGCCTCCTGCACAGTTTGCAGGGCCAGGCCCAGCCAGGATGCCAAGAGGCATAACAGGCATGAGGAGAGAAGATTCTGGGCTTCCCAATCCTGGCAGTAGAGCAAAGATGCTTTGCAGACTGTGGCGAGGGCTCAGAGGCCCCCTGACAAGACAGGCTCAGAGGTGGGAGGAGGGGATAAGGTGTCCCCAAGGAAAGCCAAATGCTAAAGAAATCTCAGCCCACAGCCCTTGAGGATCAGGGAACCTGAAACGTCAGGCTAGAAGAGGGTGGGAGATCATTCAGAGCCACATGGCAAATTCGCAAATACCAAGAACAGCAGTCTTCCAGGAGAATCAACAGCCCGTCCACTCACACTGGTCAGGAGAGCCAGTTCTGCCTCATGTTCTCCTGTGCCCACTGAGCACCCGCCATCCAGCCCTGCATTGCCCTGGACACCCTAAGATGACCACCGTCAGCCACCCTTGGGGCTCCTAGTCTGGGCTGGGGAGCAAGGCACACGGCTAATGATTCCTGTGACAAAGGAGGCAGAAATAAGTGTGGCCTGTCCTAGGGGAGCTTGAGAGGAGGCATCCTGGGGGCAGTGGAAGCAAGGTTGTCTGGGAGAGGAGCGGCACTGCCGAGCCAGCCTGAGGGCACCGGCTGGAAGCCGCTGACATCTGTCCTCACCCTCCCCACCACACATACACACTGAGAGCATCAGGCTCACTGAGCACAAACTGCCCATAGAACTTCCCCTTCCAACCAGGTGGCACCCAGGACACTTTCTGTGGGGAAATGGTGGCCTTGACCACCCCCGCCACCAGGCTAGGTCACCTGGGCAGAGCTCTAATGAGGGTTCCCCATGAAGGAGCAGTGGTCCAGACAACTGAGGGGGCCGCCTGAGGTCACAGAACAGGCACGGCCCCACCAGGCCCCAGGACTCAGGCCACGGTGTCACGCTCTGTCTCCCAACCACCTTCAGAGGCTGGCACGTGTCCCCTCTGGTTGCTGGGAGGGCCTCTGGACTCAGGACACAATGTCACACTCCATCTCCCAACCACCCTTAGAGACAAGCACACGTCCCCTCTCACTGCTGGGAGGGCCCCAGGCCTGCGGATTCCCACGTTTGGGTTGTCTCTAAGGCTACCTAACTGCTCCCACGGCCCTTGCACATGGCCCTCAGAGGTCCCCATGCCTGTCCCCTTGGCAGACACTGGCACTGGCCTGGCCTACATTGTTTTTTTGGGCCTGGGCTGGCAGTGGCCTGGCCAGCGTCACCTTAGCTGCTGATTAGGGCCACCACGCTGTACCCAGCCCCAAGGCCAAAAATAAATATGTCTTTTTGCACGAACTAGTTAAGAAGTCCCCGCTGAGTGTGCCAGAATTTCCTTATCTTTCCACAACAGACATTTTTACAGGAAAACTTGAAATGTTTTTCATCCATCAGAATGGCAGGGTGTTGCACAGGGAGCCCATTGCCACGGGTCTGGCACCTGCCCCACTTTCTGGGAGTTTAGTCTTAAACCTAATCTCCAGTATGCCAAGGAGCTGGCGGCTCCAGCTGTGCTCTGTAAGCAGGGTCACCTCAGGTCACAGCTTTGCAGGCTGTTGGGGACCACAGGTATCATGTGGTGGGCACGGTTTCCAGGGTGAGACCCCCTCTGGGTTCAAATTCTGGTTCTGCTACTCATGAATGTGAGCGAGTCACTTCACCTCGCTGTGCTTCAGCTACCACTCTTGTAAAGTGGGAGATACCGAAGTGAAATCATGCAAAGGTAGATACATCGTGTGCATATAACATGCAAAGGCCAATAAATCATGCGTGCACGTAAGTCTGGAAAACCCATGTGCTCAATCAAAGGGAGTGGGCTCTGGAGTCCTGAAGGCAGTCACTCAGCCAAGTGGCTAATGTGAAGTCCCTGCTGGGTGTCCAGCCCCAAGGCAGACCCCGGGCAGACCAGACAGGTGAGAGTGGGGGCTCAGTGTCTGTCCTCCACACGCAAGGGAGGCCCCCACGCAGCACGCTCACTGTGCTCAGCTGGAGCCTCCACGCCCAGATGCCCAACATCCTTGCAGCACTTCCAACTTCAGAGCCCACATTCTTGCACTTCAGGCCAATGAAATCTATTTGGGGTGGTGCTGGGACCCCTGAAGACACATCTGCCCCATCACTGCACCCCTCAGGCCAGGATGACACCAGAGGTCTCTTTCACCCAAGGGGCTTGCGGGGGATTCTCCTTGTACTCCACAGGCCCAACTGCAGACCAGTGGTGTTGAACAGAGCAAAGAGAGGGAAAGGTGTCTCAGTAACTCAGTATCTCTCCCCATTCTAATCACGGGGGCTCAAATACTGGAGGCTGTCGTTGAGGGAGTGCCTGCCCTGTGCCTAGAGCCACGTGCTCAGCCCTGGCGTGAGAAATCAACCCACCCATCCAAACCCAAAAAAGTGGACGGAGAATCGGAGAACAGTAAAAGTGAGACTTTCAGTGACGGTCTTGCAAGATCGGATGTCTGATGAGCGACAACCCCAGCACAGTTTCTGTTTTTTGTTTTTTTTTTTTTATTACACTTTAAGTTCTAGGGTACATGTGCACAACGTGCAGGTTTGTTACATATGTATACATGTGCCATGTTGGTGTGCTGCACCCATCAACTCGTCATTTATATTAGGTATATCTCCTCCCAGCATAGTTTCAACAAGCAATTTATCCCCTAATGCACAGGTCCCTCCCCTGGTTCCTCATAGGCTGAGTGCTGTGGGTCACAATCTTCCCGGGCATCGCCTATTGATTGTTGAGTAGGGGCTGTAGGTGTTTTCTTTAGGGTTGTCCTGCTGCATTTTGTTGCGGCCCACAATACGTTGCAATCCTAGTTAGCTATGGGGCTCTTCAAGTATTTGACTGATCACCTAAGTAGCTGGGCCGGCTGATGAGAACAGACAAAACAAGCTATTTTGCAGGCTAGTAAACCTTCATCTTAGACTATACTTCTTTGGTTCGAGTGAAAGCAACTAAGGGAGGCCAACAGGCAGGCATTGGCTGTCCAAGCAAGGGCCTGGTATATCCTATTTCTTCTGTAGTTTGCTGACCTAAGCTGATTTAAGGCACTTTGTCTTGGAAATGGACCACTACATACATTATTTCCTTCACTGGCAGTGGAGGTTATGAGCAGGCGGTATTAACACCACAGAAGCAGGAAGAAATGGAGCCCCAGTCCTCTGTCTCTAGTCCAGATTGGCACAGAAATAAAAGCCGGCCTGTGAGACTCAGAGGCCCACACTTCTTCCACAAGGCAATACCCAGCATGTGCTTAGAGCAACAGCCAGTCAAGGCAGAAGAGTGAGCCTGTGTAGCACAGACTGCAGCAGTCACCGGGGAGTGGGAGACTGGTGGGTCTCAGGGGCTGCCAGGATACCTGAGGGAGGGTGCAGGTGAACTGGGACCAGAAGCACACATGGGCAAGTTCAGGAAGGCTCACACTGGGGCCGTGACAGTGCTGTGTTGGCAAATGTTTCACAGCCTGCGCAGCGAAGGAGGACAGTCCTGATGCACAGCATTAGCCAATTGCTGTGGTGTAAATACCCGATCATGGTCCACTTCAAGCTTCCAAGAGTTGAAAGACCAGCTTACAACATTTCAAAAAATGTGCCAGTTGGCTCCAACCAGGCACTGGATCCTCTCTGACTCATGTGAGGCTCCCAGGGATGCCACCAAAGATGCAGAGCTGGTACACTGGGGCACAGGGCCAGCTGGGCAGATAGGGTCACTGGGGAATGCAGAGGGAAGGGGAGGCCTCACAGCTGGGCTTTGCCAGCTCTCCTCTCTCCTGCGCTGCTGAGAAGGAAGGAGAGGCTGCTGAGGGGCAGGGGCAGCTGCCTCATGACCCAAGAGCAATCTGGACGGGATGGCATGTGCCAGCTGTGCGCTTTGCCTCTCCTTTCCCTGGAGAAGCTTCCATCCCTGAACCAGGGGAGGAAGATAAGGGCAGCCCCAGGAGGCCTTCTTCACACAGCCTCCTCGGGCCCCTTTCTCCTTTTCGTTTCTTTGTCTCTGGTCAGGCTGCTGAAGAGGTGGGATCACAGGGAGAGCTGCTGACTCCAGGAGCAGCCACTGAGCCTCCTCACCCACTCCAGGGGCTGTAATCAGCCTCCCCTGGCTTACTCAGAAACCATTCAGACATACGCAAAGGCAGGGAAACTAGTTCCACAACACCTGTGCATGCAGCACCTGCATCGAAGCATGAAACACCACAGGTGGGGACGGCGCAGTGGGTCATGACTGTAATCCTAGCATTTTGGGAGGCTGAGGCGGGAGGATCATTTGAGGTCAGGAGTTCAAGACTAGCCTGACCAACATGGTGAAATCCCGTCTCTACTAAAAATACAAAAAAACAATTAGCCGGGCATGGTGGTGCACGCCTGTAACCTCCGCTCCTCGGGAGTCTGAGGCAAGAGAATCACTCGAACTCGGGAGGCAGAGGTTGCAGTGAGACAAGACCATGCCACTGCACTCCAGCCTGGGCAACAGAGCAAGACTCCGTCTCAGGGAAAAAAAAAAAAAAAAAAAAAAAACCACCACAGGTGGGATCAGGTGAACCCTCCCCATTCACACCCCCACCCCATTAAGGTAGCCACTCTCCCGAACTGGAGTTCACCCTCCCACTTCGAGCCTGTGCAGTTGCATCCCAAAGCAATGCTGAGCACTGCTTTGCATATTTTAAATTTTTTCTGAATTGCCAGGGACCCTCTGCAACATTCTGCAACTACAGCTTTTTTTCATCAGGCTTTTGTAAGAAGACGGCCAGCTGTGGAACGACTCCTGGGCTTGGAGTGAACCCTGCATCAAATCACACAGTCCCCATGGCCTCAGTTTCCTCATCTACAGAATGCAGATAGCAGCCCTCCCTGGAGAGGCAGTGGGGAGAGGCCTGGCCCAGACACTGGCCTTCCTTCCCACCTTCTTCCCTGTGTGGACTGAGGTCTCACTCCACCCCGGCCTTCTGGGCTTCTCTTCCAGGCTGGAGGCAGAGCTGGCTCAGAAGAACTGCCCCGACCTCCGCTCCCCGCCCACCCACAGACAGAGCACAGGTGCAAGGCCTCCCAGCCCTTCTTCAGTGGAGGAGGAAGCCGGAGACCCTACTCTCACCACAGTTTCGGTCTTAGACGAACAGAGGTCTTCCCACCACAGAGGGCCGCTGCCTGTTCTCTTAGCACCCAGGATGGCTTCACTGGCACGACCCCCTTGTGGTCTCCCAGCTGCCCAACACCAGCACTAACTCAAACCTTTGAGGGATCGCACGGCCTTCAGAACCGCAGTCTTCAGGACCCGCCCACAGTGCCCCCCACCCCAGCCACACCACAGACCTCTGCCTGAGGGGTGCTTGTCCGACCCTTCCCCACAGCCACACACCCCTCCCAACCTTGGTGCAGGGTCCATCTCATGAGGCCTCTCCTGGCCTCCCAGTTGTTCCTCTTCTGCTCTTGACTGTCTGCTTCCCTCACCCAGGGCTCCCGAGAGAGGACTTGGGGAGCAAAACTAAGGAATCAGGTGACAAGAAGCATCAGTGGATGAGCTCAGCTGGGCAAGCTGACCGACTCCCGTGAGGACCCGGCAGGCCCTTGCTGGGATGTCCCTGCCCGTGGCACAGGCCGTGTCCTCCTGGGATGGCCACTTCCAACTCCTAATCTCACCTGGGCTCAGGAGCCCACCCGTCTCCTGAGGTCCCAGGGTCCTTGCAGGACGCTCCTGCCTGGTCTTGACACGCCTCCTTCACCCACGCACACTGTGGGTGTCAGGGGAGCTCGTTCTCAGTAGGCCCCACCCCCTTCATTACAGCCCCCTCCGTTGGGTGCCTCAGCAGTCACTGGTGCTGGTCCCTGGATATTTCTGAATCTCTGCCTTCCAGACACACAGTAACATTCCACTTCTGTGCCTACCCCCTGCCCCTCTTCAAGGGCATGGCCAAGTGATTTGCATTGGATGGTGACATGGGGACATTGGAGCCATGTGCCATGTTGCTTTTAGAGAAAGCTTTAAGGACCAATGCACAATCTCCTGTGTCATGGGAGCACGGAGAAACCTATGGCAGGTCCCCAAGTGACTATGTGAGCAGAAGCCTCCATCTGCCCATGCGGGACAAGGAGCATGAATGGAAAAGACATGCTGTGGCATCAAGACACTGAGTGTTGGGGGTGCTCGTTACTGCAGCATAACCCAGTCATCCTGGCTGATAACTACCCTACACCAAGCACAATCCCTCATCTCTGTGTCCTCCAAAAACCCAGTGCCTCCACCCAAAGGCCTCTCTTGAAGCCTGCTCTCACTTGCTCAGGGGAGGGCAAAACATCCTCCCCTCCCCTTTCTGGGAGTGGGGTGGGCACAGCACACAGCGACCCCCACAGGAGAGCCTTCCACATTGAGGGCCTCCACCTCCCACACAGCCCAGAAGCAGGAGGCGGACTAATGCATTCCTCAGGGCGTCCTCGTGTGTGGCCTAGCGTCTTGCTTTAGGGCACTTGCAGAGCTGGGAAAGAACTCCAGGACTCCACAGGCACAGCAGCTGCATCTTCACTCTCTCTTCCCACTGCCCCCACGAACCGAGCCTCAGGCTGCTCCTCCCCAGGCCCTGCTCCCTGGATGAAATCTCAAGCGGGTCCTATAGGTCCCCTGGTCTTCTACATAAAATAAAACATTTTCCTGTCACTTTTAGTCCAAAGCGGCATTACTACCATAATCCTCTGTCGACGTCAGAGCCCTACACTTGATTGAGTGGAGCCTGTTGTTTCTCCAGCAGGCTAGGCCAGGAGTCAGCCCTCAGGAGGGTGGCCGCCTCCAGTGATGCTCAGTTGGATGGGGAATTGAGGGTAGCTGATCAAGTTCTCATCGGGGCTGTGGAGGGTGACTGGGGGTCCCTCCGCAGCCTGCACGCCCTCACTCCTTCCCCCTGCACCCTGTGCTTGGGACTCTGGCTGATAGCCTCTTTGGTGTCACTTTGCCCCCCCTTCTCCTTTCCCCTTTGAACCTGCATCTGTCACCAAAACCGCCACAACACCTTACAGGGAGCAGCCTCTATAGAGTTGACGTGAATTGGCAGCACACCCTGAGACCTGCTTCCGCTTGCATCCCTCACAGTGGGCACACGGGACCTCACCAAGCAGGAGTCATCAGATACACTGGACAGGACTGCAGCCTCCCAGCAAAGCAAGGCAAGGCTGAACCAATGTGGGTGCCGGCCCCTGACCACAGGCAAACAATGAGCTTTACTCAACCTCCACTTGGCTATGAGAATTTAGCAATTTCTGCTCAGATGAAGGATTCCTCACCAATTAGCAGAAAAAAATGTGGGAGGAGGTGGCAAAAATGAATTTTAATAAAATGTGAACATGCCAGATCCCATGTGAGGAGGATGCTTGTTGGTACCTCCCCAGCATCTAGATACTCCCTTCCCTTCCCTTCTGGACAGCTCTGCTTCCCACCTGGCCATCCATGGAGACTCAGAGAAGGGGCTCCTCTTCAGGCCCCAGGCATGGAGCCCACGTCCCAGCCTGAGCCAGTCCACACCGTCGCACCCTGTGATAGACCCACTAACTGGGATGGAGGTGGCTGTGGCCTCTGCTTCTCACGACAGTGGCTACTGGCCGTGAGCATCGAAACCAAGGCTCCTTCTGGCTGGGCATGAGAGAAGACGTGTACCCACGAAGCTGCAGTCTGCCATCTTGGGAAATGATAAGAAGCAGGCCTAGGATGAATCTGAAGTTGTGGAAGGCAGCATGGAGCACGGGCCTTGTGATAGCGCCAGGCCTTGGGAGCAAGCCTCACCAGAACCGCCCCCAGTCTGGGCTTTTCACTCCAGTCAAAGAAGTCTCTCTGCCGATTCAACCTGTGCGATTGCTTTTGCTGTTGCTTGTGATCAAAAGCAGCCTAACAGATACACTAGTATGCATTTGAAAAGGGTGGCAGTCAGGATCTCGAAGAATTTGCTTCAAAAATAAAAAAAATCGGGGGCGTTGCAGGCCATGGTGTGGTATAGACCCACTGGCATAAGGTGGGGTGGAAGATGGGGAGGTGGGAAGGAATGGAGCAAACTCTTCTCAGCTAATTGATTTTTATTTAAGAACTGCAAAAGTCAACATTTGTAGGGGCAACTCTCTTGACCCTAGAAAAACATTGTGGCATATGCAAATTTGATTTGAACAACTGGGTAAATATTCATTCAATTCAGGATTCTGCCCCCTTCTCCTCAACAAGGATCAAGCACTTATTTGCTCAGCTACTGATCCCCCCTACTCCACTGCATCTCGTCAACACCCCTCCAAGCCCAGCAAGTGGAGGGGCAGGGCATCAGCTCTTCTCAGAGACCCCCACTATCCAGGCTCCATCCACAACCATCTGGTCATTTTCCCCCACCAAAACATGACCCCTCGGGATGGGGAAGTGGCTGTTAACAGCACCATGTAAGTTTCTCAAGTTTGTCTCTATGTTACAAACCTTATCTGCTGAGTCCTCTTTCAAAAAGGCTGGCTCTCTCCATTAAAAACCTGGGCTTTCAAGACTACAAATCTGCTATATTTTGGAATCAAAGTCAAACCGTAATACTTGATATATTAGCTAGGGTTTGACAGAGAAAAAGAACCAATAGGATATATATGAGGACATATACGTATAAGAGAGAGAGATTATAAGGAATGTGATTTTGGAGCTCTGCCGGTGGCAAGCTGGAGATGCAGGAGAGCCAGTCATGCAGTTCCAGTTCAAACGCCTTCAGGCTCAAGACCAAGAAAGAGCTGACGGTTCAGTCCGAGTCCAAAGTCAGGAAAGCAGCAATGTCCCAGCTCGTGGCAGTCAGGGAGGAGGAGCTCGCCTTTACTCAGCCTCTCTCTTCCATTCAGGTATTCTACTGATTGGGTGAGACCCACCCCCGTTCGGAAGGGAAATCTGCTTTACTCAGTCCACTGATGCCAACGCTAATCTCATTAGGAATCTCCCTGACAAGCCCACTCAGAATGTCTGATCAGATGTCCAGGCATCCTATGGCCCTGTCAAGCTGACACATAATGTTAACCATCACACTTGGTCCCAGTCCACCTCCATCTCTACGCCCTGGAGGCAGGGCACCTGGAAAGCAGCCACTCCTGGGGGAATGGTGCAAAAGCTTGTACAATATCCTAAACATTATCCTGCGACACTGATTTTCACCTTCAGGTTCTTATTACAGAGTGAACGTTCCTAATACAAAAATACAAAATCCAAAATCTGAAACTTTTTAGGCAGCAACATGATGCCACAAGTAGTAAGGTCTACATATAAGTATTTAACGCAAACTTTGTTTTATGCACAAAATTATTTAAAATATCATATAAAAGTACCTTCTGTCTATGTGTATAAAGTGTACATAAAACATAAATAGGCCGGGTGTGGTGGCTCATGCCTGTAATCCCAGCACTTTGGGAGGCCAAGGCAGGAAGATTACCTGAGGTTGCGAGTTCGAGACCAGCCTGCCCAACATGGAGAAACCCCGTCTCTACTAAAAATACAAAATTAGCTGGGCATGGTGGTGCATGCTTGTAATCCCAGCTACTCAGGAGGCTGAGGCAGGAGAATTGCTTGAACCCAGGAGGTGGAGGTCGCAGTGAGCCGAGACTGTGCCTTTACACTCTAGCCTGGGCAGCAAGAGCAAAACTCTGTCTCAAAAAATAAATAAATAAATTTTGTGTTTGCACTGGGTCTCATTCTCAAGATATCTCTTTATGCACATGCAAATATTCCAAAATCTGAAAAAAAAGTCTGAAATCTGACACACTTCGGGTCCCAGCATTTTGAACAATGGGTACTCACCCTGTAGAAGACCTCCCCCAGCCATCAGCCCCTCCCTCCGCCTTGTGGCTTATCCTCCTCCAGGCCCCTCCATCTGAACCCCCTTCCCCAGAAGAGGTGGCAGGCAGGGCTGCCAGGGGAGCCTCCGCCCAAAACTCTGGGTGAAAGGAAGCCCAGAAGCCTGCATCCAGATGGAGCCTGATGGTGGGAGGAGTGGGTGACACAGACGCAAAAAGTTGGAGGGTGAGCAAGAATGGGAGGCCAGGGAGCAGAGTGGGCACCCACCAGGCCTGGCTCACCCCACAGCACAGTCATTCAAAGCAACCTTTGCCTCCTTCACCATCTGGTCAGCAGCGATGGGACCAGGGATGGAGACACCATTTCTCAGCCGCCATCGGCAGGTGACCCAAACCTGGCCCCTCTGGTGCTGTCAGAGAAGACAAACAGTGCCCGTTTATGGAGCTGGGCCGGGGTAATGGTTATCTTGGCCTGCCGATAGTCCCTTTCCCCATGAAACACATAATGCACCATAAGCACTGCTCAGAGGCCGATAAAAATAGCTTTGGATCAAAGAGATAGTTTCCTTATTTTGTCTCCAAGGACGGATCAGAGAGCTGGACTGCATGTGGGCAAATCAGTTTTTGCTCTTGGCAGGAGTTTCATTGCTTTCCCTCCACATGCACAGAAAAGTCTGCCAATGTCGATATCTGAAGCTGAGATAATAGGCTGTGGGCTGTGCTTTGTCTTTTGTTGACGCACTCCCAGCCTTCAAGGTCTCTGCTATCGTTTTGGAGACAGACAGGCTAAGCCCAGACATCAACAAGCAAAAGCAGAGAAGTCCACTGGTGCCTGCTGAAGGGATGCGGGTGTGGAATAATGGTAATGACCTCCTTTGCAGACATCTGCTGTCTGCACCTCTGCAGACCCATAGCATCATCCCCATCTTACAGGTGAGGAAACCACAGACTGAGGAGGCCACCAACCCTCAACCCTAAATCCAGCTACCCCAGAAGCCTGAGGTCTTTCAGGACTCTGCAGACGTGGAATCAAACAGCCTGGGCTTGACTCCTATCTCACTGCTTAAAAGCCCAGGCTCTTAATCTCTCCGAGCCTCTTTCTCCATCTGTAAAATGGGAGTCAAAACAACCTCCAAGCTATTTGTGACTCAAAGGAGATCGTGTAACAGAGCTACATCGTGTGCAGACTGGCTTGTGGACACCAATTATTATGGTGGTGCTTTCGTAACTGAGCCGTTGATGCTTTCAAGGCACGGCTGCTCCCTCACATGCCTCTAGAGGCAGGTGATATCACACCCACTTTATAGCCGAGGAACTGCCGTGTCAGAAGGCTAAGGGCCTTGTTCACGCAGCCAGGACGAGGTGAAGCCATCGTGGGAACCCTGGTGGCGTACTCCAGGGTGGGCGCAGTGAAACCTATACCCACGGCCACGGTTGTCATGTATTTTTCTATGCTGAAGACTGTCAGGGGCGAAGGCGCATTGCAAGATAATCTTCAAACCCAGCCCAAAGTCTGTTCTCTAGTACAATTCTCAGTCTAGGGGGACAAGATCTGATAACGTCACTCCATGCTGTGGCTGCTGATGGTGGTTCCGTCTGTAACTCTGCTGGGTGTTTGCCTCCAAACCAAAGCCTGGTGGGGCCATGTTTCACTGGAGAGCTTAATCCCAGCTGCTCAGCGCTTAGTCCCATCATCCTGCTCCACAGCCCTCTGGCCAGCACCCTAGGCGAGTGGGCCTGGGATTCCAGGCTGCTGGGTCCGGGAGCTCCGCGGGGAGGATCACTCACCTGGGCGCTCCCCGGGACCGTGAATGGCAACAGAGCCCAGGGAAACCTGAGTGCAGGTCCGTGTGCGCCCGGGCCTCAGGGGTGGCTTCACCTGCGGGCGGGGAGGGGGCGGGGCCTTCTGTCAGCCACGCCCCCAGAGCGGAGCCCCACCCCGCCCAAACCCGCACAGCCGGAAGGCCCCTGGGCCTTGGGACACGCTCTTTTCTCTGTGGGGCGGCCCCGCAGCGGCCTGCTGGTGGCTCTGAAGGTTACATGGAGTGCGTGTACACAGCAATGGCAGGGCAGAGGGTCTCAGCTGCCTGTCGTCCCTCCACGCCCCTGCAAAGCCCCCTCCTCTGGACCCCCATCACCCCCGCTCCCACACGTTTGCAGGCTTCACTGCCCTGCCGCGTGCAGGCCAGACCCTCCCGGAGCTGCCAGCGCGCATTCTTTCCGCAGAGGACCTGCTCTGGGCGGGAGCAGGGTGGGCGGTGTGGGCGCGCCCACGCCCCGGCGGGCAGTGTCAGGCATCGGTGCGCCCGCGGAGGGGGCGGCCTAGATGAGCAGACTCACCTCTCAGGATTTAATCCGAGAGACCCAGAAGAAAGTCCCCTGCTAGCTGGGGGCGAAGCTGGGCTTTCCCCAGGGAGTACTGAAGCCAGCTATCTTGAGCCATTCTCTTGACAGAGTGTGGAGGCATAGGTGAGTGAGGAGGAGAAGAGAGAGGAGGAGAAGGGAGCAGGCGGAGCAGCGGAGAGGAGCAGAAACCCCACACAGAACGGGGAGAGAGAATGAGAATGAATATGGATTAGTCAAGGGCTGACAGCACAAAACACCACAGGCTGGGTGGCTTCAACAACAGAGATTTATTTCTCCCACTCCCAGGGCTGGAGGCCCGATCTCAGGTGCCAGCAGGGTCCAGTTCTGGGAGGCCCTCTCCCTGGCCTGCAGGTAGCCACCTTCTTACATGGTAGAGAATGAGAGCAAGCTCCCTGGTCTCTTCTTATAGGGGCACTAATTCTATTCTGAGGGCCCCACCCTCATGACCTCATCTAAACCCCATCACCTCCCAAAAGCCACACCTCCTAGTGCAGGTCTATTGAGGGCTGGGGCTTCACCGTAAGCATCTGTGGGGGACAGGCATTTGGTCCAAACAGGTGGACTCAGTACTGCACAGTTCCTCACCCAGGCCCAGCCTAGAGGCCCTGATGTTCTTTTGCTCCAGGCCCCAGGTTCTCAAAACCGCAGATTCCACAGGCTGTAAGCCCTCTTGAAGCATCTTGAGTGGGCCTCTTCTGGCACCTGAAACAGCCTTAGGAAAAGCAGCATCCTTCTTGCTTCCCTAGCTAGAAGTTAAATTCGCCCTCCCACCCACGGCCCCGTTTTCTGAGGCCGGTAACGGTGGGGTTACCGAGAGCAAAGAGAGCCAGCCTGGCCTTGGGGAACACGCAGACCCAGAGCGCCCACTGTCCACAGACAGGCAGAGGGTCCCAGCTAGACTTCCCTAGCCGCAGGGCTCCACGCAGTAGAATGCTGCTAGCAGAGCCAGTCAGGCTACCAGAGCTTGACCTGAGATTTAGCATCAAAATGCCTGCACTTACAAATGTAAATAACGCTCCAAATACCTTAGACCAACATCAGTGCTGGGTTTGGCTTGCAAATAATTCATGTTTGGTCTAAATGGGTTTATTCTGCCTCGCTTGAGTGATTAGTTGCCTTAGAAAGCCATAGCATCAAGGAGTGGAGGCTCTACTCAGCCAGCAAGAAAGGGGTAATGCAGGAATTGAAACACAAAGAGGGCTTTTCAGGGCCAGGCTGTGAGCAATTGCTATTAGCCTAAGGGATCATTTGGTGGAATTTAAAATGGAAGTAGGCACAACTCAGGAGAAAGAATCAGAATATCTCTCCCGCATCTCGCTGGAGGATGGAGGAGACAGGCTGGTGCTCTTCAGTGTCTGGGCTGCAGCACAGAGTTCTGCTTTTCAGAGGCGAGGGCTGATGGAGGAGTGCCTGCCATCCCAATGCTTCTCAAATGCCACCAAGTCCCCTTGCCTCCCACACTGGCTCCCACGGCTTAGTTCTGTTATGCAGTGGAAATGCAGGTCCATACTGAGGAGATAAACCAAAAGCAAAGCGTTAGGATGAAGAGGCCACCAACTCCGAGCAGCCCGGGCCAGGGCAGTGCTACCAGCTCCGTGGGCACCATTTGCATGGCCACTGCTGACAACACTGCACATGGGACAGCCCCTTGGAGGCTTCTGACCACAGGCCAGAGGGCGACTAATAAGTGGAGAGTGGGGACTGCCCACGCCCAGACCAAAATACCCCTTGCTAGAGTCACTGCCCTCAGGCGGGTGAACAAAGCCATGTCCCAGTTGCAGGACCCCCAACTCCACTGCGGAACTTGATTTTCCTATCAAGCAGGGTCTTCTGGCCCAGCCAACAAGAACAATGATGAAGACTGCTGCCTGCACCCACCCCTGGGCTAAGGGCGGTGACTTGTTTTTCTAAGACCACTAGAGCGAGCACAAAAGAACCAGCGAGTAGGCAAAGGTCAGGAGCAAAACTGCAAGTTTATTTTGGTAACCTAAGGTGTGGGGGAGAAGTCTGTCGGCCTCCGGCGAAGGAGGCCGGCAGAGTCCCCCCCTGGGGCTCTCCAACGGACTTCCCACAGTCCCGACATCCCGACAGCAGTGGGGCTGTGAGAAGGCCGTGGGGCTCAATGGCGGAGAGCGGCTTTTCTAGGAGTGGGAGGGCAATAGGTGGGGCACGGGCGTGTCAGGGGCGTTCCACAGGTGCGACCAGGTAAATCTTGGTCTCTTCGGATTGATGTCACCTGGTGCATGCCCAGTTGGTCTGCACCTTCCCGGGTCACCAGCTGCATTTTCGCGCGCGGGGGAAAAGTTGGGAGGGGGGGGATGAAGAACCCGGAAGTGCACCATCTTGCCTCCGTTCGTCCAAACAGGCGGTACATGATCCGTCCTACTGAATCCTTACAACAGCCTGGAAGTTGGAACTGGCATTACCCCATTCTCCAGATGAGAAATCCTAAGTGGAGGGAGAGTACGACTGGCCCAGGGTCGCACCCTGAAGACCAGCAGGTGGAGGATGTAAAGAAAGGAGGAATTGGGATGCCCTGATCTGGGGACTGGACTGTGGGTGGAAGGAAGTGCCTTTCCCCTGAGGCTGATGAGTGCCAGTGCCTGTTGGACAAGTCAGTAAACATGCAGAGAGGGTAAGGCGGAATTAGCACTTTGGGAGGCCAAGGTGGGCAGATCACGAGGTCAGCAGATTGAGACCATCCTGGCTGACACGGTGAAACCCCGTCTCTACTAAAAATGTAAAAAAAAAAATTAGCCGGGCGTGGTGGCGGGCGCCTGTAGTCCCAGCTACTTGGGAGGCTGAGGCAGGAGAATGGTGTGAACCCGGGAGGCGGAGCTTGCAGTGAGCCGAGATCGAGCCACTGCACTCCAGCCTGGGAGACAGAGCGAGACTCCGTCTTAAAAAAAAAAAAAAAAGAAATGTTGCTGAAGGTGTCGGTGGTGGTGATGGTGTGTGGGATATCCGTGATGATTCACAGCTGCCCTCCATTCCCAAATGATGCTTTTCTATTCCAGCCAGGGCCAGGTGTGCAGGAAAGAGAGGTAGGGAAGTTTCCCTTCAAGCCCCTTCCCAGGGCTCTGCCCCTCTGTTCCGATGTGTCCCGGATTGTCAGGCAGCAGCCGTGCCTAAGACTGTGTGACAAGGACTGGTCACATCCTGTGAGCCTCCCCTCCCATGAATAAATGCTTCACCCCAAGAACTCCCATCTGACTCTGCAGACCCCTCCTCTCTTGCTCCCCCTTCCCTTCCTCCTTCTCCTTTGCCTGTGTCAAGCACGTCTGTGTGAAGAGACCACCAAACAGGCTTTGTGTGAACAATAAACCTGTTTATTCAATTGGGTGCAAGTGGGCTGAGTCTGAAAAGAGAGTCGGTGAAGGGAGATGGGGAAGGGGTTGCTTTATAGGAGTTGAGTAGGTAATGGAAAATTACAGTAAAAGGTGATTATCTATTGTTAGCAGAGGAGGGGGTTACAAGGTACATGGTGGAGAGATCATAAAACTCATTGTCCAGAAGAAGAATGTCACAGTCGATTGATCAGCTAAGGTAAGGCAGGGACAAGTCACACTAGTAAAATGTTGTAATGTTGGTTAATCAGTTAAGCCAGGAACTGGCTGTTTTACTTCTTTGTGGTTTTTTGGCTGCTCCCGACTTCTTGGCTCCTGCAGGCCACCCAGATGTGTATGTGCAGGTTACAGAAGTTCTAACATCTGAACTTCAGCTCAGAGGCCTGAATGGTCTCCTTTAGTTTGAGGAGAGGAAAATCAGGTCCTACAAGCTTGTGCATCTTTGGAGGCCCTCCTTTCTGTCTCCATTTCTGTCTCTGTCCTCCTCAGTATGAAGCAGTGGAGGGAAACAACCTGTGGGGTCCTGCCAGGAAAGAGGGAGGAAGGGCCAGGTGAGGTCCCATGGGGAGGAGTAGTGAAAAGGAAGGGAAGGGGTGGGGTCAGAGCCCGCGCTCCCACATCCAGCTGAGAGGAGCAGAAGGGGACTGAGAGGGGCAACCTGGGGTGGGGCTGGGACTGATAAGAACCTCAGGGTGAGGGCAATGCCCAAAACCTGAGAACAGGGTGGAGCAGGGCCTTCAAAACTGCTGGGAAGTAAAGAATGGGCACAGAGAAGTGGGATTTACAACTTGGAGGTGATGGGTGACTGTGATAAGCTGTGATGGGAGGAGGGGCAGTTCCAGTGGGATGAGGAATGAAAGGATGCCCAGAAGAGGCAACCTGTTGGGGAAGTCATGGAAAATGAGGCTGCAAAGAAGCCGGGCTGCCTCCCAGGGGTGTGCCTGGGTCGTTATCCTGGGACAGGGAACCAGCTAAGGTGGAATGTGGGTTTGCTGATGTTCAGCCATTCCACAGTTGGCTTAGTGCATCCTGATAATCCATCTCTCATCAAAGAATATTTGCAAATCACAAATGTTAATCAGGTCTGACTTTCTAGTTTGTTCTCTGTGCGTGTGGAATTACTTTTATTGTTTTTTCTGGTTGCAAAAATAATATATGCTAGTTTTTTTTCTTAGAAAATGCATAAAATAGAGCATATATTTCTCCAGTTCCCTTTTTCTCAGGCTAACCACTGTTTCCAGATCTTTATAGACATTTTTCTTTGCATCTTTACTTTTTTAACAAAAATAGTCAGAGGTAAACATTGTTCTGCATGCTGCTTTGATATCTAACAATCATTGACGTCTTTCCGTATCAGTGCATACTGATCAATTTCATTCTTTTAACAGGGTCAAAGGATTCTACTGTTTTCATGGGCTATTATTTTTCTTATCTTGTCTCAGCCATCTACATTTAGAGTACTTCTATTTTGTTGTTGTTGTTGTTGTTTTTCTGGGAATTGCTGAAATAAACATTCGTACACATATTTAATGCATCTGTGCAGGTACAATACATTCTTAGAACCTGCATTATTGAGTCAATGGTAAGCACATTTGAAATGTTCATAATAATTTCCATATTTTCCCTCAAAAAGAAGTACAGCAGCACCACTGACATTGTATATGGGTTCTTTTTCAATCTTTACTGAACTAATAGATGAAAAATTCTTTCCTGTGTGGAATGTTGCAATGGGGGAGGCTATGGTGTGTGGGGTCAAGGTATGTGTGGAATTTCTCAGTACCTTCCACTTGATTTTGCTGTAAGAACTTAAAACTGCTTCAAAAAATAAAGTCTGTTAAAAATGATTTGTCAGTGT
Source organism: Piliocolobus tephrosceles (assembly GCF_002776525.5). Taxonomy (NCBI): domain Eukaryota; kingdom Metazoa; phylum Chordata; class Mammalia; order Primates; family Cercopithecidae; genus Piliocolobus; species Piliocolobus tephrosceles. Next base: position 10,675,605 of record NC_045444.1, on the reverse strand, counting down.
TATTTAAATTTTTCATTTCTTCAATTAATTTTAAGGTAGGACAACTTTTGATACATTTCTTAGCCAGGTGTGCTAACTCTCCTGTAAATTTCCTGTTTGTGTCTTTTGCTTATTTTCTGATTAGATTGCTTATCTTATTGGGTTATCTGAACTTTTCATATATTATGAAGAGTAAGAAGTTGTTATTAAATAGAAGAAAAAGCACTGACTCTTAAAGCCCCCAGGATGATGGGAGAGGAATGAGTTGAAGGAGGAGGTGGGCAGTGGGAGCCAGTGAAGAAACTGTTTCCTGTCAGCCCCTATCCAGTGCGCTGTGTGGCTCTCTTCCTTCTTCCAGCACCCAATCCTGCAGTTTTGACTCTGACCTCCCCTGTCTTCATCTTACATTATCTGCTTTTAAAACTCATTCGTTTGATCGCCTGTTCCTGCTCTGACGTTTTTAAAATGGATTTTGGGGTCATCTGCATTGGATGCCAGGAGGCAGGTAAGGAGTCCCTTGGAAAAGGTGCTTGGGTTTTGTCTGTGTTTATCATTCACTCACTCACTAAGAGTTTGGGGGGATGGGGGGCATACGGCATATGTTCTGTACCATAGCAAAGCAAAGTCAAGCAGCTCCCAAGAGGGAAGTCAGACACGTGGACAATTAGATTCAATTAAATTAAATCCAGTGCTACCAATGCTAGGACAGAACAGTGTGGGAAAGGGGACAGAAGAGTAGTGACCCCTGGGGCTGGGCAGGGAAGGGTAATCCCCTGATTACTTCCTGGAGGAGGTACTACTGAGTAGAAATTTCAATGATGAATAAATTCATGTGGCAGAGCTTCTAGTGGTTTCCCAGTATCTGTTTTCCCTTTTTCTCCACGGTCAGCTGGGTTTTTGGCCATCTAAACTACAGAAAACATTTCCCAGATTCTATTGCAGCAGATTTGGCCATGTGACTAATCGTGGCCAGTGGGGTGTTAAGCAGAAGTAATGCCCCATTGCCAGGTTGTCTTTAAAGGGCATGGCTATGCCTTACCTTGTCCTGTTCTCCCTTCTCTCTGGCTGAATGCAGACATTGTGAGGAGCCATACTGGAGCCCCCAGGTCCTTGATGACAGACGGAAGCTGAGAGGAGCCACTCCACCAGCTGTTGTGTTTATGTGCACATTTATGGAGGGTTTGCTCTGCGCTGGACACCTTGCTAAGCAGCTCCCAGCTATCATCTCATTTAATCTTCTCAACAACCTGGAGGTGGGTACCATGATTATCTCTTTGAGAATAAGGAAACTGAGTCCCAGAGAGGTTAAGTAACTCATCCAAAGCCACATAGCTTGTGAGAGATGAATCTGGAATGTGCACCAATAACCCTGGAATCAGGGCTACTCCGACCCTGAGCTCTTAGCCAATATGTTTTGAAGCCTCTCTGTGCCTTTCTGCATCACTGGTAGATGGACAAAGTTCCCATCCTCCTGGGACTGACAGATCAATAGTGAGCAAGTAAAATAGGTAGTAAGTTACACAGTGGGATGTGCTGCAGAGAGTAAAGCAGGAAACAGGAATGGGCTGAACAGAATGATCAGAAGAGGACATCTGAGCAGAGGCGGAGGCAGCTGTGAGAGTGTCTGGGGACACGCTGGCCTGCTTTCCAACCCTAGCCCAGACATACATTGGCCCCTGTTCTTGAGCTCTTGACAGCGTCTGAGTCTCAGCTTCCTGGTCTGTGTAGCCTCCCATGGCAGGTTGGGAAGGCGATTGGAGGGAACGTAACTGGGCCCCTTGGCAGAGTAGGCACGATGGTGTTGGTGCAGTGCTCTGGGAGGGTCAGGGCCACGTCTCCATGGTATCCACCAATCTCCAGGCTCTGTGCTTAGTGCTCTGTGGATCCACGCAGCCAGCTCCCCAGAGTCAGGCACGACACCCCCACGCGGCAGGTGTGAGAATCACTCCCCCTTTACAGAGGGGGAGACTAAGGCTATGTCACTGGCATGAGCCCCCCCACCCTGCCCCAGGCCATGCGGCTGATGTCCAAGCTGTGTCCCCGTGTCCTTCAGCATAGGAGAAGCACTTTACTCATTGAGCAGCAGCGGTGAGCCAAGCCTCTTTATGTGCCAGGCGCTGACCGAGGGACTGTGATTGGTGGGCACTGGACAGACCAGAACAAGGACCTGGCTGCACTGAGCTGAGCGGGGCACCCGGCACACCGGCAGTGATTGCCTGATGTTCTGAAGAGTGACAGGACAGGGACAAAGCTCTCCGGTGTAGAAGTCAGGGTCATCCTCCACTCTATGGCAGGCACATGTGAACCTGAATCAAGTGAGGAGCAGGCCCACGTGCTATGGGGGAGGTCAGGCAGGCCGAGGGAAAAGCAAGCGCCAGCTCTTAGGCCTGGGCTATGGGATATAAGTCACCACTGCTGCTGGTCGGAGGCCAGGGCTGCGCCGCTCCACAGTCAGCGTCTCCTCTTTTCCTCTCACCTCCCAAAGCATGTCCATCAACACCCACTCCTCCACCTCACAGTCTGTTTCTGGGACTCTTGACTTAAGGCAGGAGACAGTCCTGAAATATCTCCATGGGAACAGAAGGGTCAACCCGCTTGGGACGGGCTTCCAGCATTCACACAGCCTCAGGCAGGACAGGCTGCCTCCTTGCCCTCTCCAGCTTCCCAGGAGGTGGTTCTTATAAGTATCCATTCACTGGCCTCAGAGGAAGGCTCAGAGAGGGCAACTAACTTGCCCAAGGTCACTCAGACCTCAGCAGTGCACTGGAGCCACTCAGTCCTGGCTTGTGAGAGTCGATGTTGTTAAACACAGCCATTGCCAAAAATTGAATTCTATAAACCTACAATGAAGCACGTTATATTACAACAAGAAGCAATACATACGCTGAATTCACCCCTCCAAATTGCTTTATTCCTGTCCCTGTGCTGTTGAGGTTACTGGCACCTGGTGTACCTAGGTGATGGGGATGGTATACAGTGGTGACCACTGCACATCTCTTCCCAAAAAGCATCAGTGACATCATGGTGGTACCTTAAATGGACCATGATGGGGATATTTCCACTGCAGAAATCAGCAAATGCCACACATTCAGCTTACAACGTTACTGATTTCAGTGATAAAGAAATGTAAAAAATGAAGATTACGTTGGCTGGGTGCGGTGGCTCACGCCTGTAATCCTAGCACTTTGGAATGCCAAAGTGGGCGGATCATGAGGTCAGGAGTTTGAGACCAGCCTTGCCAACATGGTGAAACCCCATCTCTACTAAAAGACTCCATCTCAAAAGAAAAAAAAAAATGCAGATTACATTATATTAAAAGCGTGTGTGTCTGCAGGTGTCACACTTTGAAAAGTGCAAAAAAAGGAATAGTCTTCTAGTATTCAAAAATTATTATCTTATTCAGCCAAGCAGCCACTCATGTCATAGATAAACAAGTGGAGGTCTAATGTCCACCTGGGCCTGGATCTTTGCCTCTTGAGGAAGTCCATAAATTCCCCAGAGCACACTCAATCCAGCAGTGCCCTTGCTAGGACCTCAGCTTCTGTGGTTCTAGGCTGCCTTGGGGGCCACCCTTGTTCTTTTTGGCATTTGGTGACATTTCATTTAATGTCAGCTTATGTGCTATTCCACACAATTGCCAATATCTTCATGTGTCTCCCCAACTAAGGTTATTTACTGACATTGACATTTGTTACCTTTTCTTTTTTTGTTTCTCTCTCCACTTTCTCTTTTCCTATCTTTAAAAATTTTACTGGCCAAGTGCAGTGGCTCACGCCTCTAATCCCAGCACTTTGGGAGGCCAAGGCAGGAAGATCATCTGAGGTCAGGAGTTCAAGACCAGCCTGACCAACATGGTGAAACCTCGTCTCTACTAAAAATACAAAAAATTAGCTGGGCATGGTGGCACATTCATGTAATCCCAGCTACTCAGGAGGCTGAGCCAGGAGAATCACTTGAACCCAGGAGGCGGAGGTTGCAGTGAGCCGAGATCATGTCATCGCACTCCAGCCTGGGTGACAGAGCAAATCTCCATCAAAAAAAAAAAAAAAAAAAAAAAATTTACTGATATTTGTTTGTTTTTAACAGCATTATTAAGAGATAATCCATATACCTTACAATTCACTCATTTGAATGTTCAGTGTTTTTTGATGTATCCACAGATACATGCACCCATCACCACAATCAACTTTAGAGTATTTTCATCACCTTATAAGGAAATGCTGTACCCTTTAGTTCTTACCACTTAATGACCCTACCCTACCCTCCCAGCCCTGAGCAACCACTAGTCTACTTTCTGTCTCTATAGGTTTCCCCATTCTGGACTTCTATATTACATAATTAATATGAATGACTGGCTTCTTAGCATAATGTTTTCAAGGCTCACCCATGTATCCATATATAATTTCTTATTATTGCCAAATAATATTCCTTTGTATAACTATACCATATTTTGTTTACCTATTCACCAGTTGATGGACATTTGGGTTGCTCCTATTCTTCATCTCTTATGAATAATGCAGTTATGAACGTGAACAAGTTTTTGTGTGGACAAATGTTTTCCTTCCTCTTGCGTGTATGCCTAGGAGTGGAATTGCTGGATCGCATTCTACCTTCCTAGTGAGAGTGAAGTGGCTTGTCACTGTGGTTTTGATTTGCATTTTTTGATGACAATTTTTCTGATGATGATAATATTGAGTATTTTTTCATGTACTTATTAGCCATGTATACATCTTACTTGGAGACATGTCTGTTTATACCCTTTGCCTATTTTAAAATTAGATTGTCATTGTCTTATTGAATTGTAAGAGTTCTTTCTACATATATGAATATCCAACTTATCTATTTTTTCTTTCGTTGTTTATATTTTTAACATCATATCTGAGAATCCTTTGCCAAGTCCAAGATGATGAAGATTTACCCTTGTTTTTTCCTAATAGTTTTATGGTTGTAAGAGCTTTAGTTTATGTTGCGTTAATGTTTGTATATGGTGTGAGGTAAGGATCCAAAATTATTTTTTTACATGTGGCAGCACCATTTGCTGAAAAGAATATTTTTCCCCCCTTGAATGGTATTGAAATCCTTGTTGAAGATCAGTTGAGCATAGATGTATGGATTTGTTTCTGGCCTCTCAGTTATATTTTATTGATCTACTTGTCTATTATTGTGCCACTACCTCCTTTGTCTTCATTATCATTGTAGTAAGTTTTGAAATTAGGAAGTGTGAATCCTTGCATTTTGTTCTTCTCTTTCAAAATTGTGTTAGGTATGTGTAACTCCTTGCAATTCCATATGGTTTTTAGAATTAAGTTGTCAGTTTCAACAAAGAAAATAACTGGTATTCAGATAGGGATTATATTAAACATGTAGATCAGTTGGGGAAGTATTGCCCTCTTAACATGATTAAATCTGTGATTTATAAACAAAGTGTGATTTTCTGTTTATTTCGATCTTTAATTTTGTTCAACAATGTTTTTAGTTTTCAGAGTATAAGTTTTGCACTTCTTTTGTTAAACTTATTTGTACATATCTTATTCATGTTTGATGCTATTTAAATGTAATTGATTTCTTAATTTCATTTTTGGATTGTTTACTGCATGCATATAAAAATACAATTAATTTTTTATATGGGTCTTGTGTTCTGCAACATCAATGAACTCATTTACTAGCTTTAATAGTTTCTTAGTGGATATCCTAATTTTTAAAAGGTTTTTCTATACAAGATTATGTCATCTGTGAATTGAGATAATGTAATTTCTTCTTGTCTAATTGCCTGGGATGGAATCTCCACACAATGTTAAATGGGAGTGGTAAGAGCTGGCATCCTTTTCTTATTCCCGATCTTAGGGAGAAAGTGTCTAGTCTTCTACCATTAAGTATGATGTTAGCTGTGGGTTTTTCATAGATGCTCTTTATCAAATTGAAGAAGCGCTCTTCTACTTCTAGTTTGTTGAGTGTTTTTATCATAAAAATATGTTGGATTTTGGAGCAGGCACAGTGATTCACGCCTGTAATCCCAGCACTTTGGGAGGCCGAGGCAGGTGGATCACCCAATGTTGGGAGTTCCAGACCACCCTGACCAACATGGAGAAACCCCATCTCTACTAAAAATACAAAATTAGCCGGGCATGGTGGCACATATCTGTAATCCCAGCTACTCAGGCGGCTGAAGTAGGAGAATCACTTGAACCTGGGAGACAAAGGTTGCAGTGAACCAAGATCACACCATTGCACTCCAGCCTATTCAACAAAGGTGAAACTCCATCTCAAAAAAAAAGAAAGTGTTGGATTTTGTCAAATACTTTTTTCTGTTTCTATTGAGATGATTGTGTGGTTTTTATTTTTTATTCTATTGAGATGGTGCATTACAATAATTGATTTTTACATGTTGAACCAACATTGCATTCCTGGGATAAATTCCACTTGGTCACAGTGCATAATTTTAAAATATGTTATTGGATTCAGTTTGCTAGCATTTTGTTGACAATATTTGTATCCATATTTATGAAAGCTATTATATTGATCTGTAGTTTTCTTGTGATATCTTTGACTGCTTTTGGTATCAGGGTACTATTGGCCTCAAAGTGAATTTGTAGATGTTACTTTCTCTCTATTTTTTGAATGAGTTTGTGAGAGATTGGCATTAATTCTCCTTTCAGTGTTTGGTAGAATTAGCTGTGACATGATCTGGACCTTGGCTTTTCTTCATAGGTATTTTTTTTTTTTATTACTAATTCAATCTCTTCATTTGTTATAGGTCTATTCAGTTTGTCTGTTTTATCTTGAGTCCGTTTTAGTAGTTTGTGTCTCTCTAGAAATTCATACATTTCATCTTCGTTCTCTAAGTTTTAGGCAAACAATTTTTTACAGTATTTATTTATTTATTTATTTAGACAGAGTCCTGCTCTGTTTCCTAGGCTGGAGTACAGTGATGCAATCTCAGCTCACTGCAGACTTTGCCCCCTGGATTTAAGCCCTTCTCCTGCCTCAGCCTCTCAAGTAGCTGGTATTACAGACATGCACCACCATGCCTTGCTAATTTTTGTATTTTTGGTAGACATATGGCTTCACCATGTTGGCCAGGCTGGTCTCAAAATCCTGACCTCAAGTGATCCACCCGCCTTGGCCTCCCAAAGTGCTGGGATTACAGGCATGAGCCACCATGCCTGACCTTGTTTATGGTATTTCTTTATGGTCCTTTTAATTTCTGTAATATTGACAGTAATATCTCCTCTTTCATTTCTGATTCAGGTAATTGTCCTCTCGCATTCCTTGATAAGTCTAGCTAAATGTCAATTTTGTTGATCTTTCCAAAGAACCAGGTTTTTATGTTACTGAATTTTTCAGATGATTTTTCTATTCTCCTTTTTATTAATTTATACTCTAATCTTTATTATTTCTTTCTTTCTGCTTGCCTTAGATTTAGATTGCTCTTTTTTTTTTTTCAAGTGTCTTAAGGTGGAAAGTTAGGTTATTGATTTGAAATCTTTGGTCTTTCTTAATATTGGCATTTACTGCTATAAATTTGCATTCTTAGCACTGCTTTTGCTGTATCCCATGAATTTTGGCATGTTGTGTCTTTGTTTTTATTCATCTGAAAGTATTTTCTGATTCACTTTTGATTTCTTCTTTGATCCATTAGCTATTTTGGAGTCTGTTGTTTAGTTTCCACATATTTGTGAGTTTTACAAGTTTTTTTTCCTGATATTATTTCTAATTTCGTATTATAATTAGATATTGTACTTTGTATTATTTCCACTCTTTTAAATTTGTTGTGGCTTATTTTATGGCTTCTGGTCTATCCTGGAGAATGTTCTATGTGTACTTGAAAACAATATATATTCTGCAGTTATATAGAATGTTCGGTAGATGTGTGTTAAGTCTATTTAGTTTACAGTGTTATTCAAATCTTCTATTTTCCTGTTAATCTTATGTCTAGTTCAATACATTATTAAAAGTGGGCTATATTTAAGTCTCCAACCATTACTGTTAAATTGTACATTTCTCTCTTCATTTCTGTCAGCTTTTGTTTCATGTATTTGGGTGCTCGGTTATTAGTTGCATACATGTTTATAATTGTGGTATCTTCCTGATGAATTGACCTTATTATCATCATAAAATGTCTCTTTGTACTAATATTTTTGGTTTTAAAGTCTATTTTGTCTGATATTAGTATGGCCACCCAGCTTTCTTGTGATTGCTGTTGGCATAATGTGTCTTTTTCCATTCTTTTGCTTTCAATTTATTTGTATCTTTGACTCTAAACTATGTATTTTGTATAATAGATAGCATATGGCTGAATCCTGTTTTATCCAGTCTGACAATCTCTGCCTTTTGACTGGATTGCTTAATTTATTCATTTAATGTATTATTGATATAGCTGCCTTGACATTCGCCATTTTACTTTTTATTTTCTATGTCCCATGTGTCTCTTTTTGTTCTGCTATTCTCTTCTACCCTTTCTATTGTATTATTTTCTAATGTGGTATTATAATTTGATAATTTTTTCACTATATTTTGGGGTTGTGTTTTTAGTGATTGCTCTAGGGCTTACCATGTATATCTTAACTTATCAAAATCAGTTTCATATTTATACTAGCTTAATTTCAGTGATATATAGTAATGTTATCCCTATATAGTTCTATTTTATTTCCCCCCTCTTTTTACGGTATCACTGTTATACGTATTACATCTATTAATGTTACAAACCTAACAATACATTGCTATAATTGTTAATTTGCTATCTGTAGTCATTTCCTTAGCCCAGAGCAGCTTTGTTCCCACTCACCTCCTTTGTGTCGCTATTGGCAAATAGATTACGTTTCTATATTTTACACACCCTGTAATATACTATAAACATATTATTTTATACAATTGCTTTTTAAATCAGTTAAGAGAGAAAAAGAAAACATGCATTCATGTGATCTTTTATAATTACACGATTGCAATTTTCTCTTTTTCATGCCCCTCTGTCTCTTTTTTAATCCTTCCCTTTCCTTCACTCTGATTCCCCTTCCTTGGCCGCTTATCAGACATTTTTAGACCTTCTTGTGACACTTGGGACAGGAATATTCAGATGTTCTCCCCAGCAGCTATTGGACCTGCCACTGGAGCAGGAGAAACAGGGAGGCCACAGTGAACTCTGCCCTTGGAGCCCACATAGGGGTGTTCACAGAAAAAGCACATGATGGCTGAACCCCTACTGTGTGCCGGGCGCCGGACAAGACATGCTATCAGCAGGATCATTATCTGTACAACAGCCTGGGCAGGAAGGTGTCATCATTCCCATTTTGCAGATGAGAACGAGTAAATGATGACTGCTTAAGGTCAACAGCTGAATCAAGATTTTAACAACAGTTTGTTTTATTTCAGTGCCAGACTTGGATAAGCATCACATGACACTGGAAGGAATGCATATTTTATCCACATTTAGGCACATTCCTTGAATGTAGACAGAGAATGTCTCCAGGTTCTCCTCCAGGAGGTACCCTGATAAATTGACCTGATTTTACTCTGTTCTCCAACAGAATCTAAAAATCAGGACTGGAAATGTGGTCTTGCGGGGATTGGGGGTTTTGTTTTCTTTTGTTTTAATTACAACTCCCTTTACTTTCTTGAAAATAATGAAACACCTGGATAAAGGGGAAAAAAATTGAATTCCATTCATGTTCCATCAAGCTGGGCAGCATCACCTCAGAATACAGATGGTTCTGTTACTTTTCAATAATTTTTAAACATTGTTTTCTCACTATACAAATAATACCAGCTGGGCGCAGTGGCTCACATTTCTAATCCCAGCACTTCGGGAGGCCGAGGCAGTCAGATCACTTGAGGTCAGGAGTTAAAGGTAGTCTGGCCAACATGGCGAAACCCCACCTCTACTAAAAATACAAGAATTAGCCGGGTGTGGTGGTGGGCGCCTATAATCCCAGCTTCAAAAGGCGAGGCAGGAGAATCATTTGAACCTGGGAGGTGGAGGTTACAGTGAGCCGAGATTGCGCCACTGCACTCCAGCCTGGCCAACACAGCGAGCCTCTGTCTCTAAATAAATAAATAAACAAAGCACTAAAATGGAAATAATATATAATCCTTGAAAGAAATTTTAAAATGCAGAAAAGTATGAAGAAGAAAATGTAAATCACACAAAATTCCTCTATTCGAAAACAACCACTATTACTATTTTGTAGCATTTTCTTGTGTGTTTTTTCCCAAAGACTTCTGTGTGATATATTCTGTGTAAGGTCCTGCTTTTTTCATTTGACATTCCATGAGCGTGTATCTGTGTCATTAACATTTCCTCATAAGTGTGATTTTAACGACTGCCTGATCTTTCATCATATGACTATTCCATCATACTCTTGAGCGCCCCGATTGCAACAACCTCATTGCACAGAAGGACACATGAGCATGATGATGGGGCCCTCTCCCAGGCACTGGGGCAGTGAGAGGTCAGTGACAGGGAGGAGAGAGACAGAAACAGGGAGCAGAGGAAGACATGGTCTCTGCCCTGGAAAAAACTGACGGCCAATTTGATGGACTCAAAGGAGTGGACTTTGAATTTTGGAAAGGATGGAGCTAGCAAAGTTGCTAGGTCTAGAATTAAAAACGAAAGAGGAATAACAAGTCCAGAAGAAAAGACAGAATGCCTCAGTCCATCATCAACTACAATGCAGCAACACTCAGACACAAGTGCCCAGATGCAAGTGGTGGTTTAGATTGATTAGACAGCTGTACGCAAGACAGAAGGGAAGAGAATGAGCATGCAAGCAGAGACCAGCTAAGTGGAGGGAACTGTCCACTCCATGTCTGTTCCCTCCTTCAGGTAGCAGGACCTCCGTTTTTCTTGGGGAATCTCCTCCTTACTAGATCCAACCTTGATGGAATGGCCAACCAAGCAGCCCACCCTCCCTCAGCCAGGAGAGGAGCCTCAAGTGCTCTCTTACTGTGGGGCCAATTCTTAGCACAGGCTCACGAAGCACAACAGAGACAGGCTGTCACTCATCCTGCCAGGTTCCCAGGATGACACGCTCCTGAGACTCCCGCTTTGACTCCTGTCCTGGCTCAATTCAAATCATTCTTCAGTTCTGACGGCTGCCCTGGAGTCTTCCAAAATCTTCCCTCTCCTTAAGTTGGCCAGCCACAGTTTCTGTTACTTTTCCTAAAATAACAGAGAAGTGTTCCTGCCCACAGAGGACTGAAAGCACAGCCTCCCAGGCACCGTCATAATACAGGCCGGGCAGACACCCGGTCATCTAATCATCACCACCACCAGAGGAGAACACTGAGTGGCCGCAATTCACCCCAGGTCACTGGCTGGCTGGTGCCAGTGCTCCTGAAACTCTGTGGTGTCAGACCCCAGAGCTTGGTGCTCGTTCTGACCACAGGGTTCAGACCCTTTCCAAGCTTAGCAGCCGACTGACTGATACATGCAGGCCTCGGAGGCACTGAGCCCCCAGGACGGCCCCTCAGTGGGTCCTAACCTCACCAGAGGAGGACAGAGTCCAATCCCAGGAGATGCTGAGATCCCAGCACTTCCCGAAGGGAACCTCCTTCAGATTCACACCGGGGGGCTAAGGAGTCTCTTCGTGAAAGGCGTGGACGCAACATACAGAGTTGCAGCTCACTTTCTTAGACTGAAAAATTTCACCTATTAAAATAGATACTAGATTTAACCAGAATTCAGAAGACAGCCTGGCCTGTGGCAGCATGCTGTATGATTTTATTTCAAAAACGGTGATGATAATCACGATGATCATGACATTTTACCGCAGTGGTGCCCAAACTTTACCAAAAAAAATGTATTATGGATGTATTCATGTTCAAACTTGTTAAACAGTATGTCATGTACTTTTAAAAAAAGTCTTACATGGAACCCAATATTTAAAGGAGTTTGCAGAGGCAAAGTGGCCCTTGTTGGAGGAGGGAACAGAATCCACCCACCAGCCTCCTGTTTGCCCCCTGTAGCATTTCTGTGGAAACTTAGGTCATGATTTGAAAAGTCATTTCAGAAACACTTTGCAAATCAGTCTCTTAACTAGTGCAGGTCATTTTCATAGGAGGATCTGGACTCTGGGACAGTGCACAGGACAGCCTGTTGTAGCCTTTCACAGGGCTCCATTGAACAGCCAATTGGTCATTTCCCTGATTCCAGCATCCCCGAGAGGAGAGGGATCGTGGCAGGGATGGTCCTCGTGACTCCTCTGACCTTCACCAGCCTGTGCTAAGTCTCTAACACCACTTAGTATCCAGACAACCCTGAAAGTCAAATGCCATTAGTATCCCCATCTGACAGATTTTTAAAAAAAGAGTAAAAGCGTGGGGAGGTTAGATCACTCTCCGGATATCAGTTGCCACTAAGTGAGGTTCCACATTGAACCCTGACCAGTGTCCACACCCATGGCCACTGCCAACCCGGAACACACTGGGCACAACCAGAAACGCCAGGGTGGGGAGGAAGAGACGACATACTGAGGCTGGGTGGCACCAACAGCTCCCAGCTCCCTCCCTGTCCCCTGGTCCCCTGGCCAGGCTCTGGTAGGCAGGGAACCCATAAGAAAACTCCCTGCCTTTCACCCACCCAGAAGGTAGCCCTGGGAAGCTGAGCTGGTAACTTGGCTGGGGAAGGCAGAGAGGCAGGCAGAGTGGGGTGGTGCATGGCAGAGGCCGAAGCCTGGGTTTAAGGGGCAGAAGTGGGGACAGCCTGAGATCCCATCTGTGCTGTGGTCCAGTCACCAGGCCAGAGCACACAGGAGTCCCAGCAGAGCGGCTGGACTGGGCACCCTGGGAGAGGAGCCCCAGCCACGTGCCTGGGTAGGGTGTGCAGCACCTGTCTGTGGGAGTTGGTCAAGTCTCCATGGCACAATGAGGACCGCTGCTGTGGAGTGGCCTGACGGCCCAGGAGGCCTCAGGAGAATGCGCGGGTGCCAATCCCAGCACACTCTCACCCCTCCTCCTGCCACCTGCCAAGCAACCAATCTGCCCTCCCAAGTCACCGGGTGGAGCATTGCTTTTTCACTTCACCCCGGGTATGTCTTAAAATGGTAGTGGTACCAACTGTGTACCAGGAGCCTTGCCTGGGGCAGGGTGGGCAACTGTGGGGCAGCTAATGCCCATGTCACCAGGGGGATGGCCAAAGGGCAGAAGCACTGCAACAGTCTGAGGCTTGGAGCTCCCCAAGATGCTGGGTTGCTGCCTGGGGGAAGCCTGGCAGAAAAATGCTTCCAGGCCACGGCAGCTGGAGGGGACACCATGAAGGGGCAGGGGCCCAGCAGAAAAAGTGGTTCCAAAGTGTCAGCAAGGTCCCTGGCTCAGCCCCCTCCTCCAGCCCGGGCCCCACAGTCAGCCTGCTCCATGGCCAGCCCCTGCTCCTCAGGCGAGCAGGTTGAGTCTCGAATGCTGTTGGCTCACAGAGCTGTCATGTCCAGGGTGCACTCCTGTCCTCAAGGATCCCCTCTGCCGGGAGAGAATGGGGCACTGGGGCACACAGAGTAAGGACCGGGCAGACAAGCATAGAAGCTAAAGTAACTCCATCTTGGGCTAGTCCACTCTGTTGACTTCTGGTTAACTCTACTTCTGGGAACGCCTCTGAGATTTCCAGTTTATCTATTGTTCCTTGTGCAAGAGCAGGCACTCACCCTAAATCCTGCCCTCAGATCAGATTCCTGCCCATTCCTTCTAAAGCACGTACACCCTTCCCTATGGTGTAAAAGCCCTGGACCTGGGGTAACAGTGCGGAGATCTGCCTGTCTTGTGGCCACCCAAGACCACGCTTCTGTCCATACGTTCCCCAATAAAACCGCCCTCTAACAACAATCTGGCCTCGTCTGCCTCCTTCTGTGGTTTATCAGCTCCTCCTGCATTTGGGGGTCTCTTTGCATCCACGGTCCATTCAGGAAACAAGAGGCGGTTGCGGAGACACACACAAGCTCAGAGCACTCAGAAGAGGTCTCCCCGGCACTCGGCTCTGCCACACGGAGCTGGGAGGGGCCAGGGAAGGGACAAACAGGACCCCTCAGCTTCCCAGGGCATGTGGGGGGTGGGGTTGGCACAGAACCAAGGGGAGAGAATCCAAGAGGAACCTGGGGCCGGAGCATTTGGAGTGTTCTCTGTCTGGGTCCATGTGCAACCCTTCGCTTAGACCTCCCACAGGAACATGTTGGCATCCTTCAGAGTTGCCCACTGAACTCAGAATGAAGCCTGCACCACGAGGCAAGATCACTGGTCCCCTCACAACCCCACCCCTGCCTTCGTTTTAATTGAATGACCACCACGCTGAGAAACAGTGTGCACCTGCCGCCCAGCCCAAGACAAGCACCTACAAATGGGGGTGCCCGTCCTCCGTGTGCCCCAGCGCCCCATCCTATCCTGGCAGAGGGGATCCTTGAGGACAGGAGTACACCCTGGACATGAGAGGTCTGTGAGCTGACAGCATTTGGGACTCAACCTGGGCTCAACCCCTGAGGAGCAGGGGCCAGCCAGGGAGCAGGCTGAGGGGGCTGGAGGAGGGGGCTGAGCCCGGGACCATGTGGGCATCTTGGAGGCCACTTTTTCTTCGGGGACCCCACCCCTTAATGGTGCCCTGTCCAGTTGGCTTGGCCTGGAGAGCTTGGTGAGGGAGGATGTGATAGTCCCTCCCAGAAGACATCCCAATGGCGTGGTAATCACTCGTCCAAAGGCCCACTCTGTGCCAAGCAGAGTACCCAGGTACTGGCTGCCCCGAGCACAGCCAGCCTCTTTGCATGGGACCAAGCTGACTTTTCCTCAGGCTATTTTAGGATGTTGCAGATGCAGAGGTGAAATTCCCGGCTGGACCCCAAGCCCTGTCTCCCTGAGTACAAACACAAGAACCCGTGTGTGCTCCAGATTGAATACGGCCAGTGTGATGGGAAGGAATGCTCTCCACGCCCCGTGGGCCCCATCTTTGGTGCAGCCCTTTGCCAAGATGACGGCGACAGGAAAAGGATGGTCCTGTCATCAGCAGTGAGGCTGAGCATTCCACACAGACAAATATAAAGCAATCTGCAAAATCTAGTTTGGATTCGCTCTAACACAAATGTCAGTGGAAGTCAGCAGCTCTGCTTTCAGGAAACCCAATCATCTGTCATAGGGAGTTGGCGTGGTTAAGAAAGACGCCTCTTTCCCCTCTCTTGCACCACATCATTAATCTCCCGGAACGGCTGAGGACCCGAGAGCACCATCAGCGGAAAATGTGAGCATGTGACGGAGTGTGCACTGCTCTTTCCAGCCACAGACCCCTCACAGATAGACATCAGCCTCAGAAGGAGGACCGGGAGGCCCAGGGGTCGCCACAGGAAGGAGGGAGAGTCACGGGGTGCAGGAAGCGATCTGACAGCTCACTGTCAGTTCAACTGAAACTCATCACGAGCGGGCAGAGAGGGCAGATCTTCCTGTGAACCACAGCGTGGGGTGCTCACAGCCCCCACCTCCACCCCCACCACCACCCTGGGTCCTGTGGGGATGGAAGGAGGGAAGCAGGAAGGAGGGGAGGAGGAAGGGACAGGTAGCCCAGCCTGTAGCTGGGGGCCCTCAGACTCTTGCAAACATCGCTGCACTGTGAGGCCAACAAGCCCAGAGCTGTAGGGAAGCTCAGAGATAATTTGCTGCTAAAGTGTATTCTATTTTGTCGGAAAGAAACTGAGAACAGAGGAAAATGACCTTGCAGGCTTCTCACGCACATGTTAACCACAGCCCCAGCAGTGGGATTCAGGACTCTCAACAGCACCTTCTGGCACCAACAGAGTCAGAACGCCAATTCTCCACCCAGAGGCCAGCGCAGATATTCACTAAGCATTGCTTGTGTGTAAGAGTCCATGCGGCCAGGCGTGGTGGCTCACGCCTGTAATCCCAGCACTTTGGGAGACCAAGGCGGGCAGATCACGAGGTCAGAAGATTGAGACCAGTCTGGCCAACATAGTGAAACCCTGTGTCTACTAAAAATACAAACATTAGCCAGGTGTGGCAGTATGTCGTCCCAGCTACTCAGAGGGCTGAGGCAGGAGAATCGCTTGAACCCGGGAGGCAAAGGTTGCAGTGAGCTGAGATCATGCCACTGCGCTCCAGCCTGGCAACACAGCAAGACTCTGTCAACAACAACAACAAAAAGAGTCCATGCTAGGTGCCCTGCTGGAACACAGGTGACAAATCGTCACACAAATGGTGATTTCATCTAAATTGTGGTAAAAAACATGTAGAGTTGAGAGACCATAAAATCAGGGCACCTAACTTAGCGTGGGGCTGGGAACAGGGAGAACTTCCCTAAGGAGGTGACACTTCAGCAGAGTGTTGAAGCGTTTGTCAAACAAAAAAAATGGGCAGAGAGTGTTCCAAGGAAGAGGGTCCGTCCCCTGCCCCTCCCTTTCTTCTCTGAGCAAACTGTTTGCTCCACCAAGCTTCCCACTTTCTGACCTTCACACACAATATGGTCATGACTCTCCCATGTCCAAGAGCCTTCATCCATCCAGTCCCACCCTCATCTGCTCCTCTCACCCAGCAATTTAGCTCCTGCCCCCAGCCCAAGATCCCAGCCTCCTCCGACACACTG
>NC_045444.1:10638689-10659058 GCF_002776525.5 Piliocolobus tephrosceles | reverse complement strand
GTGGATCCCAGCCTCCTCCAGCCAACAGTGAGTGGATCCCAGCCTCCTCCTGCCCGCCACAGTGAGTGAATCCCAGCCTCCTCCAGCCAACAGTGAGTGGATCCCAATTTCCTCCTGCCTGTCACAGTGAGTGGATCCTAGTTTCCTCCCACCCACCAAAGTGAGTGTATCCCAGTTTTCCCCCACCACCATAGTGAGTGGATCCTAGCCTCCCCCAGCCCACCACAGTGAGGGGATCCCAGTCTCCTCCCACCTACCACAGTAAGTGGATCCCAGCCTCCCCTCATCCACCACAGCAAGTGATTCTAGCCTTCTCCAGCCCACCACAATGAGCGGGGCTCAGCCTCCTCCAGTCCACCACAGTGAGTGGGGCCCAAGTGTGTGGTGGGCTCCTGCAGCTCCAGGACTCCAGACCCCATTGCCACAACATCAGCTGCAGGACTGGATGCACCATGGACTTTTAGCAACAAAAGAATGAATGAATGAATGAATGAATGAATGAATGAATGAATGAATGATGAACCCTATAACATGTGGCAAAATGCAACATAAGGGAAACTCTGGGATTCCCATTCTTCTCTGGCCAACACCACACACCAGCCTGGACAGTGGGTGCACTTGGGGGTCCTGAACATGAGCCCAGACTCTCCTCCCAGGTGAGAAGAGTGCCAATTTACAGTCTTCAAAGAGCTTCTCCATTTAGTAGTCTTAAAAAATAGCCTTACTGAAACTCCCTCCGGCTGTTTGTTATTTAAAGATTTGGGAAGCCCTTTACTTTTATTTGTCCCTTTTATCAGAGTCTCATGAGAAAGAGAACAACTTCAAGGCCTTGCTTTCTACCCTGTGGTGGTGGAGAAGGGCAGTCAAGGAGGGAAGGGATTTAACTAGAATGGCTTCTAAGGGCCATCCCACTCTAACTCTCCAGGGCTCCTCAGCCACCAGTCTTAGGGACAGTATTGTCTTGAGCAGAGGCAGCGGCTTGCCAAGATCCCTTGGCTGATCAGCAGTAGGGTTGGGATTCTGGTGTGGCTCTGGCCCTAAGACCCCTGTCCCACTTCCCAGTAACAGTCCAGGAAGGATGCTAAGGCTCAGCCCCTGCCAACGTGAGTCTCTCCAGCCCAGGTCACAAAGAGGCCTTAGCCTGAGGACTCAAATAACAAGTGCTCCAAGCACGGCATCCATGCAGCCAACCTCACGTGATCAACTTCCAGGCCTTTGCATCTCAGCCTAATGGAGCAAGCTCTGAGCACCATGAACTTTTAGCTCTCCTGAGCCCCTTGAATCCAGGGCCCTCAGAAGTAAGGACAGCAGAACGATCAACTGATAAATATCCTGGTTACCAGGGCCTCTGATGTGACTTGAGACTTGCTGACTGAGCCAGTGGAAAGGAAGGAGGCAAGCTCATGTCAGCTGACCAATCACCATGCATCAGTCACACAAACTAAGTTTTTATGCATGAGGAGGTGCTGATGAGTTGGAATTTTAAGAACCAAGACAGCTTCCAGGATGTAGGAGTAGAGACAAGTCACCTTGCAGTTCACTTTTGTTTCCTGGGGACTTCACAGGAGTGGTCTCTGACTAGTTATGACCTCAGCAATGTATCTTTGCCCCCCAGGAAAGGCTATCAGAAGACCTTTTGTTTTCTGCATTGTATAATCCCTCAAAAAGAATCTCAAGGGCTTTCTTGCAGGAAAAGGAACAACATCACAACCCTGCAGTCCATGGGTGGGCACAGTGCAGTTTGTATGGGGACCTGGAACTAGGCCTTCACCAGAGCAGTGAACCAGTATTCACGGAGCTGTGCAGGGCTTGTGTTCAACAGTGACACCTTGTGGCCACAACAGAAACCACAGTGCCTCTGGCTTGATTGGATTCTCGAGGTTTCTCTCTGGTGTCTGGAAGCAGTACCACCTCCAGGTTCTTAGGTAGTTTGGGGAGTTTGTGCCCTTCCTACAAATTGAGCTGGTGAAAACTCTAGAAGTGCAATGCCATGTAAACATCTCTCTCTATCTTGACCAAGCTGGTAAGGGGCCTTTGCAATTCTGCATCACTGTCTTACTTAATGCTAACACCTGAGTGGCACATACCCATTGTCTGCATTTTGCAGAGGAGGGTGTTCAGAGGTTAATGACTTTCCCAAACCCATACACTGCAAGTGGCAATGCTGCAATTCAAGCCAGGCGAATCTGACTCCGTGGTCCACAATCCTGCACCCCACAAGGCCTTGCTCTGTTTATAGCAGAAGTCATAAACTAAAAAACATCTTAGGGTCACACTGCCTCCAGGTATTGTTTCCCTTTGGGTCCAGCCCCATTAAAGCCTCCCTGAAAACCCGTCTCTATCTGCAGCTTCTCCAGTCAGCATAATGCCTTTGTTATTTGATTCACATGTGGCTTGAGCCCCTTGGATCAAAGACCACATGTGCCACATGGCATAGTTTTTTCGGGTATGTGTGTGTGAGAGAGAGTGTGTGTGTGTGTTTCATTTTGCTTAGCTAGTGCAAGAAACATGCCTAAGCAATCAGCATAACTTTTGAAAATCAATTTGTATTCTGCCAGCCTGAGTGTCATTAACAACCTCTGCTAATACAGCAGTAATGAACATGTGGAAACACAGCAGCTGCAGGGGGAATGGAGTATAAAAAATACTACGATGACAGCTTGTTTTTCATTAGCTAGATTGGCTCTATGCAAATGGGAAAGGAAACAGGGACAAAATGGAAACCAGAGACACAGTAGGGGAAAAGGAAGAGAATAAGCTGCTATGCCCCAGGAACACGGTGAATGGGAAGTCACCCACTCTTCGGGCACTACCGACCCATCCTCTCCCAGCCAGGCCTCCCTCAGGCAGACTGCAGATGTGCTCTCAGGCATCTCCTGGCCATCAGCCTATGACTGTCCCCAGGCTTAGCACCAGGTGCAGGTGAGCTCCAGTAGGGCCACCTGGCCAGGCAGGCTGTGAAGGTATC
The DNA here is from genome assembly GCF_002776525.5 of Piliocolobus tephrosceles. NCBI lineage: Eukaryota > Metazoa > Chordata > Mammalia > Primates > Cercopithecidae > Piliocolobus > Piliocolobus tephrosceles. The sequence continues at coordinate 10,656,090 of NC_045444.1, read as the reverse complement.
CCAGGGCAGGAGATGTTCAGGCCTGGACTAAGGCCTGAATGACTTGTGCCAGCTGAGCAATGGAAGAGAACACTCCAGGCAGAAAATGCTGCTAGTGTTGTAATCAGCCAATGGGTTCTTCCTGCCCACTACACAAACAAAACCAACACACTAAGACCATGATATTGCAGTAAAGAAAGAGTTTAGTTGATGTGAGGCCAGCCACTCCATTGAGGAGACAAAGTTATTTCTCAGATCAATCTCCCTGAAGGTTAGGGGTTTTCCGAAGATAGTTTAGTGGGCAGGGGACTAAGGTAGGAGGCATGCTGATTGGTTGAGTCGGAGATGAAATCATAGGGAATGGAAGTTGTCCTCTTGTGCTGAGTCAGCTCCTGAGTGGGGCCACAGGACTGGCTGGCAGGTCCAGTCATTCAGTCATCAGAAATATGAAAACCTAAAAAGACATCTCAAATGGCCAAACTTAGTGATGGCAACAGAGGCTCATCTGGAGAGGCCACTGCCATCATGCTGGCTCCAGTGAGGCACAGCTGGGACTGCACACTCCACAGAGCCAGCAGGAGCCCTGCCCCTTACAAGTTGGTTGGGTGGGAGCTCCCCAAGTGCAGCTACAGCTGCCCAAGTCATGGCTGCAGACCCGGGCCTCCCTGTGCTCTTGGAGGAACTGGGAGCAGGCAGGAGCCCTGCCCTTGCCACAGCTGCAGAGCCAGGCATCTTTGCACTCTCAGGGGTTTGAGAAGGCCCCCTCCTGCCCCTGAAGGCTCAGAGATGTCTGCTGCCACTGCCTGGCCTCTCCCCACTCCTGGCTCCCACTCCAATCTTGAAGTGGGGTTGGGGCCAAGCCCAGGCACTGATGTATCCTGGCTGGGTGTGCGCACACTCAGGGCAGTGCTGACACACCAGCCCCCTGCTGGCTTGGCCTTCTCTGGACTTTGGGTGCCAAGAAGCACGGGAGGGAAGTTAAGGGTGGGCTGAAGGCAGCTCGGTGTTGGCCTACAGGCACCGCTGGCATGAACAGCCTGGGCACTATGAATGGCAGCAGGAGGCAGAGAGGCTCCTTGGTGAATGGGGGAGGGTCCCCAGTGAGGCCCCACCTTCAGGCCAGGGAGGGCCTGAAGACTGGGGGCTGAGCCGCCAGTCCCACGGACCAGAGTGGGAACTTGTGGTGCCTTTCCTGGGCCTGCCCATGGCTGCCAACAGCTGCCCAAGGACCAGTTGAAGTGGACTTTCTCCCTTTTGAGGCCCATAAAAACCCCAGGCTCAGCTAGAGCTGAGCAGACGTTGGGACAACCATCTGCAGAGAGGAGCTACTCACTCCAGGAGTCTGCTTACCTCATTCTTCCTGGACACAGGACAAGAACTTGGGACCTGCTGAATGGCCAGTCTAAAAGAGTTGTAACATAAGCAGGGTTAAAACATGCCCCTTGCTCACCACACTGCAGGTGAAAAGAAGGTGAGAACAGCTGCAGCCATTTGGGGAGCCCAGACTAGGAGTTCCTAGAAGCAGGACTGTGACTCCCTCTTTGGAGCCCTGTAGTTCCTGGATTCTCCAAGCTTCTGGGTGCTACTGTGTTCCCCAGTGGCAGCCATGGAAGCTGCTTGTGGTGTGCCTGGTCCAGCCACAACCTCAAAGAGAGCCAGTGCCCATGCCAGCACCCGGAGCTGCCTGCCCTGCTGCAGCAACCATTGTATCTGACTGGGCATGGTGGCTGGACCCCAGGCTCGTCCACTTACACTCCCTTCACTGCTCCATGCCTGGCTCGCCCTTGGCAGGCATGGGATCCAGTCTGGCAGCATGAGCCAAACACAGCCTGCCAGGCCAAGAGGGTAGAACGAGCCCAGCAGGCCCGAGCAAAACTTGGGCAAAGGCATCTCTGGCTACAGAGGTTTCCAGCCAGAAAAGTGACATCCCAAAGAGCCCATAACATTTAGTTGTACAATAGTGATGTTATCTGCAAGAATAATCGGGGAAGTTGCAAATCTTATGACCTCCAGAATAATGAACTGGTAATTATTGAAAATTCAAGCCCCTTCTCATCCTCCTAACTTGATGGATTTTCATTAGTTTTACAAGAACAGTTTGGGGGAAGGGTTATTATCATTTAAACTATAAATCAAATTCTCACGAAGTTAGCTTGGCCCACACCCACCCAGCAATGAGCAAAGACTGCCAGCCTGTGAGGTCAGAAGCAAGATGGAGTCCACCACGTCAGACTTTTCTTACTGTCATACATTTGCAAAGGTGGTTTCAGCATGAGGGTGAGGAGGAGCATCCTGAGAAGGCCAGGGCCTCAGAGCAGGGGAAATGTCAGTCCAGAGGGCCTGAAGGCCCTGCCAGGGATGTGCACTTCATCCTGCAAGTGTAGGGGTGACATGAATCTTCTTAGAGCTACATTACAGATGGGACCAATGTGCCATTCCCTGGGGGACAGAAGTGTGAGGTCCTGCTGGTATCCAGGTCATAACTTCCCTCATCCTGCAGGGCAGGGCTCCTAGGAGCAGCCGGGCACTGCATACCCCACTGATTCATCAGGCAGCAGGACAGATGAGGTCCTGCCCTCTCGGGACCCACAGACAGGGAGCAGCAGATTAGCGTGGGGACCATCCTGAGGAGGCAGGTGTTCTTTCTCCTGGAGTGGCCCAGAGTGGTTTCTCAAAGAAGACAGCAGCACCCAAGCAGCTTCATGGGGAGGTGGGCACCAGGCAGAGGAACCCACAGGGGCAAAGCTTGGTGTGCAGAGTCTCCGCTCTGATGCCAGGGAAAGTGAGAGGGAGGCTGGCAGGTGAAGAGAGCCAGGGGGAGGGTGCCACTCCCATGCTGCCCCACAGGGCAAACACCGAGGACAACCTGGCCCAGCCTAGGAAAGCAAAGCTCCACCTGCACCTCAGGCCTCTGCAGGCAGCTCCTTCCCAGCACCCAGGACTCACAGCCCAGGAGGCAGGGACAATTTGGAGGAGTGGGAGCAGGAAGCGGGGCAGCAAGAGGATCCTTCTAGCATTCTGTTCTCCTTTGGCGAGGCCTTTCCTTGCTGAGACCCTAAGCATCCTCCTTCAGTGCTTCCCAGGTTGAATCTAAAATTCATCAGAGGCTCTCGGCACATGCCTAGCCCCACACTAAGCCCTGTAAGAGCAAAAGGCACTCCCCAACCGGTTCGTAACATAGTTTTCATCTCACAAGAAGGATAGGTCTCAACTCTGAAAATTTGGAAAATGCAGGAAAACACAAGGAAATTTGAAAGTGTCCATAATCCTACTTCATTGTTGGTATTTAGGTATTTTCCTACATATACAGATATACAGAATTATATTCAAATGGTGTTTCTGTGTTTATTTTAGTCTACAGAAGATGGATTTTCTGCCCTTCTAAGTAGCATTGTTTTTTATTTTATTTTGTTTATTGCAAGGTAGAGCAATAAGGAATGGAGGCATAGCTGGCACTTTTGTGAACTTTTAGAACCCTTGGTTTGCAGGCTGATGAAGGTCAGCCTGCACAAAGACCCCTGCCTTGGGGAGGGTATGGAACCAGACCCCCACTTCTGCTTCCTGAGACGTGAAGTGAGGGCCACCTGTTAGGACTTACATACCACATTATCCTAAGGAAAGGCCCTACTGATGACCTGGAGTCAATGCCAGTGTCAGGGACCAGAGAAACACTGTTTTGGGTCCAAATGTGCCTCATCCTAGAGGGTCTCTGGGAAGCAATGCTGAGCATAGGAGATGACCCCAAAAGAGCTACCCTGTGCAGAGAGGCACCAGCAAAGGGATCTCCCCAGTAGGAGACCAGCATCTCCAACCAACAACCAGCAGTGGGTGAGGATCCTCAAACCAATGATAAAAGGGATGAAACACTGGATGGCTCTCACTGCATGTCTAATCTTGGTTTGTTTTGATTATTGTAACTTTGTAATAAGTTTTAAAATCAGAAAGTGTGAGTCCCCTCACTTTGTTTTTGTTTTACTTTTTCAACATATTTTTGGCTACCTAGCGTCCAAATTCCATATGAATTCAAGGATTGTTTTTTTATTTATGCAAAATAAGTCATTGGAATTTTGATAGAGACTGCACTGAATCAACAAATTACTCCATGAACATGGGCTGTCTATTTAACTCAGTGTTCTAAAATTTCTTTCAGCAATGTTTTACAGTTTTCACTGTACAAGTCTTTCACGTCATTGATTAAATTTATTCCTAGGTATTGTATATTTTGGATAAAATTGTAAATGAAATTGTTTTCTTAGTTTCTTTTCATATTGTTCACTGTTGGTTTATAAAATCACAACTTACTTTCGTGTATTGACCTCATATCCTAAAACTTGCTTAAATGTGTTTGTTACCTCTAGTAGTTCTTTGTGATTTATTTGGAATTTTCAACGTATAAAATCATGTTATCATCAAATGGAAATCGTTTCACTTCATCTTTCCAATCTGAATGCCTTTTCTTCCTTCATCTTGCTAACTGCTCTGTCCAGGACCTCCAGTACAATGTTGAGTAGAAACAGTGAAAGGAAACAGCCTTGTCCTGCTCCTGATATGGGCTTTCAATCTTTGAGTATAATATTAGCTGTGGTTTTTTCCATAAATGTCTTTTATCATGTTAAGGAAGTCTTCTTCTCTTCCTAGTTTGCTTAGTGTTTTTATCATAAGAAGATATTTAATTTTGACACTTTTTTCTGTGTCTATTGAGATGCATGTGGGGTTTTTTCCTTCATTCTATTAATACAATATATCACACTGATTAATTTTCTTATGTTGAGCTATACTTGCATTCTTGGAATAAACCCCACTTGATCGTGGTCGATAATACTTTTAATGTGCTGTTGGATTTGGTTGCTACTGTCTTGCTTTGTTTTGAAGATTTTCGTATCTATATTTATAAAGTATATTGGTCTATAGTTTTCTTGTGGTATCTTTCTCCAACTTTGGTTTCAGGGCCTCATTGAATGTGTAAGGAAGTTGTTATGAACTAAGTTGTGCCCCTCAAAAATTCATATGTTGAAGCCCTAAACCCCAGTCTCCCTCTCTCTCTCTCTCTCACTCTCTCGCACACACATATGCCCTGCATTCAATCACAGAGGAAAGGCCATATGAAGGCAACCATCTGCAAGCCAGGAAAAGAGGCCTTCCCAGAAACCAATACTGCTGGCACTTTGATTTTAGACTTCCAGCCTTCAGAATCATGAGAAATAAATATCTGTCATTGAGGCCAGCCCAGTCTGTGGGATCATGTTATAAAAGCCCAAGAAGACTAGTGCAAAACTGTTCTCTCCTTTTCTGTTTTTTGGAAGAGTTCAAGTAGCATTGATGTTAATTTTTTTTTTAAAGGTTGGTAGAATTTACCAGTAAGATCATTTGGTGCTGGACTTTTTTTTAACTTACATTTTAGATTCAGGGGTACATTTGAAGGTTTGTTACATAGGTACATTCATGTCACAGGAGTTTGTTGTACAGATTATCTCATCACCCAGGTGTTAAGCAAATAGTTATCCTCGCTGTTCCTCTCCCTTCTCCCACCCTCCACTCTCAAGTAGACCCCAGTGTCTGTTGTTTCCTTCTTTGTGTTCATAAGTTCTCATCATTTAGCTTCCACTTATAAGTGAGAACATGTGGTATTTGGTTTTCTGTTCAAGATAGGCCTTTATTTCTTTCTTTATTTTAGACAGGGTCCGGCTCTGTTGCTGAGGCTGGAGTGCAGTAGTGTGATCTCAGTTCACTGCAACCTCTGCCTCCTGGGCTCAAGCAATCCTCTCACCTTAGTCTCCCGAGTAGCTGGGACTACAGGTGCATGCCACCATGCCTGGCTAATGTTTGTATTTTTTGTAGAGATGGGGTTTTGCCATGTGGCCCAGGCTGGTCTCAAACTCCTGGGCTCAAGCAATCCACCTGCCTTGGCCTCCCAAAGTGCTGGGATTACAGGTTTGAGCCACTGCACTAGGCCTGGACTTCTCATTTTTGAGAGTTTTTTGATGACTGATTCAATCTCTTTACTCATTATAGGTCTGAGATTCTCTATTTCATCTTGAGTCAGTTTTGGCAATTTGTGTATTTCTAGTAGGAATGTGTTCGTTTCATCTACTTTGTCAGATTAAGTGGTGTAAAATTTTCATGATATTATCTTATAATCCATTTAATTTTGATAAGGTTGGTAGAAACGTTTCTACTTTAATTTCTGATTTTAATTATTTATGTCTTCTCTCTATTTCTTAGACTAGATAAAGATTCGTCAATTTTGTTGGTCATTTCAAATAATTCATTTTTGGGTTTGTTGATTTCTCTGTTGTTCTTCTAGTCTATTTTGTTTATCTCTGCTCTAAGTTTTATTATTTCCTTCCTTCTACTGGATTTGGATCTGGTTCTTTTATTTTTGTAGTTCCTTAAGATGTAAAGTTAGGTTAATGAGTTAAGTTTTTCTTCTTTTTTAATCTATGCATTTATGGCTATAAAATTCCCTCAGAGCACTGCTTTCACTGCATCCTGTAAGTTTTGGTGCGTTGTGTTTTAGTTTCCATTCATCTCAAAGTATTTTTTGCTTAGTGACTTCTTTTTTGACACCATTTGGTTGTGTAAGAATGTGTTATTTAATTTCCACCTATTTATGTATTTTCAAGTTTTTCTGTTAACTTCTAGCTTCATTTCTCTGGGGTTGGAGAAAATACTTCGTATGATCTCAGTCTTTTTAAATTTATTGGGAATTGTTTTATGGCCTAAATATCGTCCCTCCTAGAGAAAATTTAAAGTGATTACTGATAATGAAGGAGTTACCTCTGTCATTTTTTTCTCAATTCTTCCAATACTGACTCATTTTGTATTCAATTGATTTCTTTTCTAGTTTGCAACCTTGTTTTTCTCTTTATTTCCTTTTCTGTATTTTTTTAGTTATATAGATGATAGGTTTCTATGTTTCCCACTCTGGCCTTGAACGCCTAGTCTCGCCTCCTTATGCGCCAGGACAACAGTCTTGAGCCACCACAGCTCCCTCTGTATTTTTTTAAATATAGTATCTTAGTGGTTGCTAGGAGTTGCAGTTAACATTCTACATTCATAAAAATGCAGTTTAAATTGCTGCCAACTTATAACAGCTTCAATAGCATTCCTTAGCTTTATTCCTACACTGATCCATCTTCGTATTGTGTTGTCATAAGTCATATCTTTATAAAATATATACTTGTGTGGTCATTAACATAGATTCATAATTATTGTTTTATTTGTTTGTCTTTTATATCATATAGGGAACAAAAAGGGGTTTTACAAACAAAAAAATACAATAATACTAGTTTCTATATTTACCTATGCAGTTACTTTTGCTGGAGAGCCTTATTTCTTTTTTTCCTTTTTATTCTTTTTTCTTTTTCTTTTTTTGAGACAGAGTTTCACTCTTGTTGCCCAGACTGGAGTGCAATGGTGTGATCTCAGCTCACCACAACCTCCACCTCCCAGGTTCAAGTGATTCTCCTGCCTCAGTCTCCCAAGTAGCTGGGATTACAAGCATGTGCCATGATGCCCAGCTAATTTTGTATTTTTAGTGGAGATGGGGTTTCTCCCTGTTGGTCAGTCTGGTCTCAAACTCCCGACCTCAGGTGATCCACCCGCCTTGGCCTCCCAAAGTGCTGGGATTACAGGCATCAGCCAATGTGCCCAGCTGGAGAGACTTATTTTTTCATACAGCTTTGAGTCACCTTCTAGTGCCCTTTCACTTCAATCTGAAGTACTCACTTTAGCATTTATTGTAGGGCACGTCTATTACTGACAAACTCACTTACCTTTTGTTTGTCTAGGACTCTCTTAATTTATCCATTTCTGAAGAACAATTTTGCCAGATATAGAATTCTTAGATGACAGGGGTGTTTTCCTCAGCAACTTAAATATATTATCTCACTGCCTTCTGATCACCATAGTTTCTGATAAGAAATTGGCTGTTCATCTTATTGAGTAGCATACACGGCAAATTATTTCTCTCTTACTGTTTTCAAGATTTTTCTCTTTGGCTTTAGCTTTTTACAGTTCGATTATAATGTGCCTCAGTATTGTTCTCTTTGAGTTTCTCCTGCTGGGATTTCTTTAATCTTCTTGGATGTGTAAGTGTGCCCTTCATCAAATTTGAGGAGTTTTCAGCCATTGTGTCCTCAAATATCTTTTCTCCTTTTTTTCTAGCTTCTCCTTCTAGAACTCCCATAATGTGTATATTAATATTTGTCCACTTGATGCTGTCCCATAGACTACTTAGCTCTATTCAGTTTCTTCATTCTTTTTTCTTTCTGCTGCTGGGACTGGGTAATTTCAATTACTTATCTTCAAGTCCTCTGCCTACTCAAATCTTCTGTGGAAGCTCTCTAGTGATTTTTTTTTTTTTTTTTTATTTTAGCTATGGTATAATACTTTTCAGCTCTAGAATTTCTATTTGGATCTTTTTTATAATTATTATCTCTTTATTGATATTTCCTACTTTGTCAGACATCATTTTTTCTGATGTCCTTCACTTCTTTGTCCATGGTTTCCTTCAACTCATTGGGTATATATAAGAGTTAATTTAAAGTCTTTGTGTGGTAAGCTCAATGTCTGGACTCTCTGGAAAATGTTTTTGTTCACTTCTTGTTTTCCTGGTGAGAACTGGGACATTTTGAATATTATAATGCAGTAATTTTAGAAATCAGATTATCCCCTCTTCCTATAGATTGCTATTTTATTTGTTGAGGGCTGCAGTCGCCCTGTTTACTAACTTTTCTTTACTTTTTTTTTTTTTTTGAGACGGAGTCTCGCTCTGTCACCCAGGCTGGAGTGCGGTGGCCGGATCTCAGGACTACAGGCGCCTGCCACCTCGTCCGGCTAGTTTTTTTGTTTGTTTGTTTGTTTTGTTTTTTTGTATTTTTTAGTAGAGACAGGGTTTCACCGTGTTAGCCAGGATGGTCTCGATCTCCTGATCTCGTGATCCGCCCGCCTCGGCCTCCCAAAGTGCTGGGATTACAGGCTTGAGCCACCGCGCCCGGCCACTTTTCTTTACTATTTTGCAAAATCTATATTCCTAGTTGTGTGTGGTCACTGAAGTTCCTGTTCCATTATCTGTTTGGTCAAACAGTGACCCGATAGGGAATTATTTCAATTCCTGGATACAATACAAAAATAGGGAAAAGTATGTTTTCTCTCTTTTAATTCTTTGGAGAGGTGCTACTTCAGCCAGAGTGGGTTGAAACAATGGCCAGCCTCTATGTTGGTCCCTCAGTGAACCATCAGCAGAACAAAATACACTACCCCATTTTGGAGGACAAAGTTTATTGCTCACCCTGGCATCAGCAGGCCACACAAGGAATGCCAGCTATCTTTCCTCCAGCTACCTGCCTCAAGGCTGGGGATGGAGGATGGTAGCTGCTACACGAAATACCAAATTTTACCAGCCCTTTTCTTCATCAAGTACTCCACTGGATGCTGCAAGTATTTGACTAAATCCCAGAGCTCCAAAATCACTAATTCTGACAGTTCTTGCCAGCTCACCAGTTGTTTGGTGGAAGGATGAATTCCTGGAGCTTCCTACTTTGTGCCATTTTCCATGACATGTAACTGGTTGTTATTCTACCATTTTGTGGATCACTGGTCATTCTTCCCATAGTTACTACTGTATCCAGGTTTTCTCTGTCTTTGGGAATACGTTTTGGTCATTTATATTCATCTGGAAGATCACCTATTGAATTGTATTTGGCAATTTCCTAACCCTTTTTTAGTCTCCTCCGCATCTGAGACACTGCCCCCCACCCTTCTAAATCCCTACACTTTAGGCTTCTTCCTCTCCACCATGAGGATGCAATGCTTTGGGTCATAAGGTTTGACATACAATGAAAGTTTTTTGTTGTTGTTGTTTTTTTGGAGATGGAGTTTCACTCTTGTTGCCCAGGCTGGAGTGCTATGGCACAATCTTGGCTCACTGCAACCTCTGCCTCCCAGGTTCAAGTGATTCTCCTTCTCAGCCTCCCGAGTAGCTGGGATTACAGGCACAAGCCACCACACCCAGCTAATTTTTGTAATTTTAGTAGAAATGGGGTTTTACCATGTTGGTCAGGCTGGTCTTGAACTCCTGACCTCAGGTGATCCACCCGCCTCGGCCTCCTGAAGTTCTGGCATTACAGGCGTGAGCCACCACGACCAGCCTGTTTCTAATTATAGTTATATTTCCAAAGTTTTTGCAGCCTCCTTTTTATTAATTAGAGTGAATCCAAGTTTAGCTCTGAATCAATCATGCTCCACTCACTTGCATTCTGGGAGAGTTTCCTGAGTGTTTGAGGAATTGAGCTCCCTGGAGGGAGTGTGGGCTTACACATTAACCCCGGGTCCTCCCATAGAGAACTGTTTTTCCTGCAGTGCCATCCATCATACATATACTGGGCAAACACACTGGGGCCAGCAGCACCAGCTAGTGATTTATTTCTTTTGTTGAGGGTTTCCAAAGAACCAGTGGTGGTATTTATTTATGATTTGGGGTTTTTAATTCATTGATTTCTATCTATCAATTCCTTTGTCCTGTTTTCTTTATATTTACTTTATTCTTCTCTTATTAATTTGAATTGAACAGTTAACCTTATCTAATTTTCTTCTGTTCTTCATAACATTGAAAAGCATTTAAGGTCGTGAATTTGCTTCATTATAACTTTGACAGTTCTCCTAGCTCTTGATATATAGGGTTTTCACATTGCTGTTTTCTTAGTATTTTGCAATTACAGTTTTAAATTCCTCTTTGATTCAAAAGCTCCATAGAAAACAGTTGCAGTGTTTTTATGTTTGTGTTTAATTTTCACACGGATGGAGGGTTTTTGGTTTCTCTTTTGTTGTTAATCTCCATTTTTGCTGTACTGGGTCAAAGCACTGACCTGTACAATTTCTATTAGGGGAAATCTACTAGAATTTTTTTTCTTACTTTGTTGCCTAATGAATGCAATATTTTTGTAAGTGTCCCACGGGCACTGGAGAAGAACTGGGCTTCTCAGCCTGAAGGGCACAGAGTTCGATATGTAAACTATTAAGTCATCTTACTGATTACATTACTCACAATCCCCACATTCTTACTGACTTCTCAGGCCCTTAGGGAACTAGGTTATGTGTTTTCCACTCTTACTGTGTATCTTTCAGGTTTTCCTTATGTTCATGGGTGCAGTTGGAGGGAGCTGATATCAGCCTAGGGCCCAACATTGCTCTAGAATCCTGTTGTTTAGGGCAGATAAGCACAAATGACAAACGTCCCTACGCAAAGGAGAAGCAGCACATCCAGGGACAGTGGCAGGAATCCCTCTGTGCCCTGGAGCCAGACACCACCCACCGCCCCCCCACCCACCCAAGGGAGGTGACACTCTTGCCGGGGACCCGCCACTCACAGGACATTCTCAGGCTGCCTGTGTTCTGCTCTGGGGCACGGCCAGCATGTTAGGGGATTTCCCAGATTCCAGGGCTTTGGACAAGCACCTTTAGAAACTACCTGGGGAGTTGTACAGAAATATGACACCAAGTGAGGGAATCTGAAATTATACACAGCCCCTACTTAAAATCATACCCACTTTCCCGCAAGTCTACCCCTTTATAACTTTAGCTCCTCTGTCCCCTTCTTAGAAGGGTGCTAATCCCAGGATATACATATAAGAATGTAGAGCAGAAATACCCATATTAGCCAAATATTGGGCACAATGCATACGGCCATCGAAAGTAGAATGGATAGAGTACATTCACACATTGGAGTGCCGTAGAGCAAAATACAGAAACAGCAGTGCATACAACATGAATAGGCAGGCATGTGGCAGACCCACACATCCTGAACCTCAGCCTCCATTGGGACTGTCTTAGTGGGCTGCAATGCCATAACAAAATTCCACAGACCAGGTGGCTTTCACAATAGACACATTTCTCACAGTACTGTGGGCTGGAAGTCCAAGATCAGGCTGCCAGCTTGATTGGGCTCTGGTGATGAGGGCCCTTTTCCTGGCTTGCAGATGGCTGCCTTCTCATCGAATCCTCACATGGCAGAGAGAGAAAGAGACAGACAGAAAGAAAACTCTCTGGCGTCTCTTCTTAGAAGGGCACTAATCCCAGCATGAAGGCCTCACCCTCGTGATTTCATTTAACCGTAATTACCCGCCAAAGGACTCCCTGCCAAACAGCATCACATTGGGAGTTAGGGTTTCCACTCGTGAATTTGGGAGGACACAGTTCAGCCCCTAGCAGGAACTCTAGGACATCCCCTGCACTGGGCCTGGACAAGCACCCATTGAGTCCAGACCCTCAGCTAAGGACCTGCTGCCCCCTAGCTCCTGGTCAGCACAGGCTCAGTCGTCACTTGGGTTGGTCTGTGTGTGGTGATGAGAACTCTGCACGCTCACCCAGCCTGGTCAGCATGCAGGAAAGGTTTACGGTGGGCAGTTCCTGAGAGCAGGAGCAGGCAGTAGCAGGCAGGAGGCAGAAGAAGGGACAGCACAAGCAAGCCAGGGGGTGTGCATGATGGGGGGATTGGACAGGGCCAGTGTGAAGCACAGGTCAGGAGGCGCAGGAGATGGGACTAGAACTGTAGTCTGAGACCTGGAGGCTGTGAGCACCAACTGGCAGCCTCCATCTCCATCCATGCTTATCAAGAGGGAGGCAGGCACCCTGGAGGATTTTTGCGGGGTGGCCTGGTGGGGCCTGTGTGGGCAGTGTCCCCAGCCCTAAGATGGGGCTCACAGGTTCTGAGCTGCAGCAAGGGGACCCCTTGGGCCCACAGGGCTCAGGCTGGAGTATGGGACAGCAGCAGTTGGAGTTCATGGTGGAAGCAGAGAGGAAGAATGGATTTGAGAAGGACTGACACCTTTTTTTTTTTTTAGATGGAGTCTTGCTCTGTCACCAGGTTGGAGTGCTGTGGCGTGATCTCACCTCACTGCAAGCTCTGCCTCCCAGGTTCAAAGGATTCCCCTGCCTCAGCCTCCCGAGTAGCTGGGACTACAGGCATGTGCCACCACGCCCAGCTAATTTTTTGTATTTTTAGTAGTGACGGGGTTTCATCATGCTGGCCAGGATGGTCTCGATCTCCTGACCTCGTGATCCACCCACCTCAGCCTCCCAAAGTGCTGGGATTACAGGTGTGAGTCACTGCGCCCGGCCAGGATGGAGAGCTTTATTGTTGGTTGGGCAGAGTGGGAAGGAGCGAGAGGAAACTGGTGGGGAGTGAGGCATCAAGCTATTGAACAAGACGTGGGATGTCAGTTGGGAGGGACAGAACACAGGAAAAGGGGAGGCAGGATGATGAGGGTCAGTGTGTCCTGAGACTTGTTGAGTTTGATAAGCCTATGGGAATTTGTCATGCCAGACCCCTATTAACCTCAACAGGGCTGGCACCAGGGTCAAGAGGCCAAAGAAGAGACCCAGAGCCAGCAAAGGAGACATGGGGTTTTTTGAAGGGAACTTCCATACAGGGCAGTCCAGTGGTGGCGGGCTGGACAGGAGAACTGCCACTGTTTGTAAAGCACATGCAGTTTATATAGCATTTTCACTGAGCACCCTTCCCCAACAACCCCTGCCTGGTAACCTTCATTTAACCCAAAGCAAAGGGTCTGGATCCCCTGTATGGTCTGTGTTCCACAGGACGGGACAGGGTCTTAGATGTTTCTCATAGATAAGGAATGAATCTCTGGGTTGGCCAATCCCGAGCTCCTTAGCTCTGCACTCCCAACACACATTCAGGTGCATCTGCCATACAGGGTCATTCTCAGGGTATGCTCAAGTTATTGCTGTCAGGCGCATCTGCCATACAAAATTCCAGCCGAAATACCCAACGGGAGCAGTGAGTCTGGAAACAGGAATGTCACCAGAGCTGAAGCGGCTGTCCTGGGGGAGGGCTGCTATTGCTGTGTGGGTGTGCCTGAGAAGAGTAGCAGGGGAGGACACAGGCCACCAGCAGGTGGAGGGGGGCAGGGAGTTAAGGTCCAGTGGGAAGGAGTGTAGAGGTCAGGAAGTGGCCAGCCAGAAGACATGAGATGGAGAAGCTACATGTGGGGACTCTGATGCAGGGCACACATGGGGCCTCGCAGGATGACATTGGATCTGTCCACTGCTCCACAGCATACCCTGACTGCCTCCATCTACCCTGAAGACCCACCTGCCCTGGGGTTTCCTCTGGATCTGGCTGACCAGATGCCCTTGTGGGATCCTGGAGGCTGGAGGAGAGTGGATGGTGAGACCCAGGCCTCCAGCTCTCACCCTGCCAGGCCACAGAGGTCAGGGCTGTCAGGTTCTAAGCCCAAACTGAGGTCCAAGAGGAGTTGGTTGGTGGGTGGCGGATACCTGGAAAACACACTCAAGGAATCACAGGCAATTTCGACATGGCTTTATTCTCTCTCCGGGCGTGAGCCGTATGTACAGTGCCAGCAGTACCTTTTACAGACAATGGCGGCTCCAGGTCAACCATGAGCTCACATGAGTGGTCACTTAATGCATCTCACATGGCGTGGTTACACAATGTGTGGAGTTGTGCACCTTCACTCCAAACCTGCTGAGTCATGCTGTACCAGAGGGCCACCTTGGCCTACTCCTGACTGAAGTGCAGCCATTTCCATTACAACTGAAGCTCTGGCTTCTGTGAGCAGCTGTTCCTACAACCAGAGCTTCCCCTGGATTCTGGTTCAGCCCCTGTCTGGTTCCACAGGTCCCTCCACCCTGCCCTGCTGTCCTCAACAGTCTCCTCATCAACCCCTCCTCCAGCACCCAGGTTGAGTGTGTCCTCTGTTTCCTGCTGGAACCCTTTCCAGTACATCACTTTCATGCCAAGGTATCTCAGACAAAGTTCTTTTATTTGCAAGGGAGAAAAGTATGCCTAAGCCACTGTGTCAGGGGCTCTAAGATCACTCTCAGGCTTGACGATTCTCTATCAAGAAGGGCTCACAGGACTCAGAAAAAGGTGTCATAATCACCTTTATGGTTTATCTCAGTGAAAGGATATGGACTCAAACAACAGAAGGAAAGGGCACATGAATGACATCCAAGAGACACCAGGTGTGAGCTTCCAGGGGTCTCCTCTCAGTGGAGTGTGACATGTTTTCTTGGTTCAGGGATATACTATTATACTCCCAGCAACAATGTGTGACAACTAATGTGAAGTGTTCCCACAGGGAAGCTCACCCAAGCCTTTGTGTCCAGAGGTTTTATTGGAGGACAGTCACATCAGCATGTAGCTTCTGCATGACCGACCTCAACTACTCAGACTCCAGCCTGCCTCCAAGCAAAAGCAGGGGTTCACCATACAGCACGTTGTCAGGATAAACTTACTTGGTCAAACTGGCATGGCTGACTCAAAGCCTCAGGCACGCAAAAACACTTAGAAGCAGAATATTCTAAAATGTCGTAGGTAATCTTCCAGGAGTAGGCAAGGGCCAGTACTGAAGACAGAACTTTATTTGGAAAGTGCAGGATTTGAGCAACTCAAGCCTCCTGAGTTACCTCTTTCCTGCCCAGTATCAAAGCAGACTATTATAACGACTTCCCAGAGACTAGGCAGGGCTAATGACTGAGGAAGCAGAACAGAGCAGAGAAGGCATCAGCTACCAGGGTTCCTTCCTGTCTCTTGTAGGGGCCACCTGGTCTCTCCTACTTCTTCCTGCCCTCTGCTTTCTTGTCTTCCCTCTTCTTCTCCTCCCCTTTTCTCTCCTCTGCACCCTACCCTTTCCTTCTCTCTCTATCTCTCTCCCTCTTCCTCTCTCTTTCCTTCCCTTCCTCCTGCTAAATATCGTCATCCTCCTCTTCTTACAGGCATAGGAGCCAAAGGGGGCTGCCCCAGCCCACCTGCCCTACATATTCTCTTGGTTCAGATACGATTGCAGTTGTCTGAGGCTAAAAGAAAAACAAATTGGTTTTCTCTATACACACAACAATGCTGACAGCAAGTGTGTGGAGGTTTTTTCCACATCAACCAGTTTTCCAATTCTCTGTGGACACCAACTGGGTGTCCTACAATTTAACTCAATTCTGGCACTAATTGCCCAGAGTTAGCACAGACCCCACAGGCGCAGGGCCATACGACTTCCCCAGACTTCAGATGACAGTTGCAAGCCCAAGGTTGTCACCTGTGCTTTTGACCAACCAGAAATAAATCAAAGGTTTCTTCAACCCCCTCCTCATGTTCAATAATTTACTGGAACAGCTCACAGAATTCAGGAAAAAATGGTTTACTGTTTATTATACAGTTTACCTACCAATTTATTACAAAGGATAGAACTCAGGAACAGCCAGTAGAAGCTACAGGGGGGCCTTTCATGAACCCAGAAGCTCTCCAAATCCCATCATGTTTCACATGGCTCCATTACATAGTTGCAATTGATTAAATCACTGGCCATGAGACTGAACTTGATTCCCGGCCCCTCTTCCCTGCCAGCAGGTAGGGGATGAGCTGAAAGTTCCAACCCTCTAATCACACAGCTTGTCCAGCCCCATCCTCCAAGAGTCTCCTCGCTGGCATAAATTCAGGTGGGATTGAAATGGTCTTTCTGTGATAACAGAAGGTGCTCCTCTCACCCCCATCACTCAGAGAACGCCAACGGTATTAGGAGCTCTGTGTCAGGAACCAGGGACTAAGACCACATACGTATTTCTTACAATGCCACAACACCGCAGATGCCCAATTCCAAATGGCTGGGAGAGAGAACCTGAGGGGACCGCTGGGGTCAGATGCCCACACCTGGTCCAGCCAGCCACGTCAGAGAAGGGAGTGTAGAGAAAGGTCGTGTGGAATGGGGACACTCCCCAAAGCATGTCTGCTCAACCGGCACAGTGCTTGGCACCAGCAATGGCCAGAGAGATCCAGGAGCTCACAGAACTGCAGGGGAGGAATGGAGAGGCCGAGCTACCCATGCCAGGTAGAGAAGTCATCAGCTAGCACCCTGGCACTGCAGGAGACTGGAAACCAGCTAAGGCGAGCTCAGGCAAAAATTATATGGCCTCACTGCCCTGAGGGGCACTTTGGTCTGATGCTGTTACCAAGGGCTCCTTGGTGGACATAACTGGCCCCGGGGTAAGGGGCAGGTAAACTTGAGCAGGAGCACAGGCGGTGCCATAAAGAAAGGGACCCAGAGGCCAAGCTGCGGGCTTTTTATCCCACATTATTAGGACCCTTTGGACAGAAAAGTAAGGATCACAGGATGAAAAGGACACCAAGGACCCCCTACAAGGGCCATCAGCTTTAAGGAAGAAAGAAGCTGGTGGGTAATAAAGGCTCATATGTAATAGAGGCTGGTGGATAATAGAAGCTGGAGGGTAATGGAGACTGGTGGGTAATGGAGGCTGGTAGGTCATAGAGGCTGGTAAGTAATTGAGGCTGATGGGTAATGGAGGCTGGTAGGTCATGGAGGCTGCTGGGTAATAGAGGCTGATGGGTAATGGAAGCTGGTAGGTCATGGAGGCTGATGGGTAATGGAGG
>NC_045444.1:10634201-10638679 GCF_002776525.5 Piliocolobus tephrosceles | reverse complement strand
AGGCTGGTGAGTAATGGAGGCTGAGGGTAATGGAGGCTGGTAGGTCATGGAGGCTGGTGGGTAATGGAGGCTGGTAGGTCATGGCGGCTGGTAGGTAATTGAGGCTGATGGGTAATGGAGGCTGGTAGGTCATGGAGGCTGCTGGGTAATGGAGGCTGGTGGGTCATAGAGGGTTGTGAGTAATGAGGGCTGGTGAGTAATGGAGGCTGGTAGGTCATGGAGGCTGTTGGGTAATGGAGGCTGGTATGTAATGGAGACTGGTGGTTAATAGAGGTGTGTGAGTAATAGAGACTGGTTAATAATGGAGGCTAAGGGTAATGGAGGCTGGTAGATCATGGAGGCTGGTAGGTAATGGAGGTTGGTGGGTAATGGAGCCTGGTGGGTAATGGAGCCTGGTGGGTAATGAAGGCTGGTGTGTAATGGAGGCTGACAGACTGAGGATCTGTGGGAGGTTGAGTGGGGTGAGGCTGAAGCCACCGGGCAGCTGCTTTGGCCTGAGTGCAGATGGAGTGGGGGAGCTGTCCTGCAGGGAGAGAAGAGAAAACGCAACAGCAGTGCACAAGTGACTGTGCTAGGACTGGCCCTGGGCAGGTGAGAGACAGTGTGCAGGAAGTGAGGGGAACCGGCTGGACAAGCCACCATCAGGCTACACAGAACCCGTGCTCAGCGGTGACACTATGTGGTGGGGCCAGACAGCCACAGAAGAAATGGGACTAAGTTCTTAAGTGGAGTAAGACCAGGACAGCCAGAGGGCGGGGAGGCCTCACCTGGAGGGAAAGGGGCTGGAAATCCTCCTAAATAAGGTTGGGGAGGTTCAAGCCCTTAGCTGGAAAAATAAGAATGAGAACACATATCTGCATGCAGCTGGGGAAGCAGGCAGGAGCTCACCCACCTAAACACCAGGCACAGAAGGCACCTGCCTCCTTGCCCCTCCTGCTCTCCACTTCTGAAACCCAGCCTCAAGACTCATCTTCGTTACTCTCACAACAGGTGAGGCTGGGACTGGATCAAAGGCTATTTCTTCCAAGAAAATGTATTGCTGAACACACAAAAACCAAAACACAGAACATCTCAGGGTGACATTCTGGACTTAGGAAATGGGAGCCCTGTTAAGGCCAGAGGGCCCTTCCTGCTGCCACTACCAGAAGTTGGGCTGGTCCCAACCCAGCCACAGGGTCACAAATAGTAAATATGTCCAGAGCACTTTCCAACATCATGGTGCCACCGGCTCACAGAAGGAAGGCTTCTGGGCCACCTGACCCAGCCCCTCCAGCAGGGACACTGGGGCCCCCAGAAACTGGCGTGGCCCTCGCACAAGTCTCCAGCACTGTCCTTCTTACCCATCGCCCAGGCGAGGCACTTAACCCCCGTGAGCTGCTGTTTATCCATCAGTAAAATGGATAGAATAATATCAATCTCACCAGGGTGTTATTTAGATTTATTTATTAATGCTGGCAATATACTCAGAGCCCTCAAGATTAAAGCAATAGATCATCAGGAAATATTATGGCATCCTGTTGCCATAGCAATGGTTCAATTCTTCCGGCTCCTCCTTGAGCCCTGCTGCAGCATCAGGCTCAGAGGGTCTGGGGAGCAGAGCTGCACAAACCAGGGCATTAACACTAACAACAGTGATAATTAAATTACACAGAGAGGAAGCCCATGAAATATGTATGGGAGAGAAATGGATTTGATTCATTTAGGCAAATGGGCATGTTTTCCCATTAGAAATGGCTCCCCGGAGCCTGTGGCTGGCTCTCTGCAGCACTCATTTCTTTAGATAAAGCAGGGGATTAGGGGGTTCTGGAAGATGCCTAAGTCAGGGGCAGAAGTGGGGCAGAGATCCAAATTCTGTGCAACCTTCCTGAAAACACAGCCCCTGCCCCAGGACCAGGGGGGTGGGGCTCTTACTGCAGAAAGAGCCAGGGTCTGGCCCTCACCCAGCACTCATGAGCAGCTTCCACAACTCCCTAGCTGTCTCTTCTGTAAAACAGGGTGACAGTGGGGGTGACCTGGGACTGTTGTGATAAGGAAAGAGGCAGCCACTCCTCCAATGGTGACCCCTGAAGGAGTGGGGCTGTCTGTGCTGAGGAGATGCCCGGTCTCAGAGCCAAGGCAGGAAAGCTGTCTGCCTGCCATTGGCCATCCAACACACCGTCCAGCGAAAGCATACAGCAGCCTCGTGACACAGAGGCATCAAAGAGGCCCGTGACGCAGAGGCATCAAAGCTAGGTGCATCTCCCAGTCTTCTTCACCCGTTCCTTGCCCTCACCCTCCCAGGCTAGCCCAGCCCAGGCCACCCTTCTGGGCAGCCATGTCCACCCTGAGTGGCCCTGCCTCTGCAAAGGCCTTGGGGACAGGGACCCAGCCTCGTGTGGCTGCTCCCTTCCTGTCCAGGATGGAGTGAGCCTCGGCCACAACTTTCTGATCCCAGAGACAGATGTCACTGTCCTGTTGGGAGCTGCTACAGCCTTGGCCAGGAGCCTGAAGTAAGCCTGATGCCAGAGGCCTGGGCCCCTGAAGGGAAGGGCTGGGAGTCAGACACATGCAGGTCTTCGGAGATGCAGTTATTTCCCCACCAGCTCTGGGAAGACAGCGCCACAGCCCCACTAAGTCTGCCCTCTATAGACAGCCTTCCCTGGGATGGGTCAGTTCAGACCAGGAGGGTCAGGCTAGGAGCACGGGGGCCCAGGCCCACTCCCAGAGGCTTCTCTCCCCAGCAAGGCCACCACCCACTGCACCTCCACTCACGCAACTGGAAAGGGCTGACTGTGCCTTGGGCCCGCCGCCCTCCTTTCTTGGTTACAGTCTCCTCGCAGAGGCTCCACTGTCCAAAAAGATCTCAGGAAAGGCCCCTCCAGCACCTGAGGTTCATGCCATGGAGTGAATTCGAATCCCCATGGTAACTGCGAGAACGAGCAGTGCTCAGTGTGCACTCTACCCCAAGACAGCCCCCGAGGCAGTGCTGTTACCACGCCCGCTTTACAGGTGAAGAAACTGAGGCTCAGTGAGCCAGTCACCACACACAGTCAGAGGGCACCAGCCGGACAGGACTCAGATCCAGCTCGGGCCCCTCTCCCAGGAAGATTCGTGTACATCACTGACAGAGGACTCCATCCTTCGGTAAATCCCAGGCCCGTGCTTGTGTGTGCTGGGGTGGACACCCTGACTCAGTCGCTTGCTGCATCCCTCAGCTGCTCAGCCCAGGCAACATCCCCAGCCCCTCGGGGGTTTTACAGGTCCTCTGCCATCTGTGTGTGCCTGTAATGACCAGGCGGAAACAGCTCTTGAGGACCAAGACAACATGCCAGCACACAGCTCCTAAGGAGCCTGGGTCTCACTGACCTACACAGCCAGGCCCATGAATACTCACCCATGTGGCCAGGGAAGGTTGGGGGTGCCTCCCCATGGGGCCAGCTGGGCTACCACCAAGCTCTGAGGTTGACAAGGGGCACCCTGACCCGGGAAGTCGCTGCCTGGGTCTGGTTCTGACATCATCCTGGGCGGCTGCCAACTCTTCTCATGGCTGGGCCCCTCCAGACCAGGAGCTTCTCATAGGCAGGGATGGAGCCTCCATTCACCCGAGGCCTGACTCTGCCACCCGCACTCCCTGCAGGGGTTGAACCAGCTCTCTGATTCCAAGGCCCAGCCTCTCTCTTCCCGCCTTGGAGAGGTTCAGAAGGACTGACAGCCCCCTTCCACTAAGGCCCCCGGCCCAGACCCGTCTCCCGTGGCTCAGGGTTAGTGAGCAGAAATGGCCAAGGCCTTGCTCTCAGGCACTCTAGCCACTCAGCAGCACTCCTCACCCTTGCCACGGACCAGGCACTGTTCTGGGCATGGAGGAGACTCGGGTAACGAAACAAACCAAAACCCCAGCCCTAGAGAGGCTCACATTCTAGCGAGGGAAAGAAAAGACCCCATCTCCATGGGACATCACTGAGCACTGTGGCAAGAGGATGAGGCAGGGCAGGGGGCAGTGCTGGGATGACAGGGAGACGGTAGCGTGTGCCAAGGCCCTGTGGCACAGCCTGCCTGAAGTGTCCAGGTAAACGAAGAGCACCTGGGCTGGGCCCCAGGGGCCCTGGTGGGGGCCTAGTACCTGCCAGGTCCTTCATAGCCACCATATCCCTGGAGCCCCACAGTCATCCGACGAGGGTTAGCCCTGTTTTGCTGTTGAGGAATCTGAGGCCCAGAGATCTTCAGTGGCTTTCTAAAGGTCACCTACAGTGTGTGACTTGATCCCAGTCCACCTGGTTTCAAAGCCTGTGTGTGTCCACCTGCCCCCACCATAACGCTGTGGGTCCCGCCCCCCACCTGCCCCCACCATAACGCTGTGGGTCCCAACCCCCACCTGCCCCCACCAAAACGCTGTGGGTCCCGCCCCCCACCTGCCCCCACCATAACGCTGTGGGTCCCAACCCCCACCTGCCCCCACCAAAACGCTGTGGGTCCCGCCCCCCACCTCCCCCCACCATAAC
>NC_045444.1:10569258-10629201 GCF_002776525.5 Piliocolobus tephrosceles | reverse complement strand
GAGTGGATGAATGAACACTGAGATGCACCTGGGTGCGGTGGCCTCCTTAGCCCTGCTGACAGGGGAGATGGTCTGCCTGGGCAGGGGACTGGCCCGGGCTCTCTTCAGAGCAGGTGGCACCACTCACAGGGGCCATGGCTGGGAATGTGTCCACTGCTGCCAGGCAGCCTCAGCCAAGCCCACGGGAAGCAGCACAGTGGCCTCTGGTCAGTGTCCCTTTGCCAGCTCCAGGCCTAGGGTGGGCATTGTGGGTGAGCAGCAGGGGCCATACCCCACACAAAGGTGCCTCCCCACACCTGGACTGATGGTCCCTGAAGGGTGGTAGCAGGGAAAGACACCAGGACCCCGAGTGCTCCTGTCCCTCTCTCCAGCCTCCCCATCTCCTGCCTTCACCCTGAGAGTCCCAGCCACACTGGGCTCCCACTGGTTTCCTGCAGGGAGCCTCTCGGCCAGGGCCCGGGCAGGGTGTCCCTCCACCTAGAAGGTTCTACATGGCCACTCCTGAGGCTCATCTCAGGCACTGGCTTCCCCTGGCGGCCTCCCTGACCCGAGGGCTCTGTCAGGTCCCTCTGGGCTTCCCCTCTCATCACCCCGCCCACAATGGGATGGCTGCTTGTCAAGGCTGCAAGGCTCACTGCAGATGTTGTCCCGGGAATAGCCGCAGACAGCTCATCCTGCCGCCCTCTGTCTCCAGAAAGCCACCAGAAAGCGTCTGGGGATGGAACCAAGCCGCCTCTGCTCGTCTCCGGCAACGTGTTGGCTTTTTCCGAGAGTGCTGCAAATCCATTTCCCTGACAGTGATGGGAATGGGTATTGTCAGCGGTGGGAGGGCACATTATGAATGATTCCACTTGAGTCCATTTTTAAAAGGAGGAAATCAATATGCGCTTCCCGGCAGCGTCCGCTCCCCTCCCTTGACCTCTCTGCTCAGCCACCAGCTGCTCCCTGCCGCCACCCTCTCTCCTCCTTCCTTCCCAGAAGGGGCCCTTTCTGGGAACTGCCGCCAAAGCCTCAGGGAAATTGGGCTTCTCTTCCGGGGAAGCTGCTGGGTGCAGGTCCGAGGGTGGAAGAAGCGGATCTCCCAGGAGGGTCTGTGCTGGAGGAACTCCCAGGACTCTACATGCATGAGCCTTGCCTGCCTTGCGTTGACCCTAACCAGCATTCACACACGTTGTCTGCAAAACTCATGGGAACACCAAGATGGCAGGCTTAGGATCTGCCCTAGAATCGACCTGAGGGGCAAGGAAATAACCTCAGAGACGAAGCAACACCCACGGATACACAGCTCAAAGGTGGCAAAACCTGGATGCTGAGCCGGGCTGCAGCTGACTGCTCCAGGAACCAGTCGTAGGGCCACACCACCCACGTTCAAACTCAGCTCTATCACCTACCAGCTGTGTGATCCCGGACAAGTCAATGTTTGCAAACCTCCATGCACTCGCCTTTAGAACAAGACAAGCCTGGCCAGGCGCGGTAGCTCATGATGGTAATCCCTGAGCACTTTGGGAGGCCGAGGAGGGTGGATCACTTGAGGTCAGGAGTTCGAGACCAGCCTGGCCAACATGTTGAAAGCTCATCTCTACTAAAAATACAAAAATTAGCCGGGTGTGGTGGCACATGCCTATAATCCCAGCTACTCGGGAGACTGAGGCAGGAGAATCGCTTGAACACAGGAGGTGGAGGTTGCAGTGAGCTGAGATCATGCTGCTGCACTCCAGCCTGGGCTCAGAATGAGACTCCATCTCAAAAAAAAAAAAAAAGAAAAGAAAAGAAAAGAAAAAAGAACAAGACAAGGCTAACACAACCTACATGCGGCAATGTGAGCCCGTCCAGAAAGAGCCCAGCCAGCACCAGCCCGTTTCTTTCCCTGGCTGGCCTCCCAGGGACCTCAGTGTGCTCTTCAGAGACGGCTGCAAACTTTGTTCAAAGGTGTCCAGGGGGCAACCCAGCTACGCCCCTGCCGGGAAGCCTGCAGCCTCAATGATAGCAGCAGGATGGTCTTTTTGGCCTCAGGCTAAGATTGAAAATGAGTGTTCAATAAAAATTCTCTTTAACTTGGAATCAACCCAAATGTCCATCAGTGACAGACTGGATTAAGAAAATGTGGCACATATACACCATGGAATACTATGCAGCCATAAAAAACGATGAGTTTGCGTCCTTTGTAGGGACATGGATGCAGCTGGAAACCATCATTCTTAGCAAACTATCACAAGAAGAGAAAACCAAACACCGCATGTTCTCACTCATAGGTGGGAACTGAACAATGAGCTCACTTGGACTCGGGAAGGGGAACATCACACAATGGGGCCTATCATGGGGAGCGGGGAGGGGGGAGGGATTGCATTGGGGAGTTATATCTGATATAAATGATGAATTGATGGGTGCTGACGAGTTGATGGGTGCAGCACACCAACATGGCACATGTATACATATGTAACAAACCTGCACGTTATGCACATGTACCCTAGAACTTAAAGTATAATAAAAAAAATAAAAATAAAAAATTCTCTTTATTAACTCTCCCTCACCCCAAAGTCGGACCATTTGTTTTTCTGTTCTGCTTTAGAAACATTTCCACAAATCCAGTCTCTGGAAGCAATTGTGACTCAACAAGGAAGATACCAACAAGGCAAGCAATCTGCCTCCCAGCTGTGGCACCAGCCAACTGGCTCTGTGACCTGAGACTCCATCCTTCCGGCTCTGGGCCTCAGTTTTCCCTTCTGTAAAGGGTTGCACCACATGAATCACCAGGACTCCTCTAGCCAGGAGCAGCTCCTTCTTTCTGAAACAAGAGGCAGTTTCCACAGGGCCTGTGTCAGTCGGGATCAGCTTTCCTGCCCTGAAACAGTCAGCAACCTCATTGTAGTGACTCAATCAGAGATACCGTCTACGCCATACCATCCTGAGCATGCCCGATCTCGTGTGATCTCGGAAGCTAAACGGGGTCATGCCTGATCAGTACTTGGATGGGAGACCACCCGGGCATACTGGGTGCTGTAGGCTTTTGTAAAAAATAAAAGTAGAAAAGCAATCAGAGATGCAGTATCACTCACACTGAATCCCACAGGAAGGGCAGGGCTCCCCTACGTGTTCCCTCATGCCAAGGCTAGAGTTTGGGGTCTTTCCTCTGGAATCTGGCTGCTTAGTAGAAGAGGCAGAAAGAATTTTGAGAGGACTCACATTAGAAATTAAGTGCCCAGCCTAGAGGCCACCCTCAACTCATCACTTCTGCTACCATCAAAGCCAGAACCATTTACTCTGCCCCATCCAGCCACTGGGAAGTCAGGATGAGTCCCCTTCCACATCCCCAAAAGTGGAGACCTGGGAATATCAGCAAACAGCCCAGTGACCACCACCCGCCCTGGCCAAATCAGCCACCCTCAAGCTTCCCACAGCGGAGTTTTGGTAGGGGGCTGCCTGGTGGTGAGAGAGGAAGGGAGCAGGTGGGTGCCACCTGGCCCTTGCACCACCTCCCTCTGAGCCCTGGCAGAGAAGAGGAGGAGGCCCAAGCCAGACGGGCTCTCTGTGGGAGCTCTGCAGGCCTGAGGGACTGGGAGCAGATAGTGCCACTGCCAGGCAGAGGGGCCAGTCTCTGCTGCACAAATCCAGCGCTCATCTGAGGACACAGAGTGATCCCTGCATCCGAGTGTCCTCACGCGAGCGCCATGCACGGGGCAGCTTCGTGGGAAGACAGAGCAGGAAACAGACAGTCCTAGGGAGCTTTGGGCATCCCAAAAATGCAGTCATGTGGAGAGGGAAGGGTCAGAGGAGGGGAGGCAAGGAAGAGAACTGGAGAGTCACTGACGGTCATGCAGCTTCATGCTCACACCAGGGCCTGCCAGGAGGAGAACTCCCCAGCACCCCAGGAACAGCCTAGAGAGGTCCTAACTGCAGAAGCAGGGGGGCTGCACAGGCACAGGAGGGTAGACTCTGGGGAGTTAGGGTGGCCACCCTGGGGTGCCAGCCTCAGCCAAAAGCAAATGTCTGCCCAAGGCTCCCAGAGAGTATTCAGTCATTCCTCACTCATCTCATGAACTAGAGTCAGGCACCAACAGTATCCAACCCTGCCCCCAGATGGCCACTGGATGAGGCATTGGGAGCCCACCCTGCACCCACTTCCCCTCTGCCGTCCTGTATTTCCCTGAACTCTCCAGCACCAGACCTCGGATGAAGCCCCATGCGGAGCTGCCGAACGCCAGGCAGGCAAGACATCGCGCCCCCGGCAGGAGTGTCAGAGGCGTGTGAACCAGAGGGCTGGGTAAAATAAGATCGAGATCTACTGGGCTGCATTCCAAGTCATTCTCAGGCGTTCTAAGTCACAGGATGAGATAGGAGGTCAGCACAAAATCCAGGTCATAAAGACCTTGCTGATAAAACAGCCTGCAGTAAAGAAGCTAGCCAAAACCCACCAAAATCAAGATGGTGACGAGAGTGACTCTGGTCATCCTCACTGCTACACTCCCACCAGTGCCATGACAGTTTACAGATGCCATGGCACTGCCAGGAGGTTACCCTGTATGGTTTAAAAAGGGGAGGCGTGAATAATCCACCCCTTGTTTAGCATATCATCAAGAAATAACTATAAAAATGGACAAGCAGCAGCCCTCAGGGCTGCCCTGCCTATGAAGTAGCCATTCTTTATTCCTTTGCTTAGTTAATAAACTTGCTTTCACTTCACCCCAAATTCCTTCTTGGGCAAGATTCAAGAACCTTCTGTTGGGGTCTGGATCGGGACCCCTTTCCAGTAACAGGAGGGTGCCAGCTAAGTCAGCAGGTTACTACTCCGACTACACATGAGAGGACACAGGGGCCACAAGAACCTTGACTCGCCCTTGCTAGCAAATCGCCCAGTAGGGCCTAGACCCAGCCAGGCCACCTCAGGAGAGAGGGGAGGGCCCGGTCCCGCCGGCAGCTACTGCACTTCTTCCTGCACTGCTTCTCTAAAGGAACCAGAGCAGGGGTGTGGGAGCGCCTGCCCGACTCCACTCCGGAAACGGAGAAAGTCCTCTGAAAAGAATCCTCCTCCTGACTTGGGTTTGCCCCCAGGTCTAACTCCTGAGCATCTTCCTCTACACCCCCAGGGCCCACCTACCCCACTAGGATAACTTCTGCTTTTTACAAAGCAAAATTCCAAGGACAGTGCATGCTTTTGTAGCCTGCTTTGTTGTATTAATTCATAGGTTCAGTAAAGCTTTCCCTGGCTGTCTCGCCTTCATTCTCATCAGCTGCCCACATCACACACTGGTTCCCAAGGGCAAAAAGAAAAGAAAAAAGTAAGCAATGCACAAACTCACTGGAAGGAAAGGAAAAATGTAAATAACTCGTAAACTCACTGTTCCCACATTGGTCTAGTGCTTCCTCCAGACTTGTTTCTCTGCATAACTTCTGTTTGTTTACAAAGCAAAATTGCAAGAAGGGCCCCATTTTGTAGCCTGCTCTTTGTACTTAAACTTCTAGGATGAGCATTTTATTATGTGGATTCGTATGTTTAGTAAACCTTTGAATGGCTGAGGGATATTCATTCTAGTCACTCCACAATTTAGATAGCCATTCCCCTAAAATGGACCTTAAGTAGTGGCCAATTTGGGGGCCACATAAATAAAGCCTCAGGGCCTCTCTGGGGAGGAACCATAGTTTGCAGGTTCAAGGGCACCCCAGGGGCCTTCCCCTCAAAGCCCCGCCTCAGCTTGGCCTGCTGCCTTTTCTGCCTTTTCCGGATGAGACCCAGGAATCCCACCTCCAGTTCCTTCTTGCTCCCTAGAGCAAACTGCCTTCAGGAGGTGCTTTCCCCACCCCCAGCCTCAGCCTCAGCCTCAGCTCCCGCTCTGTGCTCCTGGGAGGTTGGGGACTCTCGCCCTCTGTGTGAGATGGTCACTTTGTCCATGAGATGGACTGCTGCTGAGTTGGTTACTGGGTTGGGGAAAACCGAGATAAGGATTGGGGAGCGGGAAGGGGAACGCTCAAGAGAGGGCTCAAGGCCACATCTAGCAGCTCCCTGCCCAGGCCTCAGCCAGGCTGTGTCCACACACCCCTCGCCAGTGCCCACCAGCAGCGCCCAGCCACAGAAGGCCCCTCCAGACTGTGAACCCCGAGCACAGAGGAGCAGGGAATGTCAGGGAAATTCAAGAGACAGAAAAACAGCAAAGATCACAGACAGCAGGAAGAGCACTGGGAAGATAATGAGAGGGGCTGAGTGTCTGGCTGGAAGGGCCCCCGGTGCCACCCTGTGATGGCTGAACTGACCAAGAGGGCAGTGGCGTCCCCTGGGACTCACCAGGCCTCTGACTGGGATGGAGCTGCCACCACTGTGGGCCTGGCTGGCCCTGCCTATGCTGAGAGGCGCAGGTGGCCTTTTCCGAACCACACCCCAGGGTGCAGGGGCAGCGAGACAGGAGCTGCTTGGAGACAGGTCAACGCATGGCCCGGCCCGTGGTCCAACCCTGGGAGGTGGCGCTCCTCGGTGGCCTCTCCCCATCTCTGTGCCTCTGAAGCTGCTCCCACTCCTGCCACCACAGCCTCTGTTTCCAGCTCCCCAGGCTCCGCTTCCTGGAACCTGCCTGGCCCAGCCAGGAGCAGCCCCAGCAGCAGCCTGGGCAGTGGCCATGCTCAGATGAGTGATATAGTCATGACAGGTGTGCCAGGCTGAGGCCGTGGGCCCCGAGGGCCAGCACCAAGGGCTGAGGACACGCACAGCTGCCCGCCAAAAGGCTGCCCAGCCAGATGGGCTGTGCTCCAGGGTAGGCAGGCAGGGCAGGGCCAGGCAGGCAGGGCAGGGCCCAGCAGGCCCCATGACTGTGCGCTGGCTCCACACAGCTGAACAAGCTCTTGAGGCCGTGGCCGTGTGGGCATCTCTGGAACTGGCCAGAGCCCAGGGAGAGGGGAAAGGCAAAGGAAGCAGGTGCTGGATGAGAACCGGTGGGGCCCACGTGCCAGCATCTGATGGGCTCCCCTGGGGCCCCTGAGTACCAGGCATGGAAGGCTGGTGGTGGGCACATCTGAGGGGTCCCGAAGAGCAGTAAAGTCCCAGTGGTCAGCAGGCTGCTGAGAGGGCTGCCGGCCACCGTGGGGTCTGCTCAGTTGCAGAGCTGCCAGCCAAGGCCACCTCCCCAGACAGCCGACATCCAAGGGCCTTCTTCACCCACCAGGGGAAGCCTCTGTGAGCCACTCTGCCCACTGCTCCCTGGCCATCAGCCAAGGCTAAAATTGGTCTACTTGGCGTCCCAACTTACCCCTTCCCACCCCTGCTTGATGCCAAGATAATTCCCTAAAAGTCGTCCTGCCCAGTACACCCTCTCAGAATCTGCTTCCTGGAGCTGCTGTGTGACCATCACCATCGGGTCCCAGGGATGTGGCAGGGCTGCTGCCCAGCCTCCCCTCTCCCCTTCTGACCTCAGCTGCCCTCTTCCTCCACCAGGACTTCTGCAGCTCCCCAGGGACTCTGTGCCCATGGCCGTCTGGGTGGGGCCCGCTCTTTGTTCACCAGGGCCATCCTCCCGTGGCCTGCCTCCCTGAAGCCTCTGCTCGCTGTGCTGCACTGACTCGAGGCCGGCCAGGAGTCCCCTCTGCACGGCGCCTCTGAGTTTGCTCCCTTGAGCCAGGGCAGGACCACTGTGACTTGGAACAAAGCTTGCCAGGAGCCGCTGACAGTTGCTAGTGGCTTCGATTTTGAATTCATGGGGCTACTCCAGCTTGGGGGTTTCTCACTGGTGAGACTCAGAAGTGGGACAACCAAGGACCCAGCTGGAGTGTCATTCTTGGCTGTCCCCATGATGGGACCCCAACCTCATAGGAAGGAAGCCACAAAGGACAGAAATTTCACAAAGGAAGTGAAGGGTCACTGGACAGAGTGGAGGTGGCCCCAAACTGCCCTCTTGGGGAAGGTGCAGGGTCCAGCCTGGGACAAGCGTGCACAGCCTACCTCGCTGCGACATGGGGAGAGCCGTTTTGGGGGGCAACCAGGCAGGAGCACCCAGGCGTGCGGCCAGGCAAGCTCACAGCTGCCGCCACACATGCAGCTGTGGTCAGCATGAACACGCCAAGTGTCCTGGTCAGCTCGGGCTGCCAGAACAAAGTGCCACACACCAGGTGGCTTAAACACCCCAGCTTTGTTGTCTCACAGCTCTAGAGGCTGGGAGTCCAAAATCAAGGTGCCCTCTGAGGGGCGTGAGGGAAGGCTCTGTCCCCAGCCTCTCCCTGTGTCTTGCAGATGTCCTGTGACTTCGCGTCACCTCCCTGTGTGTGTCCTCATCTCCTCTTGTGAAGACTCCAGTGGCTGGATTAGGGTTCATTTAACCTTGACTACCTCTGTAAGGACCCTGGGTCCAAATAAGGTCACTTTCTGAGTTCCTGGGGGTGAGGACTTTAGTATAGGAGTTTTGGGGGACAAGCACAAGTCAGCCCACACCACCAAGGGCTGGCTGACACGTGTGCCTCACCATACCAAGCAAGGTGTGGCCAACAAGGTAGAAAGCCTGCTGGGGGCTCCTGCTCATCCTCAGGGCTACTGGCCACCAGCTCCACATGGCTCCCCGGGAGGCAGCAGCGGAGGAGAGACTGCAGCCCTGCTGTCAGTCGTCAGCTCACTCCCTGCCTGCTTTGGGCTCTAAAATAATACATTGATTTTTGAGCCAAGGCTAACTTTAGTTACCAGTGATGCTGCTAACAGGGGAAAAATAAGTCATCGTCATTAGAATTGAATCTAAATGAATGAGCTAGCCTGTGTCTCACTGGGATTCAGGCTGCTGCTTTTTTTTTTTTTTTTTTTTTTTTTTTTTTTATTGTCACAGTTTGCTGACATGGTTCTTTCTAACTTGAAGCAGCCTGAAAGAAACCCTTTACCAAACATGACACATTACCATTTGGGAAATATTAAAGGAATTGATTATTCTGCTTATCTGCTGCTATTTTACAAACCATCCCAAGATGCAGTGGCTTAAAACACACCATATGATCATATCTCACTGTCCAGGGGGTCAGAGTTGGAGCAGGACTCAGCTGGGCGATTCTTCTGCTCGGTGTGATGTGACGTTGGGCGATGGAGGTCGTTCTGTGGGGCTCAGCCTGCAGCACAGCTGACCTGGAGGTCCAGAACATGCCCACTCTCATACCCGGCACATGGGTGGGGATGGCGGCCCCCATCCCCACCTGGTGATCTCAGGTCTCTCTACAGAGCAGTCGAGCTTCTGACACAGTGACTCAGGGCCCCAGGAGCCAGTGGTCCAGACAGAAGTGCTGGGAGCCCAGGCCCAAGCCTGACCCCAGAGACAGGGAAAGGCTGAGGCCCCTTCGTTGTGGGGAGAGCATTTTGGAGAGGAATAGAGGGAATCACAGTGGACAGGCAGGGGTCCTGCCCCCTAAGGTTTGGAGCCAAGGTGCTTGGCTTGCAAACCACCCCAGACTCTGAGGAGATTTGACACAATGCTCACTCACACACAGGCACACACGCACGCACTCCGTCACACACACACCCACTCATGCTCACGCCTCGCACTCCAACTTGCCCCGTGCATGGGCTCTCTCTCATATGCAGGTGTCCACACTCACACCTATACCTCACGCCCACACTCATACACACACACAATCACATTCACACACTCACACACCTACTTGTGCAACATGAAGTGGCAGACCCCTGCAGGACAGTCAGGAAGCGCGTGGAGAGCAGCTGTGTACCCGGGAGTGGTTAGTGGATGGCCTCTGCGGACCAGGCTGCGCTGCACACTGGGAGGCGGCACGGGGTGGCAGGGGACAGAGATGGGCACCAGGAGACGATCACCAGGAGGCAGTGCCAGTCCAGGTGCCCACAGCCCCTGCTCTTCAGGATTTGGCTTCACAATGTATGGACATGAAGCCACCAGCACCAGACGCACACACTGACACCCGCAGGACATCCATCCAGCAAAGGGTCTTGTTTAGCCCTACGGTGGGTTTGTTGTTTGCTTGTTAATTACTTATCAACATATGAAATTCAGTAAATACCACATAAAATGAGGGAGGTTTCTGACTTCTCTTGAAAAACTAGAAGACCAAAAGGCCGGGCGCAGTGGCTCATGCCTGTAATCCTAGCCCTTTAGGAGGCCAAGGTGGGCAGACGACCTGAGATCAGGAGTTTGAGACCAGCCTGACCAACATAGAGAAACCCCATCTCTACTAAAAAGAAAAAAAAAAAAAAAATTAGCCAGGCATGGTGGCGCAGGCCTGTAATCCCAGCTGCTCGGAAGGCTCAAGCTGAGAATCGCTTGAACCCAGGAGGCAGAGGTTGCGGTGAGCTGAGATCACGCCATTGCACTCCAGCCTGGGCAACAAGAGCGAAACTCTAGCTCAAAAAAAAAACAAAAGAAAGAAAAACTAAAAGACCTAGGAACTCACGTGATGCTGGCCTGAAGGCTGGGCCTGCCCAGCCACCCCCACGTCAGCCAGCCCCAGCCCCCGGCTGCCTTTTCCAGCCCACCCATGCCTGCAGCAAATGACCTCCACGTCATACAACATCAGCTCCTGGAAGTCATCTGCCTCAACCCTCATTTCCTGCCACTGAGCTCCGAGCTCCCTGGGCAGGGCCGGGGGCGCCTGCCCAGCACCCCTCCCATCCTCCACTCTCCCCTCCTCAGGGCCCCGCCTGGCCTCAGGCCCTACAAAGCCCCGGGGACTTGACCAAGGGGACTAAAACCCAGGTTCTCCAGACTCCGAGAACTGGCTCAGCTGATGGACACGGGTCTGCCCGGGACCAGGCTGATGCCAGGCTCTCCATTTCCTATAGGTCCTGGGGGGCTGCGTCATGCTCTGAGGATGGGGCCCCAACTCCTGGCACTCCTGCCTCCCACCCTCACCCCTCCACACCCCTCCCTGGTGCAACACACCACTTACACAGGCCTCACCTACGGCCAGTGTTCAGTTCAACCCAGAGGACCCAGGCCCCACCTTCCACGTGAATAAAGGAACTTCCAAACTCCCGGTCAGAGCCAACGGGATCGAGTGACGATGGCTACCCTCGGCTGTAGTGAGGACAAAAGGCAACAACGTGGCCACGATCTGACACCTAGTAGGTGCTTAGGAGATGAGAGCTACTGGCATTATCATCATCAAAGAAAACCTCACATCCTCTCCATACTAAATTTGGCTGACAATGTACGGTGGAAGATATTCGTTAGTTCCACCATATGTCCTAATTGGAACCATAGCCTGAGCCACCACCACTTGCCAGAAGCCAAAAAAAAAAAAAAAAAAATTGTTTTTCCTTGACTCGCTGCAGACTGGCACAGTTGCCAGGCACATGTCTTCCCTGTGACTCCAGGATTTCTCCCCAACTGCTTGCACGGGTCTTCATCTCAGCAATCAGCCCACAGCCCAGGACTCACGGGGATGCCCCTGAAACCCAGCAGCAATGAGGCACTAGCAGTGATATTTCAGATGCTGCACCCCCAGTACTTCATTGAACAAGTATTTGGGGTGCAGCTGCCATGCATGTGAGTTCTGGGCAGGTGAGGAGCCAGCCCCGGGCAGTTCTGTGCAGAGGGGAGGGCTGGCGCCCAAGTGCACACAGACAGCTCCACATCAGAGGACCAACATGACAGACCACAGGGGCTCCTGCAATGGGGAACTGCCAGGATGGCCCAGAAGCGGCACCATCTGCCAGCCATGCATGGAGGACGCCATGCTGGGGGCAGTACCCTGCCTCCACCACCTCGGAAATGGGAGCCAGTTGCTCCATGGGTCATAGTCTATAAAAAGAGGGCCATGTATGCCCGAATGCTGAAGAAGCAGACCAGCAATAATCGAGTCATTTATATACAGCACAATGCTGTATATAAATTGCATGAGTGCCGCTGACGCTGAGGAGAGTGCCCAGGACGCTGCTTCAGATCTTCCCTGCCTTGCCCACCTCTTGCTGCACTCCGTGTGTGGTCTCTAACCAACTCCACACAGATGAGAATGAAGTGCCTCGCCCCCTGCCCTCACCCTCGCCTCTCCCTACCACTGAGCTTCTCTGTTAACAACCCTGTGGAGCCCCAGGCATCTGCACATGTGTGCAGCCCAGAGAAACAGTGGGTTAACACCCTACAGGACAGACCTTTACCTGGGGGCACACGGGACCAGTGGGCAATTGTCTCCTCCCTTCTCTCCTTCTCCCTGCCCTGAGGCCTGGGTGGAGCTTCTCAGGGGCTGCAGCTCAGTGGGTCACCCTCCTGTGGGCTCTTGCTCCATCCTGGCTCACTCCCTGCCCCTCACTCCTGCTCCCTGGACTTGCACCCACCAAGGACACCATCCTTGGCACAGAGACACCACGCAGCATCACCCATCCAGGACATCCTCACTGGGAAGGTCTTCAAGTCACCTTGCTCAGTCCCAGACCTCTCTTTTCATTTTATGGATGAAGAAATAAGGCTGTAAGGGAGGAAAAAAATATATTTTCTTCCCCCACTGATAGGTTCCTGGCTAAGGCCCCTGTAATAAAAGACAGATCAGCAAGAGAAAAGCACAGATTAATATAAGTTTTATCTGACACGGGAGCCTTCGTAAGGAAAGGAAGACTCAAGCAGGGAAGCCTGTGTACTTTTTGCTAGGTCTGATGAAGTGGGTGGTCATGGAGGAGTGTAATCTATGGCAATAACCTGGGGGAGGTCAGCAAGGCCGGTCTGTTTAGTTTCTTCTCTGTCACCCTGTGTCTTCAGAGATAGAGACGTTCCTTTCCTCTAGGTATAAAGAGGGTATCTCTTCAGTGAGGGGCTTGTGACTTACCTCAGGAAGGTCAGAACATCCTCGGTTTTATGACCTGCTTTAGGGGAGAAAGGTGTCGAGGGAGTCGAGGGACCTTCCTGCTTCTACTGCTTCCTCAAACGCCAAGGTTTCACACTTCAGGGTAGCATATCCTGAACCCCATCAAGACCCACAGTGGAAAAGGGAGCCAGTTGTCCTAGCAGAGCTAGGAGCAAAGTCACATCTGGGTCTCTTAAGTCAACTCTCCTTGCCTTTCACCCCACTGTCTCGTCTCCTGC
Source organism: Piliocolobus tephrosceles (assembly GCF_002776525.5). Lineage (NCBI taxonomy): Eukaryota > Metazoa > Chordata > Mammalia > Primates > Cercopithecidae > Piliocolobus > Piliocolobus tephrosceles. The sequence continues at coordinate 10,616,206 of NC_045444.1, read as the reverse complement.
TACCTCATACGTTTACCTGTGACGGGGCCAAGGAAGAGAGTACTGGAACAAAGGCGATGGTGTTCAATGGAGATAGTTCAGGACCTGCTTCCCCTGCTCCTCTCACTAAGTTCACTTGGGGCCTGGGAAATTGTGCAAGACACAAGCTACCAAAGCGGGTCTCTGAGAAAGGTAGAAGAAATTAAACTGGTTTGGGACTCCAGGACTGAAGAACTGCACAGTGGCAGGGGGTCTTGCATCTGCCACCCAACAGGAGACAGCCACCCAGGCTCAGCGTTTCCCAATCCCAACCTAGCAACAGAAGGCAGCCCAGGTGGGCTACACCTCCCCCAGACTCAGTGGGAGTCCCGCATACACACACACACACGCACGTGTGTGCATATCAGGCAAGCCTGACACCAATAGCAAGACTGATGGATTAGAAGACCCATCAGAATAAGTGGCAAAGGAGATGCTCTGCTTCCTCATGAGCCTGAGACTTCCCTTTTTCCCTGAGAGATGCCAGGGCAGGTGGCAGGCAGAGCCAGCATGAGAGGCTACCGTAGGCAGCTTAGTCCACAAAAGCTCTTCTTCCTTCCCTAACCAGCAACAACTGGGCAGGCCCGTGAGGGGCCCAGATGCAGCAAGTGGCCGAGTCTAGAGGCCTTTTGGTCCGAGACTCTCCACCCCAACCCAGAGACACCCGGAAATCCAGAGGGCACCAGTAGAGTGGTGGTGTCACTCCTCCCTCCCCAAAGAAACACTGGGTAACCCAACCTAGAGAAACTTCTTCCACCCCACAGGCAGCATCAGCAGAGACCAGTGGGAGCCTCAGCAGAGCCACATAAACCAGGCAGACGAAAGTCACAGCACAAAGGCTCTGAAGAGACATTCGAACCACAACTGATAGAAGTAGACTGCATGCCAAACCTAAATAGCATGACTGCATGCTAAAATAAAAGATTTATATAAGACCCAGAGTCTCCTAATGTGTCATAGAAAAAATGTCCAAGATACAATAAAAAATCATCTATCATACCAAGAACCAAAAGAAAATCACAACTTGAGTGAGAAGAGACAATTAACACCAACACTATGATGAATCAGATGTTGGAATTATCTGACAAGGATTTTAAAACAGACATTATAAAAATGCTTCAGGCCAGGCCACTGTGGCTCATGCCTGTATTTCCAGCACTTTGGGAGGCTGAGGCAGGGGGATCACTTGAGGTCCAGAGTTCAAGACCAGCCTGGGAAACCTGACAAAACCCCACCTCTACAAAAAATACAAAAGTTAGCTGGGTGTGGTGGCACACACCTTGGAGGCCCAGTTACTGAGGAGGCTGATGTGGATCACTTGGGTCCAGGAGGCAGAGGCTGCAGTGAGCCAAGATCACATCACTGTACTCCAGCCTGAACTACAGAGTGAGACTGTCTCAAAAATAAAAATGCTTCTGTCTGCTGGGCACGGGGGCTCATGCCTGTAATGCCAGGACTTTGGGAGGCCAAGGCGGGCAGATCTTGAAGTCAGGAGTTCAAGACCAGCCTGGCCAACATGGTGAAGCCCCGTCTCTACTAAAAATACCAAAATTAGCCGGGCATGGTGGCACGCGCCTGTAGTACCAGCTACTCAGGAAGCTGAGGCGGGAGAATTGCTTGAATCTGGGAGGCAGAGGTTGCAGTGAGCCAAGATCACACCACTGCACTCCAGCTTGGGGGACAAAGCATGACTCTGTATCAAAAAAAATAAAATGCTTCTGCCTATAATCCCAGCACTTTGGGAGGCTCAGGCGGGTGGATGACCTAAGTCATAAGTTCAAGACCAGCCTGGCCAACATGGTGAAACTCCATCTCTACTAAAAATACAAAAATTAGGCAGGCGTGGTGGCGTGTGCCGTGTGCCTGTAGTCCCAGCTATTTGGGAAGCTGAGGCAGGAGAATCGCTTGAACCCTGGAGGCAGAGGTTGCAGTGAGCTGAGCTGAGATTGTGCTACCATACTCCAGCTTGGGGGACAGAGCGAGACTCCATCAAAATAATAATAATAATATAAATAAATAAATAAATAAATAAATAAAAAGAACCAAATGGAAATTGAAAATACGTAATAAGAAATAAAAGTAATAATGTAATAACAAATACAAATCTTTCCAGATAAGTTCAATAGTGGTATGGAGATTATAGAAGGTGGAATCAGATAAATGAAACAAAACAATAGAATTTGCTCAATCTAGACATCAGAGAGAAAAGATAAACAGAATTTCAGAAACCTATAGGTCTGTGATGAAAGATCCAACATTTATATCAGTGAAGTACCAGAGTGAGAGGAGAAAGAGTGAGGCTCCAAGAGTATTGGCTGAAAACTTCCCAAATTAGGCAACAGAGACAAATCTCCAGAGCCAAGAAGTTGAACAAAAACCAAACGGGATAAACTCAAAGAATTTCACACCAAGGCACATCTTAATCTTTTGAAAACTGAAGACAAATAAAAATGTTGAAAGCAGTGAGGAACATACCTACAAGGGAATACCAACAGAAACAACACTAGATTTTTTTATCTGAAATAAGGGAGGGTGCAAAGAGGGTACAAACAAGCACAAGTTGTTTCAAGTGTTGAAAGAAAATAAATGTCAACCATGAATTCTATATCCAAGTAAACTATACTTCAGGAATGAAGGAGAAATTAAAACATTTTTAGTAGAAGGATAACCAAAAGAACTTATTGTAATAGACCTACCATTACAGATTGGGTAAAGGAAGTTCTTCAAACAGATAAGTGATAAAAGAAGGAATTTTGGAGCACAAGGAATAAAGAAGAAAACATAGAAAGGGAAAAAATTATGGATAGCTATAAAAGACTGCCCTTTTTCTCATGGATTGTATAAATCATATTTAATGATTGAAACAAAAATTATAACACCATTTTACACCCAAGACAATTCTATTTAGTGTGGGGAAGATAAAAGGACCTAAATAAATAAGTAAGTAAGGTTTCTACACTTGCTTCAAAGTGGTAAGATGTTGACAGACATCTTACAATAGTTGATAGACTATTGTTATAAGTCACACAAGTATATTTTAATATCAAAGCAAAAACTAAAAAACTATACAGATATATTCCCAAAAAAGCACTATAAGTAAGTCAGATTGAATCCTAAAAGGTGCTCAAGTAACCTGTCCAAAGGCAACAAAAGGGAAAAAGAGGAAGTAAAACTAGAGAATACAAATAGAAAATAAAGCATTAAATGTTAAACTTAAGTATTAATATCACAATATTACCTTCAATGTAAATGTTCTAAATACTCCAACCAAAAGACAGAGATTGAGGCAGTAGTTTTTTAGAAAAATAACCAATTATATGCTGCTTACGAAAAACTCTCCTCAAATTCAATGATGTATATAGGTTGAGAGTAAAAGTACGGAGAAAGACATACCATGCAAACATTAATTTTTTAAAGGGAGTGGCTGTATTAATAACAGCTAAAGTATACCTCAGAGAAAAAGAATTTATAGAGGCAAAAAAAAAAAAAAAAAAAAAACGATATTGCATAATGAGAAAAGGATCAATCAGGCAGATACAATGATCCTAAACAAATATATACCACACAACAGAGCCTCAAAATACATAAAGCAAAAACTGATAGAGCTAAAAGGTAAAATAGATAAGGTCACAATGATAGCTGGGGACATAACATCCCCCTTTCAGCAACTGATAGAACTACTAAACAGAAAACCAGCAAAGATATAGTATTGTGAACAACATAATCAACCAACAAGATCTAATTGACATGTATAGAATACTGCATCCAAATGTAGCAGAATACACATTTTCTAAGCAGTCAAATGAAACATTCACCAAGTTAGGCCATATCCTGATCCATAAAACAAATATTAACAAGTTTAAGAAAATTGAAATAATACAGAGTGTGCTCTTTGACCATAATGAAATCAATAACAAAAACATAAGAAAATCTTTGTACACATGGAAATTAAACAACGCACTTCTAAATAATATGAGTCAAAGAGGAAGTCTCAAAGGCAATGTTAAAAATATGTTTGTGTGGCGCAGCTAAAGCAACGCTGAAAGGAAATTTTATGGCACAATTTGTATTTGTATTTATTATTTATAACACATTAGCATAATTTATATTTGTATTTATTATTTATAACATGTTAGAAATAACCTAATCAATAAACTCAAATTAATAACCCAAGTTTCTTCTGTCAAGACACTAGCAAAATAAGAGCAAAATAAACTCAAAGCAAGCACAAGGAAGGAAATAAAGAACAGAAGTCAATGAAATGAAACATAGAAAACCCCTAGAAAAATGAATGAAACAAAAAATCAGTTATTAAAAAAATGAAATTAATAGACCTCTAGCAAGACCAACAAAAAAGAGTGAAGACACAAATCATCGATATCACCACAGAACCTACAGTCATGAAAAAGATAGTAACAGAGTACTATGAACAACTTGACACTTAGAGATCTGACAATGTAGAAGAAATGAACCAATTCATTGAAAACTATAAAGTACCAAAACCCACTAAGACAAAATAGACAATCTGAACAGCTCTATAATCATCAAAGAAATTGAATTTATCTTTTAAAGGGTCTCGAAAAAGAGATATCCAGAACCAGATTATTTCACTGGGGAATGCTGTCAAACATTTAAAGAATTAACATCAATTGTACAAGTCTCTTCCAGAAAACAGAAAAGGAGAGAATACTTCTCAACTCATTTCATGAGACCAGAATTATCCTGATACCAAAATCAAACAGAAAACCGCAATTCAATATCTCTCACGGATGTAGATGCAAAATTCCTCAACAAAACTTAAAAGAAATCCAACAATGTATAAAAAGAATAGTACACCATGATCAAATGGAATTTACTTCATGGAAGCAAAACTGATTCAACATTTGAAATTTCACCTGTGTAATTTACCATATCAACAAACTAAAGAAGAACAATTATAAAATCATATCAATGGGTGCAGAAAAAGCATTTGAGAAAATCACAATACCCATTCATAATTTTTTGTAATCTCTTAGAAAAATTAGGAATTGAGGGGAATTATCTCAACTTGTTAAAGAATATCTTCCCCAAAACTATAGCTAACCTTATACTTAATGGTGAAAACCCAGATGTTTTCTCCCTAAAATCAGGAATAAAGCAAAGATATTCACTCTCACCACTGTTATTCAACATGGTACTAACTAGAAGTTCTAGACACTACAATAAGGCAAGAAAAAAAATAAAAAGCAAAAAAGTTCAGAAAGAAAGAAATAAAACCACATAACTGTCTACTTAGAAAACCTCACAGAATCTACACCACACACAAAACCTCCTAGACTTAACAAATGTGTTCAGCAAAATCACAGGATACAAGATCAACACACAAAAATCAATCCCATTTCTATATACTAACAGTGAAGTCCAGAAAGCAGAATTTAAAACACAATACCATTTACAGTTACTCCAAAGAAGATGGAATACTTAGACATGCAATTAATGAAACATTTACAGAATCTACAGGGTGAAATACTGATGAAAGAAATCAAAGAAGACTTAAATGAAGAGACATTCCATGTTCATGGATTGGAAGACTTAAAATAGTAAAGATACCAATTATTTCTCAAATTGTTTGATAGATTCAATGTAATTTCTATAAAATTCCAGCAAAGTTTAATGCAAACAAATTTATTCTAAAATATATGTGGAAAGACACAGGAACTAGAATAGTAAACAATCTTGAAATAAGAAAAACTCAAGTGAGAGTAACTTGATATTAAAGCTACAGTAAACAAGACACTGTGGCATTGTGTAGAGATAGACGCATAGATCAACAGAACAGAATAGAGAACCCAGCAATAGACCCGCACAAATATGCACAAGTGACGTTTGACAAAAGTGTGAAACCTATTCAATGGAAAGATAATCTTTTCCAAAAGCAAAAGCCAACCAACAAACAAAACAACCACCAATGGATCATGGACTTAAATGTAAAACAACTCAAGAAAACTTTCAGGAAAAAAATGAAAAAAAATCTTCAGAATCTAGGACTAGGCAATGAATTCTTAGACTTGACACCCAAAGCATCATCCATAAAAGGAAAACTGATAAATGAGACCTCAAAACAATTTAAAACTTTGTTCTGTGAAAGCACACATAAAGAAGATTAAAAGACAGGTTGCCGACTGCAAGAAAATATCCGCAAACCACATATCTGAGAAAGGGCAAGTATCTAGAACACAGAGAGACTATCAAAACTCAACACTTAAAAAAAAATACAGTCAGAAAATGAGCAAATAACACAAGACATTTCATTAAACAAAGTACACGAATGACTGAGAAGTACATGAAAAGACAGCTGATGTCATTAGCCACTAGGAAAATGCAAATTAAAACCACAAGATTATCACCATACACCTATCAGAGTGGCTAAAGTAAAAAATAGCGACAACACCAAAAGCTTGGGAGGATGTGGAGAACTGGGTTACTCACGCTCTTGGGAATGTCAAATGGTAAATAAAGCCACTCTAGAAAACAATTAGGCAGTTTCTTTAAAAAGCTAAGCATGTAACTACTGTATGACTCTGGGCACTATCCTAGAGAAATGAAAACTTCCATTCACACAAAAACATATACATAATGCTCATAGCAGCTTTATTTGTAATACCCAAAATCTGGATTCAGCCCAGATGTCCTTCAACAGGTGCGTGTTAACCAAATGGCCATGCATGCATGCTATGGAACCCTTCTCGAACTCCATGCACACAGCACGGTGGAATCTCCAGGGGATCCTATTGAACAAGAAAAGCCAATTCCAGGGCCGGGCGCGGTGGCTCAAGCCTGTAATCCCAGCACTTTGGGAGGCCGAGACGGGCGGATCACGAGGTGAGGAGATCAAGACCATCCTGGCGAACACGGTGAAACCGCGTCTCTACCAAAAAAAATACAAAAAACTAGCCGGGTGAGGTGGTGGGCGCCTGTGGTCCCAGCTACTCGGGAGGCAGGAGAGTGGTGTAAACCCGGGAGGCGGAGCTTGCAGTGAGCTAAGATTCGGCCACTGCACTCCAGCCTGGGCGACAGAGCGAGACTCCGTCTCAAAAAAAAAAAGAACAGCCAATTCCAAATGGTTGCATAGTTCCATTTACACAACAGTTTTGAAACAGCAGTACTACAGAAATGGAGAACAGATTCGTGGTTGCTGGGGGTTAGGTCCGGGAGTAGAAGGAGCTAGTGATGAGTCATAAAATACCAACAAGCGGGAGCTTGGCGGTGTTGAAACCGTCCAGCATCCTGACTGTGGTGGAAGATCCATGAACCTATACCAAAAAACTCACGGGAAGGAATGGGAATATATTTTAATTTTTCAGCATTAAAAGTTGCTGTTTTACTTTCTGGAAGTTTCTTAGCTTGAAAACCATGACAGACAAGTGTGCATGCGTGCATACACACACACACATGCACATGTACACACATGCACACAGAGTTATATAGATGAGCCAAAGACTGCCACTGTGTGTTGAACCCTACATTATTTAGTTTCTGCAGGCTGAGACCTGGTAGCTCTAAAGCCCACTGGTGTCAAACTCAAATTTTATACATGCTATTATTTCAAAAATAGGCCCCACAAATGGCAAATGTTTAGCCATTCAGAGATTGCCTGTTTTGCATCTCCCACAAAACCTAACCCCCGCTGTTCCCTATTGATAAGGTCCCAGCTGCTGCTGCACCCCAGAGGCTCTGCAGGATGTCACTTAAACACAGATGCCCCCTCTGACACCTCTCTCTCAGGAGGTCCCTTCCCCTCCTTCCCTTCTGGATAGGGACATATTCTACTGCCACTGGACAGACATCTGTCAGGAAGGACTTCCCCTACATGCAACCCTGTCTCGGCGCTGCCCAGAAAAGCTTGATGTGTGTTACCACCTCTGACGGTCATATATTTCCCTTCAGCTGGCCAGAATCCCTCCTACCTGTCACACACACACACACACACACAGAGAGAGACACACACTCACACACGCAAGTAAAACTGGGAGATTGGAATTAACATCAGTGGATTGTAGCAATGTTCAGATGCAGTTTGTGATATCATACTAGAGCTTTGCAAAATGTTACCCCGGAGGAAACCAGGTAAAGGCTACGAGGGGTCATTATTGTTTCTTACAGCTTCATATGGCTTTACAATTATCTCAAAAAAAAAAATCAATTTTTAAAATGTCTGGCTACTTGTAAGCTTTGCACACCCTGCTCCCACTATGGCAACTGAAAGCATGAGTGGGCCCTTCCTCAGCTGGTGAGACTGTCACATCCTGCACAGAACATCCTTGCCAGACTGCTGGCGATGGACCACGTGCACACACATCTATGCATGAGCACGCACACAGCTGCGCACACACACACACACACACCGCTTGCCAGGCCCTGCACGAAAGCCCCCCATCCTCTCCTCCTGCTGGGGGCACAGGGAGCTCAGCGCCCCATAGATGTGTATTTGACTTCAGGTTCTGTTTCCAGCTCTGGCTTCTCAGGCAAGTGGTGGCCATTTAGCCCAACAGCCTTATCTGTAAAATGAGGAAACAGACCCCCCCATGAGGTTCTTATCAGGATGAGAGGTAACATCTATAAAGTGGGTATCCTCATCCCCATTGCACAAATGAGAAACTTGGGGCCAATAAATACTTTTGTCGTTACTAATAAAACGCCATACCACATTCATGCAAGCGATAACCCCAAAAGGAGGGCAGTCAGGGGATGGAGTGTGGGGAGGATGGGAGGAGGGTGTCAGCGTCCCTGGGCTGGCAGTTCTGTTCCCTGGGGAGTGCTCCTTCTGCTCCAGTGGGTCTAGGAGAAGCCAAGTAGGTGCCAGGCGGGATCATCACCTCCTTTGTGGACGCTTGTGTGCATCAGGGCACACTCACACCCATGCACATGCACACCCTCAGCCCGGACTGAGCTCAAATCCAGAATCAGTTAAACAAATACTGCTCTCATCAGTCAAAGGCCTTGTCCCGCCCGCATCCTGCAGTGGGCAGGACTCCCAGAGCTGTCAGGAAAAGCGGTGTGAGAGCTCAACAGGGTCCGGGTGGACCTCCCGGGGAGGCTGGGAAGGGCTGAGGGCTGGCTGGGATGAGTGAGGCTCCTGCCTCTGCCAGGCCTGGGGCTCCAATTATCACCCCACCCCATGCTGTGCCATGCTGGAGTGCCTCTGCCAGGCCCTCAGGGCGAGACCTCCAACCCACCAAAACCAACAGCTAGGCTTTGTTTTCCGAGAGCCTGGTCACCAGATGGGAATGGGGACAGGCGATGCCACAAACAAGCTCCAGGAGGAAAGCTTCCGAGATTCCCCAAGCTTTGAACACAGCAACCTGAACAAGGGGCTGGAGAGGTACCTGAGGCTTCTCCAGAAAAGCCAAGGCAGACAAAGTCACCTTTCTATGCGTAGCTGAGTTGGTTCATGTCCGAGGACCCCTCCTCTTCAGCACTCTTGACAGCCAGCTCTGAGCTTGTCCCAGGAGGACTGGATGGGGGAGGCCCCAAGGTGGGGAAATCCACCCCAGAGGGTCCTGAATGCCAGAACCAGAAGACCAAGTAGCCCCTGGCAATCTTATCCTAAAGCCCTGGTTTAGGGTTTGTGCCCAAATTCACAGACCTTCTTTCTTGGATCAGTAAGATCTACCCCACCATTCCCCTCCTGCTGCCCCTATCTCGGGCAGCCGGCCAGCACTTCGACCTTTAGAGCAAATTCTGTCAGGTCTGGTGTAAGACTAGAACACAGCTCAGAAAAAACAAATCCTGCATGATTCCACCTCAATGAGGGGCCTACCAGGGTCAAATTCATAGACTCACAGTGGTAGCCAGGGGCTGTGGGAGGGGGAGTAGGGAGGAACTAATCTGGAGATGGGAAGTTTCAGGCTCTGGGCCAGCAAGAGGAGCGCGTTCTGGAGACCTCAAAGCACAGTTGCACCCAAAATCCTGTTAAGAGGGGAGGTCTCATGTTACGTGTTCTTACCTCAAAAAACTTAAAAATTAAAAAGTAAATAAAAAGAAAACAGAAGTGTCAGGCCTGTGCCGCCGCCCAGGGAGCAGCCTGCACCCCTCACAAAGACGGAGGCCTGCCAGAAACAGGCTGGAGAGGCACCCTCATCTATATGCTAATTAGCCCATGCAAGAATTACAGGGTTAATTAAGCAGCGCTACTCTCCCTTCGTTTTATCTGCCCTGGACACTGAGGCAAGAGGAGGAAATCACAACCTCTGATCAAATTAGCTGTCCCCGGGCGCTCCGGGCCGCTCCTCTCCACCAGGCTGGGCCAGCCAGCTCCTGGAGTTAATCATGTTTATTTCACAAGGCACCAGGGATTTAAAAAGTGATTAGGAATCAAACCCAGGAGCAACCAGCCTGACCCTTCTGCTATCAACTTCCTCCGTGCAAAGGGGGTGTTTTATCGCTGATAGGCGGCAAATACACACCAGGCCCCATCCTCTCTGCCTCGAGCGGGATTATCGGTCAGTGGGTAAATGACTGTCAAGTCAGGAGGCGGGTGGAGGACGGAGGCAGGGCTCTCTCTTGCTCTCCCTGCCCTCCACCCAGCATCCCAATGCTTCATACTGTTAAAGGGGCAAAGGCTTTTTTTATGGTTCTGCCCACCGTGTGGTCTCAGGTAAGCAACTTACATTCGGTGAGCCTCAGGTTTCTTACTCATTAGGTAGGAATATGCCATCCACCCAGCAGGGTAAGACAGAGGCGAGCTACAGGTAGCGTGGATGCCCTGGGCATCAGCATCAGGAATATTCATTTTCTGCCTTCCTTTCCTTTCACCCCAGCATCCCAGTCTTGAGCCCCTGTTACTCCACGCCCCCCATTGTCCAGTCAAAGCTATATCCCACCCCACCCCCAAAAGCCTTCTTGATAACTCAGCACATGGTGGATGGCTGAAACTCCGTGGAGAACATGCATCTGAGCACTGAGTCATATACCCTCGCTCCTCTAAAGGACTCCCCCAGCACAGAGGAGGCGTCAGTAATTCTGTGCTGAATACATGAACTGAAAAGGCTGAAAAGTTATTGATTCCAGGCTCGGTAAATAGATGACAAGAGAACCATTGGCCTCCCACCCAACGTCCTTGACAGACATAGCTAATCAATCACCACACCCTTCCCTGCCAGGGCCCAGGCTAACCTCACAGGCTCAATACAGCGCCCCAAACAGCCACTATCAAGCAATCACAGCTGGCCAGTTTGTCGATCCCAATTTAGCCATTTATACACTGAGCCCCAGGGAGAAGGAGAGAGCTCTCCCAGCTAGTTCATGACAGCTCTCCAGATACTCCCTCAGCATCCCAGGCTGAGTTCACCTGTGTTGGCCTCATGTCCCTGGACACAGCACATTCTCGAAGGGCCCAGGGCATGGAATCTGGCTCAGGGCATGTGGTGGCCTGAACTCATGCAGCCCTTCAGATTTTCAGCCCCCAAGAGTGCACATCCTGCATAATCCTGAGACTAATATGATGGATTTTGCTCCCGAGATTAAGTTATATCACGTGACACATTGACTCTAAGATTGGGAGATGGTTCCGGTGGGCCTGACCTGGTTGCATGAGCCATTTTTTTATTTATTTACTTTTTGAGATGGAGTCTCATTCTGTTGCCCAGGCTGAAGAGCAGTGGCACAGTCTCACCACAACCTCCGCCTCCCGAGTTCAAGCGATTCTTCTGCCTCAGCCTCCCAAGTAGCTGGAACTATATGCACGCACCACCTTGCCCAGCTAAATTTTGTATTTTTAGTAGAGACGGGGTTTCAGCATATTGGCCAGGCTGGTCTTGAACTCCTGACCTTGTGATTTGCCCACCTCAGCCTCCCAAAGTGCCGGGATTACAGGCGTGAGCCACCGTGCCTCGCCCCTGCATGAGCCCTTTAAAGCAGAGAATGTCCTTCCTCTACTAGCTAGAGAAGAGCAAGTCAGAGCTTGGAAGCATAAGAAGGACTCTCTGTGCCTTTGCTGGCTTGAAGACAGACAGGCCACCTGGCAAACAGTGCGGCAGCCTTCAGAAGCTGAGAGCAGCCCCAGCTGATAGCAGCAAGGGAGCAGCACCGTAGTCCTGCAACCACAAAGAACCGAGTCCCAGCAACACAGAATGAGCTAGGAAGTGGAGTTTTCCCATCCCACTCCCAGCCTCCAGAAGGACTCAGCCCAACCAAAACCTTGTTTCTCCCATCATGATTCCCTGAGCAGGGTGCTCAGCTGCATCAAGCTGGACTTCTGGCTTACAGAATGAGGAACAAAAAAATAGGTGCTGTTTTAAGCTGCTGTGTCCTAGCAACTTGTTACACAGCACAGAAAACTAATCCGGGGCAATGTGCAACAAAGGCTCAAGGAACTCATCTGAAGTAAACGAAACTGGGACACATTTCGTCTGCTGGGGCCAGAGGAGGATCTGCCTTGAACTGAATTCTTTCTCCTTAGACACTGGGAGAGGTGCCAGCGGCTCCACCACCATGTTCTCATCATGCCTTAAGCAGATCTGACTCGACAAAAGAAAATTCTCACTATGCTCCAAGAGCATATTAATAGAAGCAGGAAGGGGAGAAATCCTAGGCAGACAGGGGCAGGTCCCCGGTGAAACCCCACGTTCAAGCCAAAAACCGTCTGAAACCCATGGATCAGAGGGAGAACTTCTATTCCTGTTTGCCTGCTCTCTCCCAATTGGTTCTTTCTGAATAATGTCTTTTAACCAATCGAATGTTGCCTTTTCCAATACTACCTATGGTCCACCCCACCCCCATGAGGTACCTATAAAGACCCCAGACTCAGTCAGTAGAGGGAACACAGCCTGACTTTGGGGAGGAGACCTCCTAACTTTGAGAGAAGATGACCTGCCCTTCCTATCCCCTCTCCAGCTCCCCTCTCCACTGAGAGCTGTTTTCATCACTCAATAAAATTCTCCACCCTCACCATCCTTCAATCGTCAAACGTGACCTCATTCTTCTTGGATGCTGGACAAGAGCTCAGCACCTAGTGAGTGTAGGTACCCAGAGAGGCTGTCACACTGGCCCTGTGCCTTCACCGGTGGAGGACAGCTGCCCCACGAGATGGGGTGAGGGGCTGACTGAGCTGCTAACGTGCCACCATCCATCGGGCTGTAAACGGCAGAACTAAAAGAGCTAATTAGCACACTAATACCCTCTCTGGGGCTTTAGGGTCATGGCCACCCTTGTCTGGGCGCTGCTACATTTCCCTCAAAGCCACACTCCCAGTCTGGCTGCGGACCCTGCAGGGAGCTTGCTCCTGTGTCATGGAGTGGCTGGCTGGATCCTGCACTCACTTGCTCAAGTGCTCCCTCCTGCAAGGGCTGAGAACAGCAGGCCGAGTAGACCAGGTACCCCTGCTGCCAGTCTGGCAAAGGGGCCGAGAAAAGTCCTGCACTGATATGAACTAGAATCATCCCTCACCAGCTCATCAAAAGCTGCTGTAGATTTTCCTGAGGAGGCAGGAGGTGGCCCCTTTGGCATCTCTGGACCGCTGCAGGGTAAGAAGAAAAGGAAGGAGGCTTTGAGGGACATCAGACTACTTTCTTTTTTACAAAGCTTCAGAAGTCCTGCTGTTGAAGCCATCCCATTAAGCCTTGCACCCCTAACAGTGTCTAGCCCCAGCAGGCTTATCTCAAGCCAGTGTGTTACCTGCCTGGGCACAACTGCCCAAGACCTACTGTCCTCCACAGAACATAAGCCCCCATGGGCAGGAGTTAGCATCTTGCCCAGTGCCCCATGCCCTTTGCCAGCTCACTGCCAGGTGCATAGGAGGCATCCACAAACACCTCATGGGTTGTAAATGTCTTGGGAGCCAGCAAACTGCACACAACAGCATACAGAAAACACGTGTGCGGTAAATCTCTGAGCAGCCACAGCTGGGGTGAGCGGGAGCACTGCGATTCTTACAGCTGGTCGTGCATGCCCCCCGGACTCACACATACACAGGGAAGATCAGTCACGTGCATTGTCAGCTCTCTCTCACAACACGCCACTAAATGACATCAATAGATTTTAAAATATATATATATGCTCATAAGGACTGGGAGAATGGGAGAGAAGACAGCAGCAAATCCAAACATGCAATACATTTTGGAATCTAGAAAATGGACAGAGGAAAGCAACTGACCCGGAGAGCCCAGGCAGCTGCCCTTGGTGAGGCACAGAGGCAATGCCAAGAGGAAGTGATCCCTGGCCCCCAGCCACCCTCTGAGCCCAGGAGAGGGGAGCCCAGAGCACCTGAGGGCCAGCAGGAAGCGTGGGCCACAAAATGTATTATTCCAGCCAAGACAATCTGGGGAGGGGTGCTATTAATAATTATACCAGGACAGCAGATGCAGCCTGGGCTGGCCTGGGGGCGGAAATCCTGGTACTGGCAAAAGTTCGTGTCTTCGTCTGTTTTGTGCTGCTAAAACAGACTACCACAGCCTGGGTAATTTATAAAGAACAGAAATTTATTTCTCACAATTCTGGAGGCTGGGAAGTCTGACATCAAGGCGCCAGCATCTAGTTAAGACCTTTGTACTATGTCATCCCATGGCAGAAGACAAGAGGACAAGAGAGACAGAGACAGAGAGAGAGCAAGAGAGGACCAAACTCTTATTTAAAAAAACACTCTCTCGGTAAGGAACCCACTCTCTTGATGGGGACATGAATCCATTCCTGAGAGCTCTGCGTCTTTTGGGTCTATGAATCACCTCTTAAAGATCTCACCTGTCAACATTATAGTACTGGGGATGAAGTTTCCAGCACATGAGCTGTGAGGAACACGAACATTCAGTGATAATGGCACAGACACTCAAGTACCCTCACTCCTCACCGAGACCGCAAGTGTAGTGGAGGGAAGGCCTGATGTGCAGAGAGACATGGAGGATGTCGTGGATGTCTGCACTCAAAATGGGGAAACCACAACCTCCTAGACCACTCCTGGCTCCTACCCCAAGAAAGTACATACAAGGGCTCTTGTGCAGAAGAGACTCCAAGGCTTCATGTTGGGGTCCCCAAGGATAAGGTCCCATCATCACCTGTTCACTATATGGCAAGGTTCCACTCACACCCAAAAGCTCCCTACTCATTTTTAGTGCTTTGTCCTTAAATACAAATTGGCAGCCAGCAGTCACCAAACATTTGAGGAAATCCTCCAACAGAGCAAAAAAGAAACCAAAGCAATCGGGGGGAAAGGGAGGAAAAAATAAAGTCAGGAAGATATTGCAGACACAGAACAAGAATAGAGTTCTGTGAAAAAGTAACAGATGCACAAAGAACTCTTGGGAATTAAAATTATAATGGCTGAAGTAAGTAGAACAAAAAGACAAAAAGTAGAACAAAAAATAGACAAAGTAGAACAAAAAAAGATGTAAATTAGAAAAGTAAGAAGCTTAAAAGGCCAGTTCAGAAGATCTGCTGTCTAATAGATGATCCAGACACAGAGAATGACAAAGACGAGGAGATTGTCAATAAATGCTATTAAACCTTTCCCAACTCATGACTTTGCAATCGTTGCATAGCCAGTGCAATGGAAAAGAAAAAGAAAAAGAAAAAAAAAAAGACAAGAAAAAAGAACGTACATCACTGTAACATTTCCAAATGTCAGGGCAACAGAGTAGATCCTCAGAGCTTTGGTGGGGTGAATGAGGGTCAGTGGAAAGAAAGTCACTTGTAAAGGAATTCGAATGGAGTTAGATTTGTCTGCAGTTAACCCAGAAGCTAGAACATAGTGGAGCAGCACCTTCAAAATTCCCAAGGGAAAAAAAAAATGCTATTGTTGAATGTGGAATTTCATACCCAGCTGTAGGGTATTTGTATTGCTTGCACAACCTCCAATTTACCCTCCTATTTAAAAAGACTGGGCAGGCCAGGCCCGGTGGCTCACACCTGTAATCTCAGCACTTTGGGAGGCTGAGGTGGGTAGATCACTTGAGATGAGGAGATCGAGACCAGTCTGGCCAACATGGCAAAACCCCACCTCTACTAAAAATACAAAAATTAGCCGGGCGTGGTGGTGCATGCCTGTAATCCCAGCTACTCAGGAGGCTGAGGTGGGAGAATCGCTTGAACCCAGGAGGCAGAGACTGCAGTAAGCCAAGATCACACTAGCCTGGGCAACAGAGTGAGACTCTGTCTCAAAAAAAAAAAAAAAAAAAAGGCTGGGCTGGCAGGTAAGACTAAGACTACATTTCCAGTTCACAGCTAGGGTCTTGGATGTACACTGGGTTCTGCAGGAGGTGAAAGCAGGTAATTTTGCTTTTGTTTTGTTTAGGAGGAGACAGCTTCCACGCAGCTTCTGGAAGTCAGTCCTCATTCAGAAGGGGTTGCCTTTTTTTAACAAGTCCCAGGTTCCTTCAGCGGCTTCCTGTGCACAACACCAAGCAGTGGCAGTGGTGGGGGTGGCTTCTTTCTCTATGACTCTGAGCCTACTGGAAGCTTAGAGGGTCCAACCCCCAGCTTCCAGGGGTGCAGAGGCTGCTGGCGTAAGAGCGGCTCCAGACCCAGGCTGCCGGGGCTGCAGAGGCTGCCTGAGGGGAGCTGCTCCCTAGTGGGCAGTTCTATATTGTTCTGAAAATCATTCCTAGAGGTGCCACCTAGAAATTGCTCCTATATAGCCCTTCCAGCAATTGCGACTTATGTATCCTGCACTGAGCATTGGACTCTGCTGATACAGCTGCCAAACTGCCAACCAAGGCAATTTGCCCCGTGCAGTGTTTGGTCCAGGGCCCCCAGCCGGACTTTTCCAGCCCTACGCCACCAGTAGCTGCTACATGCCTGCTTCCAGAGTCTCAGTCCACAGGGGGCTCCAGGCCAGTACCCTCGGGCCCAGACAGTGCCTGGAGTTAAGGTTTCTCCCTATGTCTGTCCTTGCCTACAGGGGACCTAGAGCTAATGACTGCCCTGGACAGCAGTGTGAAATCTCAGCGCCCTTGCAGGACAAACTCTGTCGTGTCCTTTCCCCTCCAGGGACCCCCATCAAGCTGAGACCAGCACTGAACCTGAAAGCACACCCACTGAGCTGAGTTTCCTCTCTTCCCTTCCCTGCAGTCCCCACTCCCTGACAGTATTTTCTCAATGAATCACTTTCACACAGACTCATGTTTCACACTCTGGAAGAAACATTTTCAGATATGCAAGGACTCAAAAATTTTATCCCCCATGAACCTGTTCTTAGGAAGCTACTAGAGGATGTGCTTCAGCAGAATGACGGCACGAAGCAGGAAAGGAAGTCATTACACCTGGAATCCATCCCAAGCAAGCCCTGGGGCAGGCTGGGATGAGGAGAGGATGTCTAGGGAGCAGCCCAGAGCCAGAAAGCCCAAAACTCAGTGGCATAAAAAAACCATCACCATCTGTTCAGCCTATAATTCCACTGGGTGGTTCTTTTGGTCTGGACTGGGCTAGACTAATCTCAGCTGGGCCTGCTCATGGATCTGTAGTCAGTTGGCAGGTCAGGGTCCAAGAGAAAAGAGGGTTGGTAGAAGAGCAATTTGACTATTTGGAAAGTAACATTGATTCATATATAACTGCTCTGGTGAAGACTGAGAAAAAACAGAAGTGGGTACACAGAAATCCAAATAAAGGGGAAATATGCACATATTCAGTCCAGGAAACATTATTCACTTAGCAGTAAGCACAATTCTCTGCCATAGTGATGTACATACTGGCTATTGATTTAACCAAAAATTGTGATAAGAGTGTACTGAAGACGGCGGAAGGGCCAGGGCAGGGAAGTCCGTGGAAGGCTCCTTCACTAGCTTCCAATGCAGTCAATAGACAATGTTTACAATTGATTAATCGAGAAATAGCAGTGTCAGCATATTATTTAGAAATACCGAAGTAAATACTAGCTGTAAGCATTGCCAACAGAAATCCATTTGAAACGAATGTGTCTTTTTCAACCTCATTACTTCCAAAAACATGGAGCATGGCTTCTGACATAACACGCACACTCCAACATGACACAGTGAGGCTGGAAGAATGAGAATGCAGCTGTGGAGGAAGCAGTAGGTGGGGGAAGTGGGGGAGAGATGGACCCCCCAGTACATGCACAAGCCGTTTACCGCCCAGCCCCACAGCCAGGGAGGCTCAACAGCCACATAAAAGTGAATGTTCCTGATACAATTTAAGAACCCTCCATCCCCACACTCCCAGGTGCCATCAGCCATTGCTGCCCCAAACTCCACACTATGGGTTCATTTAGTTGGGCATTGCTCTCTTCACTTTATGTATGTATGTATTTATAAGAGACAAGGTCTCAGGGTGTTGCCCAGGCTGGAGTACAATGGCTCAATCATGGCTCACTGTGGTCTCGACCTCCTGGGCTCAAGTGATCCTCCTGCCTCAGGCTCCAGGGAAGCTGTGACTACAGGTATGTGCCACAAAGCCCAACTAATCCTTTTAATTTTTTTTTTTTTTATTTTGTAGAGATGGAGACCTCAGCATGCTGCCCAGACTGGTCAAAGTCCTGGGCTTAAGTAGTCCTCCTGCCTTGGCCTCCCACAGTTTTGGGATTAGTCTCTTGACTTTAAAAGTGAAAGTTCCCCTGCTGGGGTCACACACCACATATAGTGTGGGGGAAGCATAGGTTGGGCTCCAACTCCCATTGCATGGCCTTGGCAAGCTGCTGAGAAAGTCTTAGAACCTCATCTTCCTCAAGTGGTAGATCATAAAAATAACCACCATTTTTGCAGGAAAATAAAAGAAAATACTTGTTCTGGGCTGGCCCAGTGGTTTGCTTTGACCAACAGAACATAGAAGAAGTGATATTGAACCAGTATTAAGTCTAGACCAAGAGAAACCTTCAGCTTCCATTCTTGCTGCTCTTAGAGGCCTGACATTGCCATGTGAACAAGCCAAGCTAGCCTGCTGGAGGAAGAGAGACACACGGCCCAACATGGCCAAGAACCCCAGTGCCCCAGCCAAGAGCCAGCACACTCCCAGACTTGTGAATGAGGCCATTCAGGACCAATGGGCTTCCAGCTGACCTGCCAACTGACTACAGATCCAAGAACAGGCCCAGCTGAGATTAGCCTAGCCCAGTCTGGACCGAAAGAACCACCCAGCAGTATCATAGGCTAAACAGACGGTGGTGGTTTTTTAATGCCACTGAGTTTTGGGAAGCTTTGCTATGTAGCAAGGGAAAAGCAATACAACTATGGGAAATAATACTGATGCTTAGGTCACAGGGTTGTTAAGATGTAACAATAGATAGGAAGGAACCCAGCTGCTGGAAAATGTCCTTATCTCCCATCCCCATCTCCAACACTTGCATGCAGTTTTTAGCAACCGCTTTTCTACCGAGCGCCATGGAGAGGAGGTCAGGAAGTGGGGGCGCAGTTCCCAAAGGAGAGCTCAAAGGGTGCCTCCACCGACCCCCTAATGCAGCCCTGGAGTCTGAGCCACAGGCCAGCTGGTGAAGCAAAGAGCAAGCAACTCAGCTTTGCAAGCAGCTCTGAAAAGGCAAAGATTTAACCACTGTAATTGGCTTATTGATTTTGCAATCACATTTTAAGATGCACAATCTGCCACTATCTGCATTGGCTATTACAGCAGCCTTCCAGGGAAGTTTTATCTCCACCACCTGTGGACCAGACCTTGCACCAGGAGGTAGAGAAACGACTCTCCCCACTCATCCTGGAAGTCTGGTAAACGCAGCTCATGGCAGGCACAGATGACAGTGGGGAATGAGAGAACGGAATGGAAGCCTCAGGCTTTCTGCACTGATCCCACAAGGCACCCTTTACCTCGCCACTGCACTAAGCTCCTCTGCTTCATTCTAACTGCCGCAGAAGCCTCACTTCTTGCTGGAAAGACCTGGGGTGCCACGGAAGAGCGCTGAGTCTGGAGTCAGAAGGCGCAGGTCATGCCCGTGGTTCTACGTCTGATGAAGACGTCCATCCTGGAGAACACTGAACTGCCCCCAGTCATCTATTGTTGTGGGGTAGCTCTTCCAGGAAAGCAGGTCTGGATGCTCTTGTCCACACAGACCCCCACCAAAGCAAACAGGAGGTGACCTGAGTCCACTAAGAGCATCCTGAGCACCTGAGCGAGGCCCAAGGGGGCACGTGATCTCCACTGCACAGGAGGCCACAGTCTAGAACTTGTAAGCGGAGGTTTGCAAAGATGATAGGACTAAGTCCATCCAAGCCTCCATTTTATGGCTGAGCAAAGAGAAACAGCCACTCAGAGAAAGGCAAGACCTGGCCAAGGGATCTCAGCTCCTGAGCAGCAGGGATGGCACCGAAGCGAAAGTTCCACTGCCCGCGTGGGACTCTCCTCACAGCAGGGCTGCCTCTGGTGCACAGATCTCGAGATGACAAAACAGTGAGGGCTCCATGCCCGAGAGGGCTTAGCCCACTCTGGGTTCCATAATCTTGACTGCGGGTGACCAAGTGTCCATCTAAAGGGCTTTGTAACTCAGAACTAACACACTTAACCAAGGAGTTCATTGGAATTGCACGGAAACACACTACAGATGAGAGAGAGGAATAGCTGACCTACATTGATGGTGACACCCGGAAGGCAGGCAGATATCCAGAACCAGCGCCTGGACCCGTGTGGCCAATCTGCATTCCTCTCATCTCAGATTCTTTGATTCTCTCTGGAAACCTCACAGTTCTTGGCCTGTGCTCAGTATGTGTGACTTCAACGGGCCATTGTAGCAACTTGTGGTTAATTCTCCAGTTCCCTCAGTGCTTTTGCTCAGTGTTCACTTCAATAAGCCAGTCTTTATCAGTTGGTTTGTCTAAGGGTTTCCTTCCTTTCCTGTCCTCTACAAAATGCCACTGCATGTGATAGTCACTGGTCACCAGGAGCCACAGCTTCCCTGAGGTCCGGGGTTAACACTGGGGCAGCAACAGAGACCTGTCTGCTCTGCAGAATGTCAGGGCCCAGCCTTGGTTCCCTGTGGCCCACAGCATCAGGACAGAAGACACGGTCCTTCCACTCAGCTCAGAAGAGTTCACACCTGTTCACACTGCCGTCCCCTCCCGTCCCACCACTTTCTTGAACACTGCAATGATAGCAGTGGAGCCGGGGTCCAGAAGGAGCAAAATGCCCAGGAGGGAGATTCTGGACCTGGGTAAGCCGGACCCTTGGAGAAGACAGGCAGCCCCGGAGGGTGTCAGGCCCAGAGGCATCCCATCCAGCCTGATGCAGAAAGCCACCCGATTTGGCCAGAGCCCCTAGGACCTGGTACAGCCTGTGATCACCACCATCCACCAGTCTCCCTGTGCTTTGTTCCACCTCCCCTGACCACCCACTGCTGCCCCCAGAGTGGCCTTCCTAAAATGCGAGTTTGTGAGCCGGGCGCGGTGGCTCACCCTGTAATCCCAGCACTTTGGAAGGCCGAGGCGGGTGGAAAATGAGGTCAGAAGTTCAAGAGCAGCCTAACCAACACTGCGAAACCCCATCTCAACTAAAAATTAAAAAAAAAAAAAAAAAAATTAGCCAGGCGTGGTGGCAGGCACCTGTAATCCCAGCTACTGGGGAGGCTGAGGCAGGAGACCAGCTTCAACCCAGAAGGTGGAGGTTGCAGTGAGCCGAGATCATGCCACAGCACTCCAGCCTGGGTGACGGAGCAAGACTCTGTCTTGAAATTAATTAATTAATTAATTAATTAATTTAAAAAATGCAAGTTTGCCCCTGTTTAGAATCCTGCAGAATAAACCCGGGCCTGGCACTCAAAGCCAATCTTATCCGGTCCCAGCGAACACCCCATTTCATCTCCCACCACTCCTCTCACCCCAGGGACCCTGCACTCCAAATATGGGCACCTCGCCAGGACACACCACCAAACAGCCCCTGCTCTGCCACCCTGATAAATTCCACCCCTACCTGCTGGCCGTGCAGGTGGCCCTCCATGCACTTGGGCTTCCCAGGGTCCTCAGCACTTGGTCTGTTCACACATTTGTTCATCCCACCGTTTGCCATCTATCTGTCCCCACGATCCAGGAACCTGGAGTAGGGTCGGATCTCACTTCTGGATCCGGAGTGCCGTGCTGCGCCTGGCTCACAGTGAGCCCTTGAGAAATGTCTGATGGGCGGCTGGCTGCATCAATGAGCAAATATGGAATAAAACCTACATGCACAAGTTTGCTGTGGGTAAAACAAATCCCAATTAACACAATAAGTGGCATGCCGTTATCTCTATTTCAGGACGCATCAAATAATTAGTGCTTAGTACACACAGAGCTCTGAGTGTGAAGCTGGATGTAATCAAATGTCAAAACACAGATACCTAAGGAGAAAAATCACTGGTGCACTCAATTAGGAAGCAGCGACTACTCCCAGGTAGGCTTTCTCCTGGACAGGGAGAGGGGAGAGCTTGTTGCAGGATTCCAAGGCTGCATCACAATGTTAAAAAGACTCATTACAAGGCAAGCTGGAAAATGCAATGGTCCTGCGTTCAGTTTGGGGCTGCTGGCTGCCCAGAGTGCCCAGGAGCAGACCTGCCCACTGCCCCACTAACCACAAAGGACTACATTTGCCGAATGCCAACCATGTGACAGGCACTTATATCACTAAACTCTCATGAGGTGAACATGCTCATTGTCTCCATTCTATCTGAGGAAAGGGGACGAGAGCAGCTGCATAATTTGCTCGTGGACTCACACTCAGGTCTGCTTGGATCTAAGGCACATGCATGTGCATCTTCTCTGGCAAGAGGAGCTGGGCTCATCCTCCTCCACCATCACCAGGCGATGCAGCCCCCTCCTGGGCATCTTCTCAGGCTCTCTTGCCTTTCCACCTCTCACTCCCTCTCGCTCCCACGGCCACCAGATCACCCGACTGCTCTGCGCGATTCCATTGCTTGCAGCCAATCAACCATGCTCCTGGGGTCCCTGGCTCCTCCTGCCATATGCAGACCCAGAGGTGAGATGCTGCCAAAAAGGGCAGGCAAGGGACCCCTCACAGGGGTAACCTCTGCAAGTGGGTGGTGGAGGGAGGGGACAGGAGCCCACAAACACTTTCATCCTCCCTTCTCCTCTCCTATGGACTCATCCAAGGCAGGAACTCTCCACACTGCAGGTTGACAGGTGTCCCATGTGGCCCACAGTGTGCACCTGTGGCCTGACTACTGTGTCCTCCCAGTTCCCATTCATCCTTCCCACCTGTCCTCCCAAACAAAGCACTGGTATTCAGTCCTTGTCCCGGCTCTGGTTTCTAGGGAACCCAGGCTAAGACACTGCTGTGGTCTTTCCCTTTTTTCTTCCCCTTTATCCCCAGCCCCACCCTCCACCCTTTCCCTCAGAGGCATCTACGCCCACATGCCAGACAGACTTCCTGCAATGTGGAGGCTTCCTGGAATCTGTCCTTCCAAGCCATGTAGTTTAATCTACCTAAAGGGTATTGCACCATGCATTTCTTTCCCGTGCTGGACCTCGCCACCCGGCTCCAGCCTGTGTGAGCTGCTTACAGAAGCCCAGCTGTCACCTCCCTGCTGCATAGGGGTCCATGGCACTGCCACAGGTCACCCATCCACTCGTGCAGACAATGCTGGATGAACACCCTCGCAGTTCTTTGGGGACTGTGTGGAGTGTCTCAGTACAGAGCAGGTGCAGGACCATGGAGGCCTGTGCCACACGCAGTCCAAACGTCTCTAAACATGTGAGGCTGCTCTTACACCAAGAGCATCCCCTTGAGAGGGGCCCGCTCCCCACAGTTTGGCCAACACCACTGTCGCGTGACGTGCCAAGGCCTCTAGTCCTGCTGGGTGTAGGGAGCAGGGCCTCATCCTTCCTCTCAGGACTGGTGAGGCTAGTGGCTTTCTTCAGCTCATTGGCTATTTGAGATGCCCTGTTGCTGCCTGATATTTCACCTTTGAACTCACACTGCCCTAGCCCTGTGGCCGCCTGGGCTGCTCATGTGGGTTTTCGGAGGAGTGGTAAAGCCCAGGGTCTGCTGTGTGCCAGGTCATGGATTTAGGGAGCTGGGGAGAGGCTATATCAGGGCAGAGTGCCTCTGACGTACCAACTATACCTACCTCGTCCCCAGGAGCCCCCCAGTGACCCTGTCCTACCACAAGGGTGGATTCAGGCTTTGTGGGGCTAAAATCCCACAGCCCCACAATCCTGACGGGCTCTGAGTCCATACAATCCATGTTCTACTTCTCCCACATTACCCACTTTCCCTCTTGCTCGGGTCTCTGAAGGCCTGAAGACCGGGACACCACAGTCGCAAAGGGCCTGACATACCTGCTCCCTAGCCCTGCTGGGCCTTCGGAGACCTCAGGAGGCTGGGTCAGCCCTGAGGCCAGCCAGTTCCCTGGTGTCTGGCCATCCATACTGTCCAGGACCAGGACCCAGCCCGAGGAACTCACAGGAAATCAGGGACAGTTCAATGACTTCTTGCAGCCCACCCACTTGTGAGTGTATTTCCCAAAGCACATTCCACAAAAACTCACTTCTGTGATGTGTTAATATGAATTCATAAAATAAAAGCAGGGCCTGTATTTGGAGGAAGATTTTCATTGACCATGACAAGCATTAGGACCTCCCAGGACCTCTCCCTGCTCGTGTGCCGTCAGTCCCCTGTGTTTGCAGCACAGCGGGCAGCACCCCACAGTCCACCCTAACTACGGGCCCCTGCCCACCACCCACGCAACTGCATCCTTTGGAATTATCATCTCAAGACAAAGACGCATGCCCAGGAAAAGCCACGTAACAGGGTAGGAAAGCCACACAATAGGGTAGGACAGGGACACTTGTCCATCTGCCTCTGCACCACCCAGAAAGGCTGGGCGCTCTCTCAGCCACCGCATGGGTATCACGTTCCCAGAGGCCTCAGGAACTGCTGTGCCCTGGAGTCGCCCTTCACATTCTACCCCAAATCCTCCCCAACTTCCTGGCCAGGCGTCCTCCTTTGCCGCCTGCAGACAGACTGGCTTTGCTCCCAAGGTGTGTATTCCCAAGACCTGAATGAAACGCCACGGGATGCTTAAACTAGACACATGCCTGCCACGCAGGACCCTGGCTAGATGCGGTATAACGGGGCCTACGTCACCCCCGTGGGGGCCAGGCAGGCTGCCCCGGTCCACCCCCCCCCCCCCATCCGACTTCCTCACAGCTGGGAGCTCAGGATACTTCCAGACCTTTGTTTGTAGTTGCTGCTGCAAACATGCTACAATTTATTTGGGTTTTCTAGAATCCCCGTGATTTTTGCTTGCTGCATCAAAACACACTTACAGCTATGATGACACTAGTACTGGTAATAATCATGCAGGAAAAAATAACTTTATTCTCGCAAGCAAATTCTGTGGTCCCAACCTCCTTCCGCACAATGAAACAAAACCCTGAAATTTCTAAGGGATTCAGCCACCAGAACGTTCTCTCACACTGTCCCCACATCCAGTTTGCGTGATAGAAAAGGCCAGACAGGCCGGGCGCGGTGGCTCACGCCTGTCATCCCAGCACTTTGGGAGGCCAAGGCGGGCGGATCACAAGGTCAGGAGATTGAGACCAGCCTGGCCAACAAGATCGCGCCACTGCACTCCAGCCTGGTGACAGAACAAGACTCCGTCTCAAAAAAAAAAAAGAAAAGAAAAGGCAAAACAACACCTATCACATCCCATGAGTCCCCCTCCCCCACACTCCCTCCACCGCAGGCCCAGTCCACCCCACCAGGAAGCCCACAGCCTCAGAGGACAGCCTTTCCAGGACCCCATCCCTACTGCACTGCCCACCCAGTCTCACTCATGAGCTGACTACACGCATGCACATACATGCCCTTGCATGCCTGCACACATATGCCTGCACACACATGCCTGCATACACATGCCAGCACACACATGCCTGCACACACATGCCTGCATACACATGCCAGCACACACATGCCAGCACATACGCCTGCACACACATGCCTGCACACACATGCCAGCACACACATGCCAGCACATACGCCGGCACACACATGCCTGCACACACATGCCAGCACACACATGCCTGCACACACATGCCAGCACATACGCCTGCACACACATGCCTGCACACACATGCCTGCATACACATGCATATAGGCACACGTGCACACAGTAGACAGGGAAGGAACTCCCCAGCCATGGAGGCCGGGACCCTCTGGTCTCCCCACCCCCTCAGCCAAGGCCAGCTCAGTGCTGCCTGAGCCCCAGGACCCATAGCTCTCCCCGAGGGCCACACTCCTCACGCCCTTCTAGGCCCTACATTCAGGGTCCCCAGCCCAGCTCAGCGCAGACCGTATTCCAGAGTCACCCTGCGGGTGGGATGGTGACAGGCTGATTCCAGGGATGCAGGTCCAGGGGCTCCTCAGGCTGGGAGCTTGGCCAGCTTGGGAAAGCCTTGTGCTTCCCAGCGACTCCCAAAAAGTGCTCTCTCCCCATCAGGCCACGCGCCACAGTGAGAGCCACTGCCATCCCCACACTCCGGAGGCCGAGCTCCTCCATTGAAGCCACTGTGGCTCACTACACTGTCAGGCATCTGTAACCAGGCGTCAGTGCCACGCTGTGGGGCAGGGAGGGCAGGGTCTTGCACAGCAAACCAGGCAGTGCGGCAGAGCCAGCCACCTTGCTGTCCTGCTGCCAGCACCCATCCGTCCACCTGGCTGGACCCCAGAGGTTAAAGCCAGGGTGCTCGGCCCAAGAACAGGCAGTCTCCTTTATCGTTGTGCCAGGGATGGGGTAAAAACCCTCGCCACTTCCTGATGCATTATTTATCAAGAGCGCATTAGCTGTGGGTGACATCACAGGCATTCGAAGGTAATTTGTGGAAAGCATTGTTAAAGCAATTGATTTGCAAATTCCTTGACAGGGAAACGGAGCACTGAGCAGGCAGAGATGTGACATGGAGCCCTTTTTTTAAATGTATTTGGGGATAATTGATTGAAAGCTAAGCTGTGTAGCCAGTGAGAAAATGAGATTATTCTGTCTGTTATGCAAAGAAATTGTATATTGTGCAAAACAGCAGGCTGAGGAGCTGTCAGAGCAGCTGAGAGGCACTTGCTCCTCCTGGGAAAGGCAGGGAATGATGTCTTCCTTTCCAAATCCAAATCAAGTCCTCGCCGTTCCCCTCACCCCAGAAAGCTCTCACCACTGGCTCCTCCACCCAGCCCCACCCCAGAAAGCTCTCACACCGGCTCCTCCACCCAGCCCCACGTCAGCCCTGGGCTTCAGCCTAGACCCCTCCCTTCCCCCACCCGATACTAGGATGGGTCAGTCAAGTAACTGAGTCCTGAAGATTCCATCACCTTTGTCTGATCACCCATGCCCCTGTCCACACTCTGACTCCAGGGTGTGCCAAGGACACAAGGGCTCCTGGGGAGCCCACGAGAACACAGCACAGCCATGTAGATGGGAGTGCACTGCAGGGACTGGGACTCCACCCTGCTTGGCTCTCAGCAGCCACCACCCTTCACCAGGACCATTTCAGTTCCCCAGTAATCCACACTGGGCCTTCTTAGCCCACACAGGCAGCTGTACCTGCCCCTCAGGACACTCTCAGTGACTACTCAGAACCTCTAGGATGGCCACAGCACCTTTGTGAGGCCACAGAGCCGCGTGGCCTCCTCCACTCCCTTCACGCCTTCCTGCAGTCCTGCATCGTCAAACTGCCTTTGCATGTGCCAGCCTGGAGGCTGGAATGCCACCCATCCATGGTTTGTCCACCCAGAAGGCACATTTAGTCTCCAGCAGTAGTTCAAATGCCTCATCCTCCAGGAAGCCTTCTCTGACTGCCCCAGGCAACACCCCTTAGGTGCTCCTCCCTCCCTCTGAACATCAGTGTGTTCACTAGCGGGGCCCTCCCTTCCCTAGATTATGAACTCAGAGGTGGCAAAGAGGGTAAGTGCATGGCTGCAATGAATTAATATATGCAGGAATGAACTAGGGAATGAATGGACCACTGCCCAAATCGCACTGCTGGATCCCTCAATTGCTCCCAACTCTAACAAGGCATGGACACCCACAGGGGCTGTTGGCTTTGTTAGCTGTTCCCACTACTCTGAGCCAGAGGATCACCCAGCCCAGAGCTCCACTGGCAGGATGGTCCCACAGTCACGGGGAGGCCTGGTTCAAGAGAGAGTCGGACTGACCATCTGATCCCAGTCCACATATGAAAGCTGCATAATCTCAGCCACTTGGCTACCACCCTGAGCCTGCGGACAGGCCCAGTCAAACAGAAAGTGTGCCTGTGGTTGGAACCACGGCTTAGCTCTGCCTCCCACACATCTGTAACCCTGGGCCGATCACTCGGTCTCACTGAACCTCAGTCTTCACGTCTGCCAAACGGAAATCATATTAGTGCAACCCGTAAGGCTGCTGCCAGGGTTATAGCCACAGTGCCTAGGTCTCCATAGGCCCTCACCTGAGGTAGAAATGCTTGCCGTGACCACCTCATCCCAGTAGCTTTATTTGTGTGATTACACTGAAAGTTTCCAGCAACTTGATTTAGGATTTTCCTGCCCATTTTCTGTATTAGGAAATGGAGGTTCCTGGAGTTGCTCAAGAATACCTGCCAACAGCAGTGGGGATCTGGCCACAGCTGGCCCTGTCAGTACCCAGCACCATTCTCCCCTGGCAAGCAGGAGGCAGGAACCGACCCTCCAGCAGGGAGGGAGGTTGCGGACAGCAAGGTCTGCTGACCTTCTCCCAGAGCCCCAGCCCAGTCACCATGGGGGCCACTGTCCAGCCACGGGTCAAGCCGTGACCCCATCACCTTCAAATACCTAGTTTTTCCAGCAGACTCCACAGCTCCCCACAGCAAGTTTGACCCTAGGGGAGGAAGGAAAGAGGCCTCACACCACGGGACCACTAACTATCAGAGTTTGTCTGGGACTGAGGGGATTTGCAGACATACGACCTGCATTGAAAACCCAGGCAAGCCCCAGGCGGACCAGGACAAGCGGTCACTGGTCACCGTAGTCCCACCTTTAAAGGGCTAGAGAATGCATGATGGTCCATTCAAACTATTTTGGCAACAGAGAAACACAGTGTCAGGCCAATTCTTTTTATATAAGTTGACATTTTCTAAGACGATGTCTGAGAAGCAGACAAGAAAGTTTCTGACCACTCCCTCGCCCCACTCGGTTCCCAATGAGCCAGCTCAGCCACTACAGGCAACAGCCAGATCTCATCTCCAGTTCATTTTACCACCACCTCCTGCACCCAGCCAGGCCTGGCACTAGGCAGACAGCATTCAAACGTGACCAAATCACAGCCCTCCCCATCCCAAGAAGCCCACAGGACAGAGGGCAAAGATGAATTGCAACAGTATACAGTAAAGGCAGGACTGAGAGACACAGCAGATGGAGGGAAGGTCAGGGAGGGCTTCCTAGAGGAGGAGACAGTTCCTTCACGTGAGCTGTAAGGAGGAATTAACAAAGTGGCAAGCAAGCAAGGGGGGTGTTCTAGTCCTGGAACAGCACGGGCAAGGTCCAGAGCTGTGGCAGAGTACGGCCCAGTCTAGGGATCGCTAATGTGACTGAAGAACCTGGCAAAATGAGTGGGAGAGAAGGGATAAAGACAGAGGAGTAGACGGGCTACACCCAGGAAACCTTTGAGAGTTTGGACTCGATTTGGGTATTCATAGGGATCTGCTGAAGAACTTTAGGGGAGTCAAGTTGAAGGCTCCCGGAACGTTGGGTTTGAGCTAAAAGTCCAACTGCATCGATGACCCGTGAAAACACCAAGGCCCAGAGAGGGCAGGAAATCACCCAAGGTCACACAGCAGAAGGACTCGGTGGGGAAAAGGCAGACGTCGCCCCCAAGCCTTCTGCCCTCAGCAGCATGGTTTAATGGAAGGAACCATCTCCCTCACCCTCCCTCCTCACACCTATGCCAGCTCCAGCCCCTGATTTATGAACATCCCTGTTTAACAAACCTCATTTTAAGATATCCTACAAATCTGGATAATCTTCGTTTCTTCTCCCTGATAATCTTCTGAATTCCTCTGAGAAGGGCTGAATATGCAAATCACCCAGGTAGTTCAAACAAGGGATAATCTTTCATTTATTTACTTTAATCCTGAATTCTGTTCTCTTCATTTAGAATTTGAGATTCGGGCATGAGATAAGACAAAAGCGTTAACTGTCTTGACCCCGAAGGAAGTCTCCCACAGATCTTTATCATTTCGGGGCCCTCGGGGATCAAGTAACCTTGCACACAGCCTTTCCAACCCTGAGCCTCCAAAGTTCAGTCCCTAGTGGCACCGCTCCCTTCCGCACCCCATCAAATCCCTGGCCAGTCCAGCTCCACCCAGCCCAACTCCAGGCCCATGAGCAACAGACCTTGGGCTGAGCTTGCAGAAATAAAAGGAAATAAAATGGCCCCGGTGACAAGGACTTCAGAATGTCTCCCCATATTGTGGGCACACAGATGGGTGAAGAGTGAGGTAGGCGCAGTAATGCAAAGACAGGGGCAGACGGCGCAGGAGAGAGAAGGATCATCTCAGCCTGGGCCATCAAAAGAGAGAAAGCTGTGTGAGAGCTGAAGATGATGGACCAGGTGTGAAAGAGAAGCCCACAGCCCTGTAAGCAGAGAGAAGCCCTCTCGTCCCAGCCCCAGCGGCTGATGAGGGCCTCTGTGTTCTGGGAGAGTACAGGAGCCACATCTACCTCTGGTGGAGGGGAGGGGAGGTGCCCTGCCTGATCTGGGCCAGCATAATAGCCTCCTGATTGAGTTCTCTCACCCACCTCAAAGGAATTCCCTCATGGAGTGGTTTCAAAACCAGGCTGCATTCTAGTTCTGTGTGAGATGAGGCAGACACATTTCTCCATATTCCTCCCACAAAGCACAACTAAAAACCCGGGGCATTATATCTAAGCCAAATGGAAGAAGACTCTGGAAGGTGGAAAGAAGGAAGTTGATCAGTTACAAACTTTAAGGAACCATGTGGCAGTGAGTTCCCAAGGTTTTCTTTCAGCCACGGATATTCCAGCTTGAGTGCTGGAGAAGCTGATGACCCAGGATCATCAACAGGTACAGCTGAACAAAGCCCTAAGAAAAGGCAGCTCTCAGCCAGGCGCGGGGGCTCACGCCTGTAATCTCAGCACTTTGAGAGGCTGAGGCGGGTGTATCACCTGAGGTCAGGAGTTTGAGAACAGCCTGAGCAACATAGTGAAACCCCGTTTCTACTAAAAATACAAAAAGTAACTGGGTGTGGTGGCGCATGCCTGTAATCCCAGCTACACGGGATACTGAGGTAGGAGAATCTCTTGAACCCGGGAGGCAGAGCTTGTAGTGAGCCAAGATGACGCCACTGCACTCCAGCTGGAGCAACAGAGCAAGACTTTGTCTCAAAAAAAAAAAAGAAAGTGAGCCAGCTCTCTCTAACTAAAGGACTAGGAAAGGGGCAGCCTAGCAAGGCAGGAAACTTCTAGACAACGATTGCCCTGATCTAACCAAAGAGGGACAACTATGACCCCACTCCCATCAGCAAAGGCTCAGGGGGGACTTGGGACTTCATCTCCACCTGTAGTAAAAGTCCCTCATCCCCACTCGTGGTGTCACTAGAGTCCATGTAGGAATCCTGGATTTCTGCCCACCCTGGCAATAATGAGGCACCCCTCCCTTCCACGCTGGAGTGGTGTCAGAGGAGGCTTAGTAGTGAGGAGGCCACCCCTACTTTGGGAAGCAGTAAAGAGGCACCTATTTCCCTCCCTTCAGCAGTGACAAGGCATCCTTCCCTACTCAGGTGTCCACAAAGGCCAGACAGAGAACCTGGGTCCAGCCCTGTCTCACAGCAACAAGGCTGCATCCTCCTTCTCTGCAAGTGCAGGTCAAAGGAAACTGCTAAGACAGATTTAAATAAGATCCAGAATCTATAAAACCCAAAATGCTGGCCAGGCGCAATGGCTCACACCTGTAATCCCAGCACTTTGAGAGGCCAAGGTGGTCAGGAGTTCAAGACCAGCCTGACCAACATGGAGAAACCCTATCTCCACTAAAAATACAAAATTAGCCAGGCATGATGGCGCATGCCTGTAATCCTAGCTACTCGGGAGGCTGAGGCAGGAGAATCGCTTGAACCTGGGAGGCAGAGGTTGTGGTGAGCCGAGATCGCGCCATTGCACTCCAGCCTGTGCAACAAGAGCAAAACTCTGTCAAAAAAAAAAAAAAAAAGCCTACGGTTCAAGTGAAAATCCTTCATTTTACCAAGAACCAAGAAAATTTCAACCTGAACGAGGAAAAGTAATCAAAAGATTCCCACATTGACATGACACAGATGTTAGAATGATCTGACAAAGATATTAAAGCAACCACAATGAAAAGGCTATGATGCTACAATGATGCTACAAAAATGCAATTATGAACACATTTGAGATGAAAAAACAGAAAATCTCAACAAAAAAATAGAATGTCTAAAAGAAAAAGCCAAAAGAAAATTTTGGAACTGAAAAGCATAATAATAAAAATAAAAATCTCAATGAGTAAGGAAAAGTAGAATGTACAGGACAGAGGAAGATTCAGAGAACTTGAAGGCAGAATAGAAATTGCCCAATGGAGAGAAGATAGACTGAAAAATGATCACCCCAGACCTGGGGGACTCTGACGAAACATCCAACATTTGTGTCACCTGAGTCCATGAGGGAGAGAAGAAAGGGGGCGACTTTAAAAAGTATTAAGGAAATAATAGCTAAAGTCTTCACAAATTTGGCAAAACACAAAAACCTACACATTCAAGAAGCTAAGCAAACCCCAAATAGGATAAACCCAAAGAAGCCATACCATGTATATCATAATCAAACTTGCGAAAACTAAAGACAAATTAAAAACCTTGAAAACATCGAGAGAGAGAGAGGACATCTTACTTTAAGAAATAACCAACTCTAATGAAAGCAGATTTCTCTTTAGAACACATGGGTGAGATGGAGTAGCTACAGAGGTAGCCCAGCGTGTTTCAAGTGCTGCAAGAAAAGAACTTCCACCCAGAATTCTATACCCAGCAAAAACAGGCTTTCAGGACAGTCAGGAGACTTTGTGTCAGCTGACCTACCCTAAAGGATGGGCTAAGGAAAGTTCCTTCAACAGAAAAAGGATTAAGGAAGGAAATCTTGGAAATCAGGAAGAAAGAACAACAGAAATAGTGGAAAAAAAAAATAGCCAGGCGCAGTGGCTCACACCTGTAATCGTAGCACTTTGGGAAGCCAAGGCAGGTGGATCACTTGAGGTCAGGAGTTTGACACCAGCCTGGCCAACATGGTAAAACTCTGCCTCTATTGAAAATACAAAAAAAAAAAAAAAAAAAAAAAAAAAAAAAAACACTAGCCAGGCGTGGTGGCACACACCTATAATCCCAGCTACCCAGCGGCTGAGGCAGGAGAATCACTGGAACCCAGGAGGCAGAGGCTGCAGGGAGCAGCCTCCTGCAGCCCAGACTGGGCAACAGAGCGAGACTCTGTCTCAAAAAAAAAAAGAAACCAAAAAAGTAAAAAATATAAATAAATACAGAAACTTCTCTTGAGTTTCCCAAATTACATCTGATGACTTAAGCAAAAATTATATCACTGTCTGATGTGATTATCAGTGTATGTAGAGGAAATGTTCAAGACAATGTCATTTTCAATGGGGGAGGATAAAGGGACATAAAGGGAGGAAGTTTTCTAGATTTCATCCTAACTGAGGCAGTACACTTGGAAACTTATAGCACTAAGTGCTTACGTTAGAAAAGAGGAAAAGAGTCCGATCAATAAACCAAGCTCTAACCTTAAGTAAATAGAAAAAGAAGAGCAAAATAAACCCCAGCAAGCAAAAGGAAGGAAATACTAAAGGCAGAGAAGAAATCAATAAAATTGAAAACAGAAAACAATAGAGAAAATCAATGAAACAAAAGTCAGTTCTTTGAAAAAAATCAATAAAATTGACAAACTTCTACCAAGACTGACAAAAAATAAGAGAGAAAATATGGAAATTACCAAAATCAGGAATGTAACAGGGGCTACCATGGCAGGGGCTAGAACCTGCAGATGTCAACAGGACAGTAAAGGAATACCATGAACTATTCCACTCCTAAATACACAGCTTAGAAGAAACGAACCACTTCCCCAAACACTAGACATTCACTCCGTAGGAAACAGATATAAAAACTCACTCACACAACTCACTCAATATGAAGTAGATAATTTGAATAACTCTGTAACACTTAAAGAAATTGAATTTGTAATTTTAAAACTCCCAAAAAAAGAAATCTCCAAGCCCAGATGGCTTCACTGGAGAATGCCACCAAACACTTAAAGAAAAATTAATGCCAATTCTACACACTCTTTTTCAGAAAACAGAAAAGCAGGGAACATTTCCCAAGTCATTCTATGAAACTAGTATTACTCAGATTACAAAATAAGACTAAAAGAGTACAAAGAAAAAAAACCTATAGACCAATATTCCTTATGAACATAAACACAAAAATCCTGAACATCATGTTAGCTAATAGAACTCAGCAGTACATAAAAAGAATTATACATTATGAGCAAGTGGGGTTTCTTCCAGGTATGCAAGGCTGGTGCAATATTTGAAAATCAATCAACGTAATGCACCATATTAACAGACTAATGAAGAAAAATCACATGATTATGTATCGATTGATGCAGAAAAAAGCACTTCTCAAAATTCAATACACATTCAAGATTAAAACTCTCAGGAAAAAAAAAAACTGAATAGAGAAGAACTTTCTCAATTTGACATCTACAAAAAAAAAAAAAAAAAAAAAAACAAAAAAAAAAACACCCTGTAGCTAATTAATGGTGAAAGACAATGCTTTTCCCCTGAGATTGGAGCAAGGCAATGATGATCACTCACCACCGCTAGTCAGTGTTACATTGGAAGTTCCAGCCAGTGCAGCAAGGCAAGAAAAGGAAAGGGAAGGGAAGGCGAAGGAAATCAGAAGGGAAGAAGTAAAACTATTTGCAGATGGCATAATTGTCGATGTAGAGAAGCTCAAAGAACTTACAAAACAGCTCCTAGAACTGGTAAGTGATTCTAGCAAGTTTGCTGGATACAAGATCAAGATACAAAAGTCAACTGTAGGGCCGGGCACAGTGGCTCATGCCTGTAATGCCAGCACTTTGGGAGGCCAAGGCGGTTGGATCACAAGATCAGGTGTTCAAGACCAGCCTGGCCAACATAGTGAAACCCCGTCTCTACTAAAAATACAAAAAAATAGTCGGGCATGATGGCTGGCACCTGTAATCCCAGCTACTCAGGAGGCTGAGGCAGGAGAATCACTTGAACCCAGGAGGCAGAGGTTGCAGTGAGCCGAGATTGTGCCACTGCACTCCAGCCTGGGTTATAGAGTGAGACTTCGTCTCAAAAAAAAAAAAAAACTACAGTATTTTTATATACTAGCAACAGATATGTGGAAATCGAAACTAAAAATACAATACTATCTACAAGTCTGCAAAAAAGTAATAATAATGATGAAATACATATAAATCTAATAAAACATATACTTAGCTTCTAACCAAAAACTACAACATGCTGATGAAAGAAATCAAACTCAAAATAAATGGAGAGACATACAGTGTTCATGGATTGAAAGATTCGATTTAGTAAAGATACGAATTCTCCCTAAAATGACCTATAAGTTTAATGAAACTATCAAAATTCCAGCAAGAAATCTCGAAGACATAGACAAAATTATTCCAAAATGTATATGGAAAGGCAAAGAAACTAGGATAACTAAAACAATTTTGAAAAGAATAAAATGGGAAGAATCACTCCACCCAATTTTAAGACTTATATAGCTACAGGCATCAAGAACATGTGGTATGGGCAGAGGGACAGACCCATAAATAGTGGAACAGAATCAAGAGACCGGAAATAGACCCACACACGTGTGGCCGACAGATTCTGGACAAAGGTGCAAAAGCAACAGAGGAAAGATGGTCTTTTCAAGGAATGGTGCTGGAGTAATTACATGCCCACAGGCAAAAAAAAAAAAAAAAAAGACCTTGACCTAAACCTCACAGCTTATACAAAAATGAACCCAAAATGGATTTAAGTGCAAAACATAAAACTATAAAACTTTCAGGTCAGGCGTGGAGGCTCCAGCCTGTAATCCCAGCACTTTGGGAGGCCAAGGTGGGTGGATCACTTGAGGTCAGGAGTTACAGGCCAGCCTGGCCAACATGGTGAAACACTGTCCCTACTAAAAATGCAAAAATTAGCCGGGCATGGTGGCGCGTGCCTGTAATCCCAGCTACTCAGGAGGTTGAGGCAGGAGAATCACTTGAACCCGGGAGGCGCAGGTTGCAGTGAGCCAAGATCGTGTCACCATACTCCAGCCAGGGTAATAGAGCAAGACGCAGTCTCAAAAAAAAAAAAAGGCAAAAAACAAAACTATAAAACTTTTAGAAGAAAACATAGAAGATCATCTTCAGGACTTCAGGCTTGGTGAACATTCCTTAGACGTGACGCTAAAGGTAAGATCTATAAAAGAGAAATATCAGTTAATTGTACTACACTGAAATTTAAAACTTTCACTCTGCAAGCAACTGTGCTAAGAGAAGGAAAGACAAGTAGGCTGGGAGAAAATCTTTGCAAACCACATAGCTGATAAATGACTTGTTTCTCGAATATGTAAAGAATGTTCTTCATATATAATTTACAAAATGTATGAAAGTTTTTAAAATTTATATATTTATATATAATTTATCAAACTTCTCACATATATATATATATATGCACTTCTAAAACTCAACAGTAAAAATAACAAATAATCTGATTGGAACATGGGCACAAAGCACTGAGAGAAATTTCACAGAGGATACCCAGATGCCTAATAAGCACATGAAACGATGTTCAGCATCGCTAAGCACTGGGGAAGTGCAGATCAGAGCCACAGGGACGCCTCAGCATTGCCTCCCGGGTCCCCTCCCTCCCACAGAAGCCTGTCTGGATCTGCAGCTGCTCACTCTCTGACAGCTACAGATGAAGAGAATGAAAAGCCCTTTGTGACTATCGTCATGCTGAGTCCCCTCTCCCTGGGCAGGAACAGAGCAAGAGGGGACAGGGTAGCTGTCTGAAGCCCCTGCTCAGGTTGTCAAGGCCTTTAAACACTTTGACTGGGAATGCGGGGTTGAGAGTGTCCACAGCTCCCCAGTCCTGGCTGGCAAACAAGGGTGACTTCACGGACACAGGGCCTCGCGAGCTCTCCTCTCTTTTTTGCCGTGACTGCTTGTTAAGCAAATTAACGACCTGGCCCAGTGAAACCCCAGCAAGTTTCAATGTTTAACATGCAGACATAAGATGGCTTGGAAGGGAATTCTGTCAAACAACCTACCCAAAAGAGAAATGGACCAGAACTTAGCCAGACGAGCAAACCTCTAGAAAGGTAGCAGGCTGCCCCCCAGGAAATGGGAGCAGGGGAGGGTGTGGGAGGGGACAGCGCCAGAGCCTGCCCTAGCGGCAATTTCAATCCTACCTACTGGAGGCATCACATGGACGGAGACACCTGAGCCCAGATCCTGGCCGACCCTTAGTTGCTATGTGACCTGGTGATCCTTCTTCCTTCCTGTAAAACGGCTCATTGCTCATCATGCTTCAGCATTCAGCCCAACCCAGGAAACTAGCTAGAGCCAGTTATTCACAGGCAGTAATAACTTCCTGGAATAATAATTCCGCATTCTTTCCTTCAATGGCATGCATGAGGAATGAGGCACCCTCTCTGTCTGGTATTTTAATCCCATGGTTTTAGAGATGAGAATACTGAGGTCAGAGAGCACAGCCCACTTGCTCAAGTCCCAGGGCTGGAGAAAGGCAGGGCTGGGAACCGGATCCTGTGTTGCCCAAGGCCTGTCCAGCAGCCTGGGCCCTCGGAGAAACAAGTGGGGACGGATGGACGAGTCAGGAACCGCCCCCTCGCAGGGTGCCCGCAGATGCCCCAGCACCTTCAGCTCAACAACTCCAACGTGCACAGGGACCCAATTCTAGAATATTCAGAAGGTGAAAACGCACACTTTCCAACCAAAACCTTCAACAGGATCGTCATTAGCAGCTTATGTAAAACTTTCATAAAATTCTGCGTTCAAAATTCTTTTTGTAACAAAGATGCTCTTCTACGGCACTTAAAGTGGGAGCCAATGTCTTACATTTTTACTTACATCCCAGCCTCACCGACAGTGTGTAAACCAAAGCTGGACTCCCTAGAAGGAGGCGACCCTGGCGTGTGGGGCTCACAGGAGGGGTGAGGCTCAGAGGACGTACTTGTGCTCACCCTACAGCTGACGCCTCA
This sequence comes from Piliocolobus tephrosceles, assembly GCF_002776525.5. Taxonomy (NCBI): domain Eukaryota; kingdom Metazoa; phylum Chordata; class Mammalia; order Primates; family Cercopithecidae; genus Piliocolobus; species Piliocolobus tephrosceles. The sequence continues at coordinate 10,578,002 of NC_045444.1, read as the reverse complement.
CTGCAGTCAGACCCCACAGTGGCTTCCCCTGGGGCCTGTCGCCCGGAGGGTGGGCCACTTTCGCCACACCTGACTCCCAGCAAAAGGAGGAGACGATTGTCTGTTTGCTTGACTTTTTTTTTTTTTTTTTTTTTTTTTTTGAGACGGAGTTTTGCTCTTGTCACCCAGGCTGGAGTGCAGTGATGCAATCTTGGCTCACTTCAGCCTCCGCCTCCCAGGTTCAAGCGATTCTCTTGCCTCAGCCTCCCAAACAGCTGGGATTACAGGTGCCTGCCACCATACCCGGCTAATTTTTTTTTTTGTACTTTTGTATTTTGTATTTTTAGTAGAAAGGAGCCTGGTCTTGAACTCCTGACCTCAGGTGATCCGCCCACCTCGGCCTTCCAAAGTGCTGGGATTACCGGCGTGAGCCACTGTGCCCGGCCTGTTTGCTTGACTTAATGAAAACATACCCAGTACCCCTTAGGTACACCTGTGACTGAAGTAAAGCAGCTTAGAAACCTCCTTCCCCCTAGAAAAGGGTGGAAATCCACAAGTTTGCACCAGGCTCTGGAGAAAAAGCCTGCCACAGAGCCAAGTGGCACTCACTCCTTTGTTGAAGGCGTTGTTCAAATAGACTTCTCAAATTAAGTCAGGTTACTTCATAGTCTTTTACATTTTTTAACGCTGTAAGCTGGTCCCATAAAACCTCTTTCTTGTGCATGATCTTACTTGACTCCGGCAACAAGCCTGCAGGTACAATGAAACCTGTCTGATGGAAGAGAGCCCTGGGGCTCAGAGGTGTGAAAGGATAGGTCCAAGATCTTGCAGCTAAGCAGTAGCCTTAGCGCCCAGTCCCTGCCCTCATGCCTGGTGCTGGCCCGCGTTGCCAGACCTGCTTGCACAGAATTCCTTAGCAGCCCAATCTCAGCGTCAGCTGGTTTCTTGCCAAGTCAGCAAATGGCTAACCACCCTTCCAGTTCCATCATCACAGGTAATGAAGCTCTGACCACCACAGAGACAGCAAAAATAAAAACTAAACTAAACGTTGGGTTTCAGACTCCCAAATACTTCTAGATTGCAAAGGGCAAAACAGAAAATCATTTACTTGGTCCCATCTTCCCTGCCAGTGAGCCTCATCAGAACGCTGGCAGCTTCCCTTTTTACTCAAGTGGATTTCTTATTAATCAGCACATCTCCATGGCTCTGAGCTGCCCTCATATAGACAGTCCCAACTTATGATGGTTTGATTTCTGGTTTTTCAACTTTGCAAGGGTGTGAAAGCAATACACATTCAGTAGAAAGTGGTAGGACAGTCTTGCCATGCTGGGCAGAAGCAGTGAGCCGCAGCTGCCAGTCAGCCCTACTACCCTGAGGGTAAACGGTGCTCGTGTTGCCAGGCAATTTTGCTAATGCAGGTGTTCTGAGCACGTTTGAGGTAGGCTCGGCTAAGCTATGATGCTGGGTAGGTTAGTGTATTAAATGCATTTTCAACTTATGATGGGCTTACCAGGACATATGCCCAATGTAAGCTGAGGAGCGTCTACACCAGGCATCAGACGATGTCACGACAGGCACAGTGAACTCCCACCAGCGAACCTGGAAAGGGGAGAGGCCAAATTTTGTGAGGTCCCTTCCAAATCTAAGAACAAAAAAAGACAACCAGAGGAAGTCTAGAAGTACAGAGAGGTAGGTGGTCTAACCAAAATTGCTTCTCCCTTACTGCTCCTGTCCAGGGTGGAAAAGAGAATGAACTTGTTTGGATTGAACTTGGAAGTAATCCAAAGCAAACGAGAAAAAAGCTGGGATCCCATGCTCCCAAGAGCTGGGGTTCAACCACGCAGTGGAAGAATACTTGATACGCATTTACAGAAAGGAATTGGATTAATATGGGAACAAAGTTATGCCTGGGGAAGCCTTGAAGAGGACAGCAGTGAGAGAAGGTGCAGGCAAGGACAGGCCCGTGCTGAGTGGGAGTGGGTCTAACTGTATTGGTCCATTTTCACACTGCTGATAAAGACACGCCCGAGACTGGGTAATTTGTAAGGAAAAACAGATTGAATTGACTCAAGGTTCCACGTGGCTGGGGAGGCCTCACAATCATGGTAGAAGGTGAAAGGCACCTTTCACATGGTGATGGACAAAAGAAGAGAACCAATCAAAAGGAGAAACCACTTTTTTTTTTTTTTAGTTGGGGTCTCGCTCTGTTGCCCAGGCTGGAGTGCAATGGCATGATCTCGGCTCACTGTAGCCTCTGCCCCCCGAGTTCAAGCAATTCTCCCACGTCAGCCTCCCTAGTAGCCGGGATTACAGGGGTACACCACCACAGCCCAGCTAATGTTTATATTTTTAGCTGGTCGTGGTCCAGCTGGTCTCAAACTCCTGACCTCAGGTGATCCACCTGCCTCAACCTCCCAAAGTGCTGGGATTACAGGTGTGAGCCACCACGCCTGGCCTGGGGAAACCTCTTATAAAACCGTCAGATCTCATAAGTCTTATTCACTACCATAAGGGAGAAACCGCCCCCCCCCCCAATGATCCAATCATCTCCCACCGGGTCCCTCCCACAACATGTGAGAATTATGGGAGCTACAATTCAAGATGAGGTTTGGGTGGGGACACAGCTACACTGCATCATTAGGTCAGCGCTGAAAAGGGCTACAGGGGAGCCTAGGGGGAAAGTCCATCCACAAGCACAGGACACCCACTAGGACACCTATCTCTTCCTCCTGGTTTCTAGGTACAGATAAAATATTCTTCTCTGAGAATTTGAAACATGAGCCTGAGATTCATGTATTCGGGATTTTAAAAGTCACATTCCTCTCATGCTCCACAAACCACCAATCTAAGAAATTAACATAAAAACTAAGTTATAGGCCAGTGAAATCCCTGGGGTACCTAGCAAAAACAAAAACTAAACCTGGAGGGACATGACCTCAACTAAGTATGTAAGAGATTCTCGGTGACACAGCTACTGTGACTCTGAGCTCGCAATGAAAAATCACAAACATACAGCAAAAACCACCAACATGAGTGAGAGTCAGCAAATACCACAAACAGGAAAGTGTTATGCAAGAGATACAGACTGTAGAATAATCTGACAGTGACTATGAAATAAATATGTTTAAAATTATTAAAGACATAAAACAATTTACAACCCATCCCCAAAAACCTATTTTTAAAAAGGATGGATTCATTTGAAAAAACATTCAAATAGAATTTCTACAAGTAAGAAGCAAAGGCGCTGAAACTGTAAACTCAATTAATGTATGGCTTAAACAATAGACGAAAAACAGTTGAAGGGAGAATTTGTGGCATCAGATTCGAAGAAATTAAACCAGAAGAAGCAAAAAGAAATAAAGATAAACTATGACAGAGAGGCTAGAAAGGTTGAGAGACATGTGAATCGAATGAGAACATTTAATAAGTTGGTAAGAACTCCAGAAAGAGAAGAGAAAATAGGGAGAATGGGAAAAACGCAGTATTTGAAGAAATGACAGCTGAGAATACTCCAGAATGATGATAATCCACATATTCATGAGTCACAGACTCCCAAGCAGGATAAGCAAAAATGAACTCATTATAGACACATCAAACAGTACTGAAGAACCAAATACAAAGCAGCTATGATTTTAAAAGCGAACAGGGCACAACTGAGCGGCGTGGCCAAAGTACCGAGAGAAAACATCTGTCACTTTACAGTGAATTGTGAGAGTTTACCACTCATAGACGCTCCCCAAAGAACACTGAGGAAGGAACTTTAAGAAGAAAACAGAACCCGGGAGAAATTACTAGGCACCAGAAACAACAGGAAACAAAGAAATCAGGAAAAATTCCAAAAACTTATTCAAGCACTGATTGAACAAATAATACATCGATTATGCAAATCGGTATAATAATACTGAATCAGGAGTATACAAAAAGTGAAACTAAAATACGGATTGTCGATAACACGTAACACGGGCTGGGTGATCAGGGCTCTGTGCTGCTCAGAAGGATTTCACATTTGGGCAGCTGGCCTCTGGCCCACACTCTCAGCCCCGCGCTCCACGACCACCCAAGCGTGGGATGTGCACTTCCCTCATACGTTCCCTTCCCTGCTGTGAGGTCCAGTTTAAGTTTAAGGTACTAAAAGGCAGTATGTCTACCTGGAAAAGGTTTATGAAGAGCTAGCTGCTCAGATTAACAAGCCAGCACCAGTGCTTTCTAACTACAGCCTATTCCAACTATCTCATGGCACTAAAGTGTATTGCACATGTCACCACGTATAGCGGGCCTATTCGACATTATCTCATTTAATTTTCACTAAACCTGCAAAGCGGGTTGTATGATGACTCAGACAAGACCGATAACCTGCCCAAGGTTACACCGCCAGCGGAGACCGGCCCCTGCTGGTTCCAGGAGCCCATGCTGCCTCCCTCATGGTATCAGTTCTCTCCCCGCAGACCTAGCCTTGTAAAACGTCCACGCTTGTCAAAAGGGGTTCTTGCCTTTGCCAATTGCTGACTGGGCGTGGAGACTGCAAGGGGAGCCTCTGCGGATCTCCTTTCCAAGGTAAACTGCATTCAGCACATATCAGAGACCTCAAGGGGTGGCAGACACAGGGAAGAGCAGGTTAGATAAATAGAGAGAGGCTGACACACGGACCTTCAAACCGTGCAGGGAGGAGTCTGGGGAGGCCTCAAAGGGAGGGAACCGTGCTAAGCTCCCACCCTGAGCAAAGATGGTTGAACGTCATGCACTGCCAGGCACAGAGGGGAAACGTCAGGAATGTCATCAATTCCCAATGCCCTGGGAGTGACAGTCGGCCTGGGAAGCCCCTCCCTCACCAGTGGTTGGAGTCCAATTTTAAAGCTTGAAGCCCTTTAAGATGGCCTGTCTCCATGGAAAGTGACTGCCTTGTGAGTTCCTCGAGGAATCCAGCATGGCTGACCCCTCTTCGTGCCTCCAGGATCGTGTCTGGCATGGGCCTGGACTGGAAGCACAGTAAAGGCTAGCTGAATGCACAAGTGACTCAGGGTGGGCTCCCACACAGCCGAGAAGGGGGTTTCGGCAGCCCCTGGGCAAGCACCTGTGAGAGCGCCAGAGAATGCCCGAGAGCCCAGCAGGGCCCACTCAGAGCCAGCAGACTTGATTCAGTGGGCAGGGCATCCTCAGGGGTCCTCTGCCACACGGAAAAGGGCAAACCGCCCCCAACAAGTGATTTCCCCATGGGCCCTTCTTACTTTTTATTTAATTTCATAGTCTAGGAAAGAAAATACTATGCATTTGTTTCTTATTAATTTACACTCAAATCATTAAAAACATGTTTTTGCAAGAATTTTTAACATCCACAGGGCTCTTTTTTTAACCTCTTATAAGTCATTTTAGTGCTGTTTTTCTCAAGGAAGAGGAAAATGTATTTTTGCCAAGAATAAGCTCCTTGCTTCAATTTTGATTCCGCGTTTAGTCCCAGGCTCATAAACTCCAGCAGGGCTTGGGCCAACTGAGAAATGAAATTCTCCCCCAGCCGTGAGTCTCCAAATAATAACCCAAGATTGTAAGCAGCATGATTTTCCCACACACGCAAAGCCAAACAAAACTGGGAAATGGAGATGGGATATGCTCCACTAGTCTGGCTTCTGTGGCTCCTGCTCACATCCAGTGGGCCCCCAGCAGAGTCCCCGAGGGAGTCCCCAGGCATGCCAAGCCCCAGACCAGAGGTTTCCAGCTGGGGTACCTCAGCATCCTGGCTCCACAAGACCGCGCAGCCACAGACGATGCACACGGTCAGGCCGAGCTGGGCCTGGGGACCCCCGGGGCCACTGCGTGCTGTGGACGGCGGGCAGCACAGCCAAGCCAGCACTAAAGGAAGGCTGTGCATGTCTGGGACGCGAGAGAATTCTGCTCTGTGCCTATGCCCAGGAGCGCAGGCAGAGCAGTAAACCAGTCACCCAGATGAGGCCAGCACCCAAGGACAAACAGAGGGAGATGGAGAAGTTTGGGTGATTTTGTAGATGCGATTAGCATCAGAATGCTGCAGAGATGACTGAGCTGACAGCGTCCCTGCTGTGTGCACGCTTAGTGCCGTGGACTAAATATCAGCCTCCCCGGACCCCTGCCAAATTTACATGTTGAAGCCCCTAATCCCCAGCGTGATGGGATTTGGAGATGAGGCCTTTGAAGGAAATGAGGTTTAGATGGGGTCCTACGGGTATGGCCCTCGTGATGGGAATAGTGTCCTTGTAACAAGAGACGCCATATGAGCACACAGAGAGAAAGCAGTCGTCTGCAAGCCAGGAAGAGAGTCCTCACCAAACCCACCCCTCCTGGCACACCGATTTCAAACTCCCCAGTCTCCAGAAGTGTGAGAAAATAAATGTCTGTTGTTGAAGCCATTCCGACTATGGTATTTTGTGATGGCAGCCCAAGCTGACTAAGACACCTAGTCAGAGTTTTAATCCCTGCAAGGACGCCTCCGAGGCCTAGAGTTTGCAAACATGCTGTCAAGACCGGAGAAGGAGAACTACTACTGGCCGGGCTGGCAGGACGCAGCAGCGTGGACCGGTGGGAGTGAGTCCCGTCCACAGCACATTTGGATCTGTTTATCTTCCTGTCTCTGTTCTGGTTCATCCCACTCCACCCCGTGAGGACGCCCTCCCCGTGGGCTCCCCGGCACTCAAGGCTCCTGTCCTTCAGTCACCTAAGTCTCTTCCCAGCATGGTAGAGGGTGTCCCCAGACTGCACCTGGCGGGTTGCCTGAGAACTTCCTCTGAAGCCCAGCAGTGCAGAAGCCTGGACCCACCCCTGAAGGCTGATTCTATAGCTCTGGAATCTGAATTTAGGGCAAGGGCCACAGATGTTTCTGGTGAGAAACTGCTGATGCAGCAGAAGCTCTAAAGCCTTTACGAGCACACGAACCTGACTTTGAGGCCCAGCCCTGCCACTTTTGAGCTGTGTGACCACAGGTAGTTTACTCAGCCTTGCTGAGCCTCGGTTTTCTCACACTCACATTACACTGGAAAAAAATGGAATCCTGGATTCATTTTTCTTATTGCTGGAATTAACCCTCTATTAATTCTTTCAGACAGGCATGCGTGATTGATTTCCTGGGTCTTTCTACGTCCTAAATTGCCCTTACTGTGCCATCATAAAAATCGATTGTGAGTATGAAATTCAGTACTCAGCGGCGTTATTTTATCCCTGCACTTTGAAGGCCTTGCCCCATTTCCTACAGCAATTTTCTTAATGAGAAGACTGATGTCTTCTGATTCTCATGTTTCTGTGGACAAAAGTTTCTTTTTTTTCTTTTTTCAGTTTGGGTTTTGGTTTTTCTGGGAGCCCTTTATCGCTCATGTTCTGAAATTTCAATATAGGTGACCAGCTATGACACTTACTTGGTTGTTCATCTGTTTTTGTCTTGCTCGACATTGTCTCCTCCTTTTCAACCTGAGGACTTGGGTCTTGTTTCTTTGTTATGTAATATTCTCATCTATTTTTATTTAAACAGCGTCTACCCTCCTTTGTTCTGTTCTGTCCCTCTGGCACATCCATGTAGAGGAATGCTTGAGTTTCAGAAGGTATCTCCATGTCTCAATTCTGATTTTTCATTTTTCATCTCATTATCCCATTAGGTTCTAGTCCAGTGTTTCTTAAACTGCAATATATGCATGTTGCCTGGGTCTTGAATGCCGTTTTGATCCTGAGACTGCGTTGCTGACAAGCGCGTGGGTGGTACTGCTGCTGTGGGTCTGTGGCCCACACTCTGAGCAGCCAGGCTCCAGCATGGTTTCTCAGCGTAACCTTCTAATCACAGGGCACTCTTCAGCTCCGCCTATCCTGTCATCCAGCGATGTGCTGAATTTCTCATTGCCAAGCTCTATTAATTCATTCCTTTTCATAACCTCGTATTCTTGTTTCATGGATGCAATATTTTCTTGTCTCTCAGGGACAAGAAATAACTATTCCTACTTTTAAAGTTCTAATTTCTTTATTACTTCATTTCTCTGGGAGTGAGTTTTTCTGTCCATATATTCATTTCTGATGCTGGCATTCCTCTGATATTTGGTGGGTTTTCATTTTTTTATTTTTTTATTTTTTTGAGATGGAATCTCGCTCTGTTGCCCAGGCTGGAGGGCAGGCTCACTGCAACCTCTGCCTTCTGGGTTCAAGCGATCCTCCTATCTCAGCCTCCTGAGTAGCTGGGATTACAGGTGCACACCATCATGCCCAGCTAATTTTTGTGTTTTTGTAGAGACGGGGTTTCACCATGTTGGCCAGGCTGGTCTCAAACTCCTGACCTCAGGTGATCTGCCTGCCTCAGCCTCCCAAAGTGCTGGGATTACAGGCGTGAGCCACTGTGCCCAGCCTCGGTGATTCTTAATTGTGTGTTCCAGCAATCTTGATAGTGGAAGTCCAATCACTGTCTGCTTCAGTGTGAGAAGCCTGCCTGGGGGCAGATGTGGGAGCTTTGCAGTGAACAGGGAGGAACAGGAAGTCCCACCAGGCCGGGACACTTCTACAGCTCCTTTTTTGAATCTTTCTTATGGGTTCCTTGTGTCCCCCTAAATGCGTATGTTGAAGTACTAACCCCCAGGTCTGCAGAATGCGACTTTGTTTAGAAATAGAGTCGTTACTTTTTGATGGGGTTGTTTGTTTTTTTCTTGTATATTTGTTTGAGTTCTTTGTAGATTCTGGAAAAAGTGGGGAAAGGATATGAACAGACATTTCTCAAAAGAAGACATTCATACAGCCAACAGACACATGAAAAAATGCTCATCATCACT